>NW_010972698.1:1358886-1429719 GCF_000737465.1 Haliaeetus leucocephalus | reverse complement strand
CCAGCTACCAAAACCTTGCCACACAAACCCAATACACTGTATATTTCATTCCTTTTGCAATAAGAATTGTTCCTTCATGATGACTCTAGGTTGCTACCATAACATTTCATTCATTTCTTCTTAACAAAGAAATATGACTTGCTAGTAAAGGTCTCTGTCAGAAACAGAGATGGAACTTAGCATTATCAAAGACAACAGAATCCTGAGGCATTACTGGAGACTTTGAGCTTCTTGACTCTGCCCCTCCAAAATTACTTGATAACTATCTTAAGCCTTAAAAATCCATGTTTTCTTCTTTCCAGGGAGCTAGGGCAATCCTGTAGAATTCTTAGCAGCTGGAAATTCAGCAATTTTTTCTGCTCTAATCTCTGATTACACAGTGTTAACTTTTCCTGTATAAAATAAACTTTGGCTGTTTGCTTTTGAATTCCCTCCTTCCTCATACCCAAACCACCTCCTAAAATGCACTCTTGAAAATAACCATGAGCCATTGGAAATGCTGATGCTTTATTTATATACATAGTCTATTTTCTTATGTTTAAGTAAAAAGGATAATATGAATATTCTAACTGGTCTGATCACTCAAAGAGCAAAATTATTGCAATTTACCATGAAAGAAAATGCTTTGGCGTTCTTTAGGCCAGTATGACAGCAAACTACCACCATATGCAGCAAGCTACCATGACAAAATATTGCACTGATAGGCAGATAATCAAGCAGTGAAAATATCTGATAATTGAACCTCTCTGAAACATGGTACAAAGGCATATAGGCATCATGTGGTTTTCCTCAAAATCTAGAAAAGAAAAAAGAGAAAGAATTGGCATTGCAGTCTTGACACACTTATTTTAGACAGTAAATATTTCTAACACAGTGGTTTTCAAAAAGTTTCAACCAGCACTTGGAAGCACACTGCAGAAATTTGATATTCAAATGTTTGCTTCCTATGGGTAAATGAAACTAGTAATTGAAATGTAAACCTTTTGTCATGCAGGACTTTTGAGGTTTTAAGGCAAGAGACTGTTCCATTATTCCAGGATAATAACCCTGAGGAGAAAACTGCAACAGTGTGTCTGAAAATTTGCAAGTTACTTAATGCTATAAAATGCACCTGGTACTTGAGACTGCCACTATGTTTCTCAGGGCTAATTTTTCTTAATAAAAATAAGTCTCTTTCTGTGAATGTTACTAGAGTTTAATACACAATAACATGTAGAGGGAATGTTTAGGATTTTATACCTGTGGCACTGCTGCCTTTGTATCTGAGTAATGACATTCCCACATTGAAGTCTTAAGGTTAAGAGGGGTCTTTGCAGCGTTTTTTCCTGAACTCCTTTGAGCAGCTTTGAACTAGGCAATTGGATCCATAAACTGCAATTAAATCAAACTTCTAAATGGATTATTTTGATGGTGCCAGGTGGTCTGAACTTATGGAGCCAGTGGAAATGCAGCGCACATGACAGCAGCACTTATTCCTGCAGTGAAGGTTCACTCTGTGTTACCAGTTGCCAATAGCTCAATAGGTGTTGAGCTATCACAGCACATTAGCATGACCTTGTATATTTATTCTTCAGCTGACTTGTCTGTGATACATGCGTGGACATGTTCATCATCAGAAAAAAAATGTTCTTTAGTGGGACTTTACTGGTGCAATCCTTAAAAGGGTTTTTTGTTGCTGTAATATTCAGCTAAAAATAATATTGTCAACATTTGGGGGGAAGAAGGATTATACACTCTCTCACTAGAATATTTCAATGCTAAAATACTGTTTTTAAATAATGAGGTATACTGTTTTAAAATAGCTCAAACACATTGCATGTGTTTACGTAAGGGGTCTTTCTCCATTTTTCCCTATTTACATACATATGAAATTGGTCTGATCATTGGTATGACTCAGAAAAGTATGCTTGCAGTGTTCTCTTTATAGAATGCCTGACACTAACATATTTTTTTATTATTTTTGCCAAGTTAGTTTTAAATACTTCTATATAATGAATATTCATCACTTACAAACCCTTTCTTACATCCTAAGGTACCTTTTTTAAACCCCAAAGGATCACTGCAAAGATCTTCTCCCTTATATTGTTTCCTCTTTCTTTTTCTCAATTTCATTTAATACTTGATATTTATTCTATCCTTATCCCTAATAATGTTTCTTTCATTACTGACTGAAAATACTTTGCACGTGTCTTTGTATATGCCTAATACATATTCTAACAGTAGGTAATGAAAGAAGTGCCTAGGTCTCACGGTCTGTCTATGTATGTATCTTGTACACACTGTGTGAAGTATTACACAGACGCTGTGTTCAGCCTTTGTAAAACAAATCATTTCATAGATAATCATATAAAATGGATGTCAGGAAGGAAAAGGTATACTGTCATAAAATGGGGAATATAAGCATTAACAATGTGAGGAAAACTTCTGGACAAGATTTTAGTGCCTTCTGTATAGTGGTGAACAGACTGCATTCCTTGTTAGAAGCAGATTGTGAATTTCATTCCATGCATGCAGCCCCCAGGGCGTGAGATGCTCATACCTATGGGAGGGAAAAATGGGCATAAATTTCAAACTGCAGACAGAGGACTGAGTATCTTGTGGCATTTCTTGAGCTTACTTTGCTATAGCTTTTCAAAGGCTGTGTCTTTTTCTTTCAGTTTTCCTAATTTATTTTTTTTTTAATGAAGATTTTTAGGCTAAAGAAAGACTGGCGAACAGAGATTAGGCTCATGGCCATGTTGGCCAGGATCATTCAGGCTTCTGGAAACCAGCTTATGCTTCCAACTGTAGAACTGGTCTGAGAATTGTATATGTCAA
Organism: Haliaeetus leucocephalus; assembly: GCF_000737465.1. Taxonomy (NCBI): domain Eukaryota; kingdom Metazoa; phylum Chordata; class Aves; order Accipitriformes; family Accipitridae; genus Haliaeetus; species Haliaeetus leucocephalus. The sequence continues at coordinate 1,426,902 of NW_010972698.1, read as the reverse complement.
AATGCCAAAACTTTGCTGAATCTTTACTCATTTTTAAAGCTGTGCATAGCAAATGTAAAGAAACATAAAACTCACCCTATTATAAAAAGATGTACTTTACTGAAATTTCTCCTGGAAGACAAGGAAAAAATGTTTTTCCTTAGTTATATTTTTAAAAATATTGTGATTGGTGTAATTCATATCCAAGTACAAGATATCTGTGAATGCTGTGTCTAGTCATAGGTGCACCTTTTTACTTTCCATTTTTGTCATGCACAGTCTCTTCATGAACCTCCTCAGTCACTGCTCCACAGTACCTCTTTTTTGTTGTTTTGAAACTAGGGAAATGGTAATTACAAATAAATCCCTATACCATTCTATTTGTAAGAAAATGGTTTAAAAAAAAAAAAAATCCGTTTAAGATTATCAGCTTATTTTCCCATAGATTGTTTCAGTATCAAAAAGGATTTGCGCTTACCTTACCATTTCTAATCCACTGTTTTCCACTCTTTGGTTCCTTCATATTTTACGTATATCAGACAGTATTTCATGGTTTAAATTCTAGTCAAATGGAGGAAAAAAAAGGCAGATACTACCAATGTTAGCTTTCATGTCTTTAAGCATCCAATAATTCATATATATCAACAACATACATGATGTTCCATAGAACAAAGAAGTAATGGAAAAGTCACATGGAAGTTGGTTAAGAGACCTCAGAGTTATTGAGGATATAAACAAACCGGTGTGAATTGTTTTTCTCAGTCCCTCACTGTTAGACACCTTTCTTTTTGAGTACAAAAGACTGAAGTTCTAGTGGATTGGAAGAGTCCCAATAAGAGGACCAAGGCAAATATTTATTGTAGAGATCTGTACAGAAGAGTGAAAGAGATGGGAGCAAATGGACAGGTAATTCTGAGAAAGATGAAGCAATAAAATATCCTGATTTATGACCCAAATGCCTTGACCTCCTGCCAAAACTTAGAAATACTTTACAGAAATAAAAAAAGTAGAATAAGTGTTTGGGGACACTGTGCAGGATTAATTCCTTTTCCCTGGCCCCCATTATGTCTTCCAAAATACAGCCAATGTTTTTCTGTTTTCTCTGAAAGGCAAAGATAGGCCCTGCCCTTTTTGACAAGACCATCTTTCCTCCCTTTCCCTTTCTGCTTGTCTAGTATGAGTTTTGCTCTTCCTGCTGCCCTGCGAATGTGAGGTATAGGAAGACTGGGAGAAACACGATGTTCTGAATTCAACAAAAAACCCATATAGCAATTCACATAGTTTCATGCAAGCTGCATCGAAATCCTGCAATTTACTTACTGCAACTTTAACAATAAATAAATATTAATGTTTAGATCCTGAATGTTAGCTGTTCTTCTAGCAGACTGAACTATAACTATACTTTCTAGGAATGCTGTTTTCATTCCAATAGATAGACTTCATTTCTTTGAAAACCATTTCAGTGTTTATAAGACATGAAACCTAAATGCAGATAGTATAGGCCTCCTGTACAAAGCAAACAGCCCACCAGACCAGCCGTTGAACTCACCGTGAGATCAGCTGGATCACAGGTCCCAGCTGCTCATAAGGAGGTGTCAGGAACATAAAGTTCCTGATCTCCATTGATGCTAATGTGTCCTGATAGTAAACTATGCCTCACAGCAGTTGACAAGCACTCAGAAAAGGAGGGTAATGTAGGCAGGGAGAAAGGGGAAAGCTATTGCTACAGTGATCACCCCAGTTGGTGGTTTTCCAGGAAAAGCCTGTTGTCTTGGGGTTTGACATGGATCTTCTCTGACAGCCAGCCACCACAGCACAGGTACACAGGCGCCTTGCTTCTTTCATGGCAACTCATGGGACTTTGTGGCATGCCCAGTCTTTATCAATGAAGACCAGAGTGAGGCATTCTGGGGGAGGCTGCAGTCCCCAAGTATTGTGAAAGAAAGAACTTGGAATGATGTTGTATTAAAAATGTAATCAGCTATCATAGTATTTTTAATCTGCTAAATGGGTAGTCAGTATTTCCTGCTGCTGCTGCACAATTACTAATTCTGCAACAGTGCCAAACCAGCACGGCTGTCCTTTGGATACAAAGACTTATCTTCAAAATACAGAGAGAAATCTCTCTCAGACGTGCAGTGCTTTTGAAAACTACATTCTGCTGCCTGTAGTTATAGCTGAACTCTCTTAGCTGCTATGTCACTTCCGCCAACGTCTTGACCTTAATAACTGCTACCTGTGTACCTCAAAATATGAGAGGAGACCAAGATAACAGAAATATTACTCTATTTTTCTCCAATATAAAAAATTTCCCAAAGTCTGTAAGTCAACGAAAAAAATGTTTACAGACAGATTCTGCACTGAACAGTACAGTCTTTGTAAACAGCATCCAAAAAACTTTAGAGCCTACCATTTGCTCAGCCAGAGTATTTTGGTTTTGTCTAAGAAATTGCACTGATAGGTGAAGTAAAGCTGCCAGTAGTTGTATGTCTGTTAGACTAGGGTATTGTCATGGTCTAACACCAGCTGGCAGCTAAGCCCCACACAGCCTCTCACTCACTCCTCTGCAGTAGGATGGGGGAGAGAATCAGAAGGGTAGAAGTGAGAAAACTTGTGGGCTGAGATAAAGACAGTTTAATTAGTAAAGCAAAAGAAGCACAAGTGAGCAAAGCAAAACAAGCAATTCATTCCCCACTTCCCATGGGCAGGCAGGTGTTCAGCTGTCTCCAGGAAAGCAGGGCTGCACCACAAGTGATGGTGACTTGGGAAGACAAACACCATCACTCCGAATGTCCCCCCGTCCTTCTTCTTCCCCCAGCTTTCTAGGTGACTTGGGAAGACAAACACCATCACTCCGAATGTCCCCCCGTCCTTCTTCTTCCCCCAGCTTTCTATGCTGAGCATGACGTCCTATGGTCTGGGATATCCCTTGAGTCAGTCGGGGTCAGCTGTCCCGGCTGTGTCCCCTCCCAACTCCTTGTGCCCCCACAGCCTCCTCGTGGGCAGCATGAGAAGAAGAAAAGGCTTTGATGCTGGGTAAGCACTGCTCAGCAGTAACTAAAACATCCCTGTGTTATCAGCACTGTTCTCAGCACAAATCCAAACCACTGCCCCATAGTAACTACTGTGAAGAAAATTAACTCTATCCCAGCCAAAATCAGTACAGATATGCACAAGATAAGGCCAGCTCTTTTTTATCTGAATGATCCCTGGACCCTGGATTAGGCTTCCTAGATATGATGCGTCCTGTCTAAATTAAGGCAGACATATAAATTACAGCCATCTTGATACTGCTTCAGTATAGTCTACAATCTGGATTGGATCTAAACTCAAAGGAAACAGATGAAGAGGAATAGTGCATCAAACTAGCACATGGGAAATGTGGGTCTAGGTCCTTGTACTAGCATACTAAATGTCAGTAAATAAATCGGTTCCTTCGCTGTATTTCTATTTCCTTATTTGTAAATCGGATTTCTCTTGTGGAATGCTTTGAGATCCAGAGATGATACAGGGTATTTAGATTGAGGTAACTAATTATTATTAGCTTTAATCATAACAGCTCTGAATTATTTGTCCAAAGAGTAGAAACTGAGTTATATTTGGCCTGTTATTTTGTCTGTCTTGAAAAATTGTGATCTTTGCCTACTATTGCATGAGTAATCAAGGTTGGGACCTAGCTGTCACATAGTGGTTGTAATAATTTTCAACATCTGTGCCTGACTTGTAAAATTTTGGTAAAAAATATATGGCAGTGTATTTATATAAGCTCTAATCAAAAGCTTCACTTACAATTTATGCTACTTTTGTATGAGGTATATCCATTTCAAAGTCTTTAAATAATATTCATGCCATTAGGAATTATAAAGGGAATGGACATCAGTGTTATTTAAATTGTTGTGTTTTCCTCTGCTGTGTCTCTGTGGGAATGTTGAGTGCCACACAAGAGCTATAATTGAGAAATCCCTTGCTCTCTGTGACTCTGATTGCTATTATAATTGGAATAATTTGCATTTTTATGAAGATACCATTCTGTCTTCAGGCATCCATGACAGTGCTTGATGTTTTGAAGATCATTTGGAAAGACACACAGAAATTATTTGCTTTTAATAGAATGGCTCTTAACTTGCAAGCAAAACCAAATTATTTGGGGCCAAAGGAAATAGAAAAAAGGTCATAAGTGTCTGAAGAAGGAGCTGTTGGTAAACAATATCTCCAGAAATCGACTCCTCCTCAAATGCCTGCAAAGACACTTCACTAAAACCTTCTCTTGCAGACACACTGAGAAAGATTCTTGCAATCTTACCAAGCAATAAAATTACTGTTAGGGTTAGAACCTTCTATAACAGCAGGTCACTTCATCTCTCTATTCTCCCTGTAAATGCCTATTATAGAACTTGTTGATTTTTTAACGTTGGGAGCCTGAGGCTCTGACTACGTGGCCTCCGGCTGGTTCGAATACATGCTTAGTCTCTGGCATACTAGCATCAACGAATAAGTGGTACCACATTGTAACTGTCATTCTCTATTGTCAAGAAAACCACTTTTTAAGAAAGCAGACTGAAATCATACAGCTGAGGCTCTGGTACCCCTTTCACCCCACTAAACTCACAGTGAGCAATATTTTGTTCTGCACTTAGACTATGTTGAAATGGGAGTGATTGAACTTGAGGGAAGTTTTATCATTGTCTGTGATTAAGTGTTCAAATATGATTCTCCATTATCCTGCAATCATATGTACATGTACAGAGGAATTGCATGTGTAAATGACAATTACACACCTCTGATTCACATTCAGCAGAGCTTAATGGCAAATGATATTTACAGAATTTTTCAGTTTCATAATGGAGGGAATTTACCATCTCAGAGCTTGTGAAACACCTGAGTCAAAATGACCAATGTAGATCATCTGGCACTTATCTAGCATCTTTCAAGCTAACATCAGAGACCTAAAAATGCCCAGATATGCCCAGTGATCAAGATTCTCTCCCAGGTGAGATCTGTAACTCAAGCTATCTCAACTATCAGTTGATGACAGAATCAGAAATATTTATTCCATGAAATATTTTTTTGTGCATAATCCTAGTAATTTCAGTTGTGCCCCTCTCTTTCTCTGTACTGAGCAAAGAAGCTAAAACCTCACCCATCGAGAAAGGACTCCACTTCTGGTACTGACTCAGGTCTTTCTAAATGAAACATCAGTGTCCCAACTGAATGTCTTAATCATATTGCTTTGACCAAGGTAACTTGTGAATTAAGTGTATAGATTACAGAGAGTTAGTTAATTTAACTGCAGTGTCCAAATGCAGCTTCCTGATGCTTTTATCCCATTAAATTTCTTTATCACAGATGATCACATTGATTTCAGTTGGACTAGTTAGGCAGCATGACATTACTCAGTGAAGCAGGTTGGGATTGGGTCCAGAGTCATTTAGCAAAGGAGACAAATGCTTCCAATGCTGGTATGTGAATATCTATTATATACTCTTTATATATAGGTTTTATCATAAAATACTGCTGTATAATTTTTATTATGTACCTGCTTACTTGTACTATAGGTTTGTATTAAATCTCTAGAGGACATGATAAAATGGCATTAAAATGCACAACTGGAGATACATTTAACATTGAACACAAGAATCAATATTTAGCATTTATAATAGTGTATTTTAAGAGTGAAAACATCAGAAAACATTTATTAGTTTAGATAAAGGGTATCGTCTATGTACACTTTTTAAAAGTTGCGCTTATATTTCCAAGTCTGTCATTTTTACCTGTTTCAGCTTGGAGTATTGTTAATGGCAATGGCAGTTTGCAGAAAATAATTGATCTGGAATTTAAAACCTTTTCTACTTGTGTTTGTTTCTCATGTTATTTTATTTGGGGGTCTGTAATATACACATTGCTGACCAGGAATTTCCTCTAAAACTGTGAGGTTTATGTTGAAGATGTACTAGTTATAGAATTAGATATGTTAGCATTCTCTCAAAAAGAAGCAAATCCTGTAACTCACATTTACACAACATATTGCCAATAGGGAGTTTGTATTTAATGGAGCTTATGCTGCCAAAGCAAGTTTTTGGAGAATCATATCAAACAGAACGTGGTAAGATTGTTATAAAATCCCTTAAATCTTTTAAAATTGTCCAGTAATACTGAATTAATATTTTCTTTAATTCTCTTAAATGTTCTTGAGTTCTGTTAAATGCTTGGCTGTGGAACCCAGTTCTTTGAGAAAATAAGCAAATTCCTCAAGACTTCTAATAAAACATTAACTACTCTACAGTGGACTTTCTGCTAAACATAACTAGTCTGTGTGGTGGGTAGCGGAAACAAATTTAACATTAATGCAGATGAGAGTATTTCTCTGCCTATAAAATAAGTCTAGAGATGTCATGGTGGACAAGCCCATCAACAATCTACAGACACACAAGTCTTAAGATATTGATATTATTATCTTGTCCTGCAGTGGGTACAGGTATAATATGGAATAGTCTGAGGTTGGAATGAATCCTTATGTAGGTACGAATACTACCCTTATGTGTTTTACACAACCCTTTCTTCTAATGCTGAAAACTAGGTTTGATTGTTCGAGTTGGAGTGGAAGAAAATGGGCAAGCCTCCTTTGTTTTTATTCTGTAGAGCTGAAGTTTTCCTTTAGAAGTCATGGACATTATTTTGTCCCTCCACAGTATGTCCAGACTTGGTTTGGTGTGAGAGCAGCTACATATTACTGTTTTAAACTCTTGAGCTAGGCTGCAAATTGTATTCCGAATTATGCTTCTGAAACAGTGTGGCTTATTTCAATCTCCTGTGTGTGGTGGTCTGGCATGTCATGGAAATCAAAGTATAACCAAAGAAAGGTCATTTCAGTTATTAGGTAACAGTGACCATGATAACCTTTCTGACCATGATAAATCCCTTTCTGTGAGGACATAGTTTAGTTTACAGTTCCATTTTGGTTGGAAGCAGTAGTGCAGTTTTGAAGTACATTTCTCAACCATGCCCTTTTTCCATGTGTTGCTTTGTTTCACATGGTGCTTTGGGGATTTCTGAACTAGAGTCCATTTTGGGGAAAATGAACCTGATGCTCTTCTCCAGATGCACACCAAATATGCTCCAACCTTTTCTGGGCCTGAACCTTACAAATGGTCCTCTGGACAGGTTAAATTCATGTGTGGTAATTATGTCCTGTTCAGAAAACCAGCTTAAATGTAGTACAAAAAAACCCACTGTAATGCAAATGTAGGGGCTCTAGCAACAACTTTGATTTAATAGTGGTGCCTGTTGGGCCAGATTACATGCTCTTATAGACAAAAGCAGAGCGTTTGAATGCTGGTGTTCAAAGGCAGTAGCTTTTATCTTGCTACTGACCATACAGCAGTTTGGTGCTTGCATCAGAGCTTAGTCAGATGCTTACGTTGGAATGTCCATTCACTTTTAAGCCTTGGCTGCATCAGACTTACAAAACCAGCTTGCATAACTGTGAATCAGCAGTATTCGTTATCTTTACCTCTCTCACAGAGGCACTCCAAATCATGATTAATCAAAATTCATATATGAATTTAAGGAACAAAGCACTTTCAGCCTTAAAGGCCCTAAGACATCTAACTTCTGAGCAGCTATAACCAAGCACATTGGTTCATCTGTAGTGGAGAAGTCTTCAAGCATGTAGTAGACTAAATGGCACATTATTTTTTTCTGCTAATTTTATTACAGCATTGTTCTTCATGCCCTGCATAATTAAAGGTCTGTCATCATCTCCATTATGAACCTCTATTTTTGCTGGTTTATAACTTTGCCCATAATTTACTCTGAAAGGGAGGCTGCAATATGGGATCTTGTCACAATCATGGGTTCTTCTTACACTGACTAAAAATAAAAGCTAAGTTTTTCAGAAGTGATTAATCAATTGCACTCTTCTGGTTTAATCTTCTAGAAGGGTTATGAATCTCCAAGGGTGGGCAGAAGAATCTGTCTTTTCTACAAAACAAGCTTCATTGGGCACCCATTTCAAAATTGTTGCTCTTGTCTAATGAAAAGTGTAAGTTTGTTCCTTTTTTGAAACAAAGGAGTCACCAGAAATACTGTATTTGGTGTCAGATGTTCACTGCAATGCTCTGATACAAAGGACCCTTCCCTTTCCAAGTAGAATTTGCATCATTGCCTTCTTGTCTTCTGATATTTAAAAGCAAGCAAAATGTCTGAGGGAGGCATGGCAGATAATTTTAATACGAAATACTAGTGTTTCATCCTTATTCCGCACATATAGATATACAGATTAAAGACTTCCTGAATGAATACTGACACAAACTGCTAGCAATGTTATGAAGGTGCAGTCTGGCTATTTTATGATTGTTTCTTGCACAACTACTGATTTTGTAATTGCATATTGTGAAGCCTTATAATGACTTGATAGATTTTCAATTGGTCCTTCTAGGCCTGTTTTTTACATTCTTCTTTGGCAATGAAATCTGAAACTATTATGCAAAGGACACAATCTACTGTCTCTTATGATCATGACAAAGCTATAATATGTCCATTCCTTTGTAGACCATGAGATTTTAAAATGCTTCTGATTTTACTAACTCTTTTCTGTTACCGTGTTTATTCTCCCATATCTCAGTAACACTATAAATGGTGCCATTGTTTTATATCACAGCTCCAAGTCATCCCTTTTCTTATGAGAATTGAACTGGATCCAAGATAAGGGTATTCCTATTCTTTGGAGAGATTGACAGGGCCAGTTCAACTTTACACCTCTTTGTAAACCCATGCCATTGTTTTACTATCCTTCTGCATCAAATCACAAGTTTTCCTAAAATACCTGGGCCACAGTGGATTACAAGTGATCACAACTGTGGCCATAACGATTGTCTGTGAAGGTAACAGAGGGGGAAATGGTGAGTATTGTGAGGAAAAGACGGCGATAGAGGAGGAAGAGGAAGGGAACCTGTACCGTTTTCTAGTCCTGCCTGCATTTGAGTGGAGGAAATTCATGTCTCTTTGGGTGATCTCACTGCACTGCCTAGTCCTAACATAAGCTGCTCTTCTGCATAGTATGAAGTGTTGCAAGAAGGATAGATATACCAGGCAAAGAAGTACCAGTTAAGGAGAGTCTGTATTTAGAACAGAACTTTATGCTGTTAATTCAACTAAGCACTTGAGGATGTGTCTGGGTCGCCCAGTTCTGAGAGGTAGGTACGTATGTGTTCAACATTTGGCACACATTTTCCTGAATATGTGGGGCATTTTTACAAGGATCTTGAGCATTTGTGGCTTAAGGCCTGCTTAAATGCTTTTTTGAGTTGGCACTGAAATAAGAAAACAGTCACAGAGAAACTGTGAATTAAAATACCTGCCTTGTTCAACAGGAGTCCTTGAGTTCTCAGTCCCACACTGAACTTGGATGTGCACTGCCTGTCACGTCTGTGTGCCTGGACTCTGACTGCAGGGGAAAGGCTGACAGAGAAGTCATCTGTATAAGGCATGCTTGAGAGCAGCAGGACACTGTACCGTATGCCTGGCAGAAGAGGGGTGGCTGGCTGAGAAAGATGGTGTAGCACCTGCAAACAGTTTAAGGTCAGGTACATTTGGTCACCTGCCAGTGACTGCCACCCCATATAGATCCTAAACATTACTGGCATTGATTTAAATCTATAACTGTTGCAGACAGAAAAGTCTCAGGCGCATTTTTAGCAGAAACATTAAAATGCTGACATCTTTTTTTTCTTTCTTGACTGCTCCATATATTATGTTACTAATAGATGCCTCTTTTGAATTTCAGACAGTAAAAATAATTACCACAATTTCTCTTTTGCCTCTCCCCCTTCCTTTCTGATGGCTTCTGAGTCTCTTTGAATGAAGGCTTGGCTGCATAACTAGCCCTGCATAAACCACATCAGCCTCTGTGTCTGTGTATGGAATAGCAGCACATGCAGGCCTCCTATGCACAAAAGAGAGGATTAAGAATAGACTAAGCACATTGATTCTGCTACTCCCCCAGTGTGTCCTTCATCTCACTATTCCACTATATGCTTGGCACATTTGTGGTTAAAGTCTGTGTAACAGATGAACATATTGTAAGCAGATAGAAAGCAAGCAGCTATTAAAATTAGTTTGAATTACTCCTCTTACTTGCAAAAAAGCCCCCCTCCAAACCAGAAGATCTTTTGTAATGAATTCTAGAAGCAAACAGAAGTATTTCTACTTCGCAAAGGAAGACATGATACTTAGAAACTGTCAGCCCCTCCCAAGGACTTCGAAGGAAAAATAAGAAAGAGCCCTGTAAGAAGCTCAGAAGAAGAAGACAGAAAATGAGGAAGGGAAATAATTCCATCTGGGGCTTAAAACTCAACTTTGGCGATCAAAGGCAGGCCTTCCAATGTGTTTCTTCTCTAAGTTTTTCAGTTTATGGGAGTAGAGGGAGCTCAGCATCTCACATGATGTTCCAAAACTGTCAGCCCTCTGGGTCTAGATGAGTGATTGTATTTCCTTTTATTGAAGGAAGATGATGTAGAATTATGAAATTCCAATTTTCCTTGTTGCCACCCCTACATTGAACTGACAATACTAATGTTGTCTTCCTTGTATGTACATCACCAGCTTGAAAATTTGTGCTTGGATAGTGAGCTGGCCTAAATTCCAGATCCTAACAATACTGTGCATAATGGTAAAATAAAATTTCCGTCTTCTTACTGATTATCCTTCAATATTATCCTGGCATCATCAGCAGCCTGCCTTTCTGGCAATGAAGGTTAAGTGTATACTGGCTCCATTTATAAGAATGCAGGTAGCTGGATGAAGCAATTGCTCATTCCCCTCTATTCTGCACTTAAGAGCCTGCATCTGATACAATGCCCACTTTGGGGCTTCCCAGCCTGAGAAATACATTGACCAAATAGAACAAGTCCAGTAAGGGCCACTAAGTGGCTAGGGGAATGGACTATATAATGTATAAGGAAAGTCTGAAAAGGCTGGGCTTGTTCAGTTTGAAGAAGTCATCTGACTTCAGCTACCTAATGGGTAGTTACAGAGAAGTTGGAGCCACAGTGTTCTTAGAGATACACAGTGAAGGGACAGGAAACAGCAGTCACAAGTTGCAACAAGGGTAATTCTTATGCAACAGTGAACTAGGTCTCCTGGAGTGGCTGTGCAATTCCTATCCCAGAAGAATTTCACATCTCAATGGTTCAAGACTGTTAGCAGCCTTACTTAATTTTAACTGGAATCAAACTTTAAAGTTTCCTTTGTTTTCAGTGGAGTGATTAGACCAGATGACCTCTGAAGATCCCTTGCAACCCAAATTATTTTATGATCTACCTGCATACAAAGGTTTTGTTCTCAATTACCCTGTCAGTGAGCCAAAATTGTGGTTCTTTAATTATTGAAATATTGAAGGAAAAAAAGTTTTCATACTGTGGTCTTGTCTTTTTCCAGTTATTTTTCTCCCTTTTTTCCTACCCCAACCCTGACTGCATAGTTTGTCTACAAACTGTCTGAAAACACAAGGAGGACTAATCAACTAAATATGTCATAAGTGTTGTGTATATCATGGTTGAAGCCCAGACAGTAACGAAGCACCACACAGCCTCTCGCTCACTCCTCCCCCCCAGCTCTGGTGGGATGGGGAGAAGAAAATATAAAGAAATGCTCATGGGTCAAGACAAGGACAGGGAGGGATCACTCACCACTTATGGTCACAGGCAAAAGACAGGCTCAACTTGGGGAAGAAACAAAATCAATTTAATTTACTACAAGTCAAATCAAATCAAGGACAATGAGAAATAAAACCAAACCTTAGAACAACTTCCCCCCACCCCTGCCACGTTCCCAGGCTCAACTCCACTCCTGGTTTTCTCTCCCTCCTCCCCCCGGCAGCGCAGGGGGACGGGGAATGGGGGTTGCAGTCAGTTCATCACACGTTGTCTCTGCCACCCCTTCCACCTCAGGGGGAGGACTCCTCACTCTTCCCCTGCTCCACCGTGGGGTTTCTCCCATGGGAGACAGTCCTCCATGAACTTCTCCAATGTGAGTCCTTCCCACGGGCTGCAGTTCTTCATGAACTGCTCCAATGTGGGTCCCTTCTGTGGGCTGCAGTCCTTCAGGCACAGACTGCTCCAGCACAGGCTTTCCCATGGAGTCCAGGCCATCCTGGGGGGCATCCATCCCCCTGCTCCGGCGTGGGCTCCTCTCTCCCTGGGCTGCAGGTGGGCATCTGCTCCCCCGCTCCCCTCCATGGGCTGGGGGGGAACACCCTGCCCCCTCACCATGGGCTGCAGGGGCATCTCCTCCTCTGGCGCATCTCCTCCCCTCCTTCCTCACTGACCTCGGTATCTGCAGAGGTGTTCCTCTCACCTTCCACTCCCCTCTCTGCTGCAGGTTCCCCTTCTTAACTCTGTTCTCCCAGAGGTGCTACCACTGTCACTGATGGGCTCAGCCTTGGCCAGCAGCGGGTCTGACTTGGAGCCAGGGAAGCTTCTAGCAGTTTCTCACAGGAGCCACCCCCGCAGCCCCTCCCCGGCTACCAAAACCCCACCACACAAACTGAAAACATCGTAGAATAAGCTCATTTTGTTTTCAGGCAAAGAATTACAGATGGATTTAGTATTTCTAATTGAGTTATTAGTGTTCATATTTAAGGTCATAGGATCTTTATTTGTTTTTCAGCCAAATGCTATCTGCTGACATTAAAGAAAAGTACTAGGAAAATTACATTTCCATCATTTCTGTTGCTGATACCTCTGCAGCCCCACAGCCAATGTTTTGTCACAAGTGCTAGCTATTAAATGCTCTTGCAAAGGGTCTGTAAATTTTATTGCAGTCTGTGGAAACCCCTTTTTGCATAAGTATGCTATCCAGGTACTACAGGAATTTACTGCTCAGTGCAAAGTATTAAAAACAGTAAGTTGCTTTACTACTTTGACAATCTTGTACTTGAAGTGGTTAATACCCAACAAAAAACTGCAACAGAGAGTTAAAATGGAGATATGTGGTACAAATTAAATTCTAAACCTGACCAGATGGGATATTTGGGAGGAAACCGTTTAAAATCCCCCTTCCCCTGTTGTTTTAAGAGCTTAATGGACTGGGGAAGTTAGGTAAACTAATTGGCAGATGTGTCGCTATTAGAGAAAATATCCACATCCTCCTCTATTATGTCAATCCTAAAGAATTAGCAATGATAATTCAGCTTTTAATAGTGATACTTGGAAGGCTGTAGCAAAAGACTTTAGTGAGTGCTGTGGATATGAAAAATATAAGAAAGAAATTATTAAGATTGGTTTAAGCACTATGGACATTGTATAAGCATTAGTTACCTCCAGAGAAACCAGGAAAACAGCAGTGAATTTGAACAGCTACATTTAAGTCCGTCTTTCTGGCTTTTTTCTACAGATAAAGAAGTTCTAGGATTAAATAAAAACTTACCTTGTCTCTCCATTTGAACTGAGAGTCAGAATAAGTACAACAAAAACCCCACATGAATTCCTTCGGAAGAAGGCTGAGTAAAATTTCCTGACAGAATAGACATGCTTCTCCTTGTATCTTTCTAACATATTCAGTTAAGAGTTGCAACTAAAAGATAATAAGTGCAGGCTTATCCCAACATGTGTTTTCAATCCTTATCCTCCTTTTCTCACATATCTTAGTGTTCCTTTTTATATTGTCTCTTTACTGTGTTCTTGTTCACATAAACAAGAAATAAAAAATGAAGGCACACATCTTCTAGAGGAATAGCTGTAGTACGCCAAACAAAGGATGATCTTTCTTACTGGAAAACATTTATACAGTATTTGGATTGACTCTTGTTTTTCTCCACCTTAGCTCATGAAACATGTGTGCATTGGGTTAATATGACCTTTGATGACGTGACTGTAGCAGGAGAGCAGTGAGGAGGATGACTAGGAGGAAATAGTAGGAATGTATCTAAGGCAGCCCCTCCTGCAGCGTCTGTCATATTTTATTCTGTTAAAAAAATTCTCCATCTCTCTATTAAAATGAATATATGAAACACAGTCACTAAAATGGTTATGGTACTTTGAAATTTGACTTGACTAATATGATTTGAATTTGCTTCAAAGCAAAGACTATCATTGACAGTTAAAGCTTCCATGGAGAGAAAGATCTAGAAGATGCTTTGGGACATCTTTTCTTGTTACCCTTTAGTCGTTCTAAAAAGAAACTTCTGGTCACCCCAAAATTACAGGCTTCAGAGAACAAAATTGCTTAATTTCTTGATAGCTAATCTCTTTCTTGTGCTTTCAAACCATAATAAGGCTTTTCTTATAAATTACCACATTTTGTATGTATGGTAAGAGCAGAAAGAGAGCATCATGTGTCCTTACGTGGACTCTGCAGTACACTCAATCCAGACATCATTGTTCGCATGCCCTTTCTTAAATAAAATCTTGCCTTACAGTTCTAATTTAAATGACCAACATTTAAAAAAGCATTAAAGGAAACTTTCAAATTATGCTGATTAAACTAACAAGCTTGCTTATTAGATTGTTTTGACAATATTTCTTTTTATTTAAACTGTACTGCAAGGCAGTACCTCATGGGGAGCAGGCAGGATGTTAGCTGACTGAAGACAGACATTACAACATAGCATTACAATATGCTAATAGCTGAACTACCTCCACAACAGTACAGAAAAGAAATTGTGACTCAGCCATATCTCCTTCCTTGCTCCTCTTATCTTGTGGAAGAGTGTAAATTAGCTCCTCTTATTGTCCTTTGTGGAATTGGTATTTGACTGTCTTTTGGTAAGCAGTCTGGGATGGCAGAGTTTATTGCTACCATAAACAAGTGTTTCCTAGCTGACAAAACAACCTCCTTCACTGAAAACAAAGTAAGGCTGTGTTTAATGGAAGTTCCCAGGAAAAGTAATTTTTAAAAAGGGCTCTTATTTAATTTCCCTTGGCTGTGTTACTAATAATATCATTTGGTTTAGCAAAAAGAAACTTTAAAATTTTTCATCTGAACAGAAGAAACCATCCTTCCACAGCATGTATTTAATAACTTTTCTACCCCCTTAAGATGTCATTTAGTGTCATTTACAGTCTGCTGCTCAAATCCCCTGAAAATAGTAAAGCAGGGGTTAGATATTTACTTTTCACTGGTTTTAAATAAGGCCTTGTTTAATCCCTAAGTGAAAGACTTGGCCTTCTCCTCTAGGAAAAGGAGCTGATAATAACTGTGAATGTGTAACTTCTGTGTCACTGAAAAAAGATCTTCACTACTTGCCTTGCCACCTTTTCTATTTCTCTTGCTGTAGGTGTGTAAGGAATGTAGAAAAACATTTGCTAGTCAGCCAAACTGCTACATGATTTGACTGTAGGTAGTCTAAAACAAAAATATTTAAATTTTGTGGCTGACTACTAAACAGATAGCAACTTCCATAAACTAACAGCTCTTCTGATGTGTGCATGTTTTGAACTAAGTCCCGCACTCTGGGAAGATCAGAACACATTCAGTGGCCCAGATCAATTAAGCACATGTTTTATTTGGAAGAGGTGCCACAGTGTCTCTCCTTTCCCAGCATAACAGAACAGCTGGCAATCTTTCCAGTGACATAAAGAGATTTTTTGAAACCCATACACCTACATAAACTCTTAACATCTTTGACTTAAAAGAATCATGTTATAAAAGAGAATAGGGTGCATATGGTTACATAATCTTTTCCCTCTAATTCCTGTTACTCAGAACAATTCTGTCTCCAAATACATTTTGATAACTTACACATTTTCTTGTTATCTCAAGCAGCGGGGAAGTGGCTTGCTTTATGACCAGCTCTAGTAAATGCCCTGGGATTTGTTTGTTGGCACTTACATTCCTGATGAAGTGCTTACTGGAACTCCAGTCAACACATTCCACTCTTGCCCAGCCTAAAGTCATCAAACTTTAATACAGAGGCACTTTTCCCAGAAACAACATTATGTCCAAATTTCTAATTTAAATTAAAAATAAAAGACCTGGATTCAAAAATTCATGTTAAAGTAACCTCAGCATGAAATGATAGTCAATAAGAAAAGTAATTTACTAAAATTAGCTAGTACCCTGTATGCATTCATGTTCAGTGGTTAATTCTACAGGTGGCAAAGTGCTCATAGAAAGGTAACCTTAAGTACAATGCAAGATAACCATGTCCCATGGAGACTGAGTAAAAGCAGGAGGATTTTTGTGCATGAACCCAAAACCATCATTCAAGGACAGCTCCAGTGGACTTCAAAACGTTTCACTTCCAAGCAGTGAAATTCATGCTTAAATTTATTATTTTTATTTTTGTATAGTTGTATCCTACAATCCTCTACAGAGCAGCTGTAAATAGTAAATTGATAGAGTTAGAAAATGAATATTAGAGGGACAAAGATTATTAAGAGCTGTAGACAAGAAGGCAAGGATATGTTTAGAAATGGGTTAGAGAATCAGTGAGGTGGAAAGAAAGAGGGAGGCTACGTTCAGCTACATGTTGAGAAGGAACGATCAGCAGTAGGAGACCTTATGTGGCAATGCAGACAAAAGGTGCAGAAAACACAGAATAAATGGGAGGATATAGATGGAGGTAGGCCCTGGGAGAAGCAAGAGAAACAGCTTAGAGGATTTTGGAAACAAAAGGCAGAAAAAGCCAAAAGTAAAGCAAACTCTCTTAAGTAAACCTTTCATTGAATTATGTTCATTCCTGCAGCCTCCATATTCTGTCAATTCAGATTATTTTTCTAAGCATTTCTATTTGTAAATAACGTTCAGTAGAAATCCCAATGCCTGTATTACTAAGCAAAGGATTAAGGGCCAAGGTAAAATCATGCTCTTCCCAAATTTGTCTTTCAGGTACCTGGGGTCTGCACCCTTAGATGGGAGGATGGAGCCCAGGTGTCTGGAGGAGGTCAGCTGACAAGTGATGGGGGGGTTCTTCTGTCACTCTCACATACTTGCCAGCAACCTATCATGTCAGTTCAGGGTTTGCAGCAGTCTTCTTGCCTCATAGAAAAATATGGATAATAACCTAGCCAGTTCCTCCCATCAGTACAAATATGACCTTTAAACCCACGTATTAACTGTGTGGCAACATGCTTTGCAATTTTCTTCTAAGTATTGTAATTAACAAAGATGCAGTACTTGTTTAACCTGACATAACTCATTCAGCAAAGAGCAACAATGTAGGCACATCTGTATATTTGCATACGAAAAAAGTCTAAAAATACTTGTATAAAAGACAAAAGGTGGCTTTTGAATACATGACCCAGCCCTGGCTTCAATTATATGTTTCAGCATAGAGTATTATGATCTTGGTTTTAGCTACATGTGTGTGACTACCTAATTACAAAGCAAAGCTTTTAAACAAATGGCCTGATTCTAGCATTCACAATGAGGTAAATTAGGATTACCACTGTTAAACAGAATGGAACTGAGCTGGTGCAAAAGCTCCCTGAAATAAGAACTTTGCTCAAATATCGTCTTGTCTATTTCTCTGTATCTGGAAGAAAAATGTATTAAAATCCGGGTTGGCAATCTCAGACTGGCTTTTGAGATTCACACCATTAATTTACTGTTTAAAATATGATTCTTGACTGCAAGGAACAAATGGTGATACTGTTGTTAGGCCTTTCAATCTGATAAATGAAACGAGAACATCTAAGTCAATGTCTAAATTATGTGTGTCCCTGTATACCTAGTTTCTCTGAAGTGAAATTTGTTCTAAAAAGGGGGCAGAAACAAATTTTGCATTATAATTACTGCACTGCATTTCTCAGGTGTTTGTTGAAAAAGAAATATTACATAAAAATAAATACACTTGTTACTCATACAGGGTTCATAGAATACAGAGGAGAACTTCTGAAGCATGAATAATAGCCTCACCAGTGGGAGCTCATAAATTGGAATACACTCTGAATGGACATAAAATTGGTTCATTCTTCTCTCAGCTGATGTTGGCATTTAACAGAAGTGAGAGCGAAAACTAGCTTCCCCAGTACCAGTTAGTTTACTTTCCTTGAGTAAGTGCATAATATTATCATCAGTAGAAATGAGGCACCCATGCATGAGAGCAGAATATGACCCATATTGTACTTTCAGTCACTGTTTTAGCATGGTTCAGAAGATACTTTTTTTACTCTATTCATCTTTGACTCAAATTTGATTTTTTCTCAATGTAAAACTTCTGTTTACATTTCTGGAATGATTTCATTTGAGAGAGGCCCCTTCCTTAAAGAGATAATTTCCTTCATTCTGTCAGATTTCCACAAGGCTAAATGACCACGTTTATTACTAGGCATGTAATTAATACTTGCCTTGCCTTACATAATTTTTTTGTACCTTGATGTGGCAGAAAGGCATAGTACTAATTGATCAGTAAATACTTTGAGCTATTCTGATTTCAGTCATACATAAAATCTAACTCAATTTAGAGAAGACTGAAAATGGAAGCGAGTATATTCAAATTGCTGAGGTGCTTTGGTGCCTAAGTTTCCACGTTAGTATAATTATGAATGTTTTTGATAAGTACACAGATCTCACATGGTTGTGTGTACTTTTACATCATCTCACTCAGGAAAAGACAGTAAAAGGTGCACAGCCTATAAAGGCCTACTAGTGTTGTCACTGAACAAACGTTTACTTCAGTATAAACAGGATTATACCATAAATCGGCACAATCAGATGTGTACAGAACTGTTTGATTAAGTTCATAAGGTTTGTGTGTTAAATGACTCCTTAGTTTAAAGATGCAAAACAATCAAAGTTATTGTGTCAGTGGCTGGTAACTTAGACCTCTGAAATGTCATTTTTTTATCTCACAGCCTCTGATCTAAGGAATAGTTGCTTCTATTGTAACGTACTTGAGAGATGGACATCTAATTGTCTAATCCGAGAGAGGACCTAAACATAGCTATAAATGCAAGTCATCCTTTTTCCTGATAACCTGACACAATAAAACACATTTGTTTGTTGTTTTTTTTTTTTCCTTGTGTTTTATCTTTTCACTTTCATCTGTAAGGTATCCACTTTTGACTGTGGTGTATCCGAAGTTCCTTTATTATTTATGAATATCAGTGAGTTGAGAGTATCTCTCAGGAGGAGGGGACAGAATCAATAGTCTAACATTTGAAGTACATCTTTCACAATCAAGATTACAGTGGGTGACCCACAGCAGATGAAGCACATGGTTAATGTCTAGCAGCCTGGAGTGTTTTTTTATTACCTGAGCTCTCATGAGAGGGTGGGAGGTAGCATTATGCACCAGGGCCACCCATAACACACACAACCTAGGTATTGCTGAACTTTTTTCAGTAAAAACACATTGCCCCCAAAGTGACAGCAGTTGAGAAACTCATGCAGGAGAAAAGATACAGGCTTCTGTTCTATAATGCCCCATGACTTCTGAGCTGAAGACTTCATATAGCCTTTAGACCATGAATTTTCCTTTATGAGAACAAGAAGCTCGATGCTACATGGGATCCCAGGTCTGTACTAGTTCTGCTGCAAGAGGTTTACGGCACACAGAAATCTGAGAACTCTCTCAAGCACTTCTGGATCATTTCAGTTTACCTGTCTGTCACTTCTGAAACATCACTGGTTTTATTCTTCTAATTGTAATTTTGAATTTTGGCAGTCTTACAGATCTATTTAAACATGTTACTTGGAGATTTCAAGATAAAAAGCATGGGCCTATTACAAAGCCTGCTAAACTCAGCACGAGTATTCCCATTAACATCAATGGACTTCAGATCAGGACCTAAAAATATTATTCCTACTCACTTTTTTTTTTAATTAAAGAGCCTTTTCAAACAAAACACTTTGGCTTGTCCTTAATTTTAAGTATATATGAGTCTTTAAAACCTGCAGCTTGAACTCATTGTACTTACTATAAAGTTCATTCATTTCTGTTCAATGATTTAGTGAACTACGAGAATTGTATTTGAAAGAAAAGTTTTGACATAGCTTTCTGTGTGTATAAGCATGCATTTGTGCATATACTAATAGACTTAAAGATCAAGCAGCACTTTTTCAGCTTCTTTTGATTTTCTCAGTACCAGAATTGTGAAAGTGTTGACATTTGAGATTATTGGCAGAAAAGGCACATAAGATAAAGTTCAAAAATAATTTTAAGAGATTTAAATGTAAATTACCATAGTGGTATATATTATTTGTTACTGAAAAGAAGTAAAACCAGGTTTAATTAAGTAAAGTTATAATGTGTATTCTTTACAGTAGAACTTATTCTTAATAACTAAAACATAAGGAAATTACATTCTGATGTTTTGAATCAGTATTTTAGCTTTTTTTTCCTGATGATTGTGATCAGTGAAGCTGCTTTTTAAACAAGATATGCTTAATAAAAGCTTTTTGTCAAGGAGGGATTGACGTTAATGGCATTGATATCACTGTTTTTCTAGATGAACAAAACTTTCTGACAGAGCATAAATGTTTTACAAGGTTTCAGTAGGAAGTCATGTATGGAGTTTTTCAAAGTCTAGACACATTTTAATGTGAATATATAATGAAACAACAGTTGTCGTTATAGGCTGTTATCTAATGGCAGTTCAACTTTATAATGAACATTTAGATTTATTTAGTTAATCCAGTCTTTTAATGGAGTATATATTAGTGAAGACAAGTGAATATGAAGCTTCCACACTGAAAGTGGTACATAGTGTTATTACATTGCCATTATCTCTAATTAAAATAGCTGTTTTTTTAGCAATCACTGGAAAAGAAGTATATTCTTATCTCTGCACAGTAAATTTCTTGATACCTCTTCAACAGACAGGAAAACTGATGCACATATTTGTGATGTATTCAGAGGAATTTAGAAGCAGAGCTCTCAACAGCTATCAGAAATCTTTCCAGGGGAACCTATATATTCTAAAAAGAATAGAACAATATGGTTATAGTTCATCTCCATAGTTAAAACATGTAAACAAGATGCATAGAACTCAAATTTTCCCACAAATGCCTTTCACAGTTCAGTAAAAAATTGTTTTCAAATTTAAATAGATGTGCTCATGTAGTACCACAGGGCATTCTTTACACTGACTGCCTATGAAATTGTCAAATATTTTGAGTAACTTCTTTAAAAATAAATCCGCTCTCAGTAACATAGCTGGCTACAGTTGTACCTCAAGCTAATAGTACTCTTGCCCACAAATGAACTGAATGAAAAATATATTAATGGTTATTACAAAGTCCAACTTTTAACTTAGTTTCTTTGGATGGCTCACGATAATTTGAAGTCTTTAAATCAAAAGTAGATAGCATTCTAAAAGACATTATAGCTCAACAATTATGAGCACAAAGTAAGAATTCCTGGGTGATGTTCTTTGGCCTGTGGGAGGCATGAAGTTGGAGTAGATGATGGTAATTGCTCCTTTTAGCTGCCACATCTATGAATCTAAAGTACCTTTTCCAAAATCCTGAGGGGAGGGAAGAATAGATGGTCATCAAGGAACAGTGGTTTCTGTTAATGCAGCCTTCTAGCTACCATTTCTGACAGTAGCTCTCTGTACAGAGATCACCATTCTGCTTTTTTCCATCAAGCAAGGAAGTGATTAAAAACTTCTAGCAATACTTGTATAAGGTGATATTCAAGACACTGACTTTAGCTAAATGAGAGAGTAAGTTACACCCCAATATCATTCTATCTTTTCATTTTACTACTCATCCTAAAAGTCATTTTGCTAAAGGAAGCAGGCATATTACTGCTGGTGATTTATTCAAAGGAACTCATTCTAGTTCCCTCGTGGCTATCTTCAGGTGCTTAAGGCATATTTCCCTACCAATTTCATACTCCGTGAAATCTTTCTCTCTCTCTTTACCTCTCTTGTCAGGAAAGGATCAAATTCTCTCACCTTGAAACAAGCTTGTTCTACCCTTCTGTGCAATCATGGGAGATAGACGCATCATTTAGATATTCTTACAGGTAATCAGGAAGGTAATTGCTAGATTAGCTGCCACTGCGGATTTCTCTTCAAATGCAATCTTAATTCAAAAACAAGTGACTCCCTGACATCTGCAGAAGTAATAATGTCCAAAATACACTTAGAAACTCTCTCAGTCTTCATGCAGGGGTTTCTCAGATTTCAGCCTTTCTAGAAAAACAGATAATATTCAATTTCGTTCCTCCCACTCATTCTTAAATCCTTGAAGCTGAGAGTGAAAGCATCTTGAAGTCATTCCATTTAAGTCCTACCTGTATTCCTGCCTCAGGTTTCTGCACTGCAGGGCACATCTTAACCTTCCCTTCTTGAATTTCCTGCTTCCTTATGGATCAAGTATCCCAATAAATATGCCATTAAAGAGTGTAATTAATTTAGGCGATGGGGCTCTGGTTGTTGCAACTACCTGAAGTTCTAGACAGTAACCCTGCTGCAGAGCTTCAGCGTACATTTTCTGTGCTGCTGCCAGAGAATTCATCTTTTATGAAATACGAATACACTGATGGGGTATATAGCCACATTTCTCTTATTTGTGTAAATAACTTTTAGTTAGGGAGATTTAATTTGTGATCATAAACTAATCCAGTCTGGTTTGATCTCTTCCTTTCCCCTTCTGTGTCCCTTCCCCAAAACATCCCATAAGAAGTTTTGTATAATCCCTGATTTCTCTCTGCTCCATTGAAATTGTCTTCCTCCCAGCATCCCATAAGTCCTACATCCCTTTAGACAGTGATCCCTCTTCATTTGCCTGGCGTTCTGGAGAGAGTTTCATTAGTTAATTCACCTTGGTGGATTTCACACTGGGGACAACCGTTCTGTTCTGAGAGTTGTAGGTGTAGTCCATGCAGGCGTACTCCATTCCTCACTGGTCAGGTTACTCGGATTCCTGGATTCCTCCACCTGTCATCACATCTATGATCTGTGCAGGGTCTTTGTGTTTAATTTGATTAGCCTTTAGTTGGCTAACCCAACATCAAGCACATTTAATTTAGTATTCTAGGCAAAGCCTGGGGGGGGCAGTCAGCTGTGGCATTAGCAATGATAGTGAAGGAGGAAGGGAATAAGCAGTGGAAGAGGTTTATTGTGTAGCTGGGAAGCAGCACTGATGTTGCTCATCCTCTAGCAACAGGGACTGAGGTAACTGCCAAGAGGTACCCAGTGTCCCTTTCTGGCAGCCCAAGCAGAAAGACAAGAGGTTCACAGCTTGATTCCTTGCTTTTGGCAGCTCAAAAATGATAAATGCAACAGGAGTGCTCTGGAAAACAGCCTGATGAAAAGGCAGAATTAGAGATCATTTACCCATGGCAGACAGGGGATGTATGTACTTATAGACTTACAGTACTTTCCATACTGCATTTCTTTATTAACTCTTTGTTCTTACTCTAAAGTTTGAATTAGATTGCTTTTATCCTGCTTGGGTACCACAGT
The DNA here is from genome assembly GCF_000737465.1 of Haliaeetus leucocephalus. Lineage (NCBI taxonomy): Eukaryota > Metazoa > Chordata > Aves > Accipitriformes > Accipitridae > Haliaeetus > Haliaeetus leucocephalus. Next base: position 1,403,566 of record NW_010972698.1, on the reverse strand, counting down.
GAGAAGACAGTTTTATTCTGCAAGTGAGTCAGATCAGTTTGAATAACTGCTTAGTTGATAGTTTGGAAACATGCTGGCGGGTTTTGAATTGTTTGTTATTTGGCTCAACAAAATATTCTCAAGCAACGTATATTTCAGTTTTGCCCCAGATGGTATTGCTAGCAAGCTCCCAGTCAAAAAAGAGGTATCAGTGTCTCAGAGTAAAAATACTGTTTTCTCAAACACACATTCACTTCACTTTTTCTCTTTTGGTGATGCACAAATAGCTTGAACTCTTTGAGGGAAGTAGGGTGAACCTATCAACTGTGGAAGTAAAATGCTAGAGATTCAGTCCTTGCCTTGTTTCTTCAGCTCGGAAGATAAGAAAAAGCTCTTTTGCCAGGAGATAAGTGAAGAGGTGCAAATGGGTGACTGCTCAGCTGACAGGTAAAATTCAGTGGAGGTTCTGCTCTGCCAATAGTTGAGGAAATGTCTGTGGCAGTTTAAGGAGTAAGTGTCTTCTCAGTGATTTGTTGCTGCCCTCCATTGAATCCTGCACAGTAAGCAGTATGAGCACTCCTTTCTACAGTGTAAAGTAAGCTAAAGCTTACCTTCAGCTGTCAAGGAAAGCTGCTTAAATTAACCCTGTTGGTTTTACACTGCAATAGCTGAAAAGTGTTAGTCTGAGCCATTCTCCTAACTCAGCTGAGAGGAGCAACATGCTACTGAGAAGGTGGAGCCTTTTAGATCAGCATGGAATGGAATCTGCAGTGACTTTTCAGCATCTGTTAGATAAATCTAGACAATTTTAGAAATACTTGTCGATCAAAGCAAGTTTACTAGCTATCAGTGTTCATTTTCAAAACAGATATGAGACAAATAAAACCTGTGCAAATTCATGAAAGTTATAGTAAGAAGTGAAATGGAGTCTGTGTCAGATATGTTAACTCCCAGTTGGGATGAAAATGTATTCCAAAGGCTAGTCAGAGAGTCCCTAGTGAAAGAGTTCTTTTGAAAAACAGTCTTGGCAAAAAACAAAACCTTTTGTAGCAATATCTCTCTGGTTGAAATATGACTTTACAAAATTAAATCAGAATGGAGCAGTTAGGAAAATTGGACATGCCATTTGGAAGTTCAGTGGGAAGTTAAGTTGAAATGAAATTGTTGTGTCACCTTGAAACAATTTTGCTTCCTTCCTCAAAAATATTCAGAACAGAAAAAAGATCTAATTTGCAATTAATTAATTTTTTTTTAGGATTAAAAAAATATATTTATCAGCCAGCTTTGCTTTAATTAGAGGAAACTGTAGATTGCTTACATGTGATGCAAGTGGGACATGCATTTGGTACTTATTGGCTTCTCCTGTGATCAAAGCTTTCCATGACAGCCATGTTCTACTGTAACCACAGCACTTCGTAAGCACTGGACAACAGTAACAGAGGGGGTAAAAACAAGTACTAACATTGGAAAGAAAATCAAGTCTCAGTTCTTAGTTTCTCCCTAGTAGTCTCTTCATATTCAGATGAACTTTTGAAAGCATACAAATTCTAGATTATTTCTCCTAGAGAAAGAAAGGTAGAAGGAAATAGGTTATTCATGTTTCTTTTCTAAAGTATAAGACAGTTGTGGACTTAACTTTCTGGAGCTTAACACTGATGGACCCTGCAAGGCAATCGGTTCATGCGCTGTACGATGTTTGCAAGAGCAGAAAGGATGGGGAGTCCTAAGTAAGCAGGAATGTGATTTCACTGCAGAGAAAAAAATCCATTCTTATTTAAAGTATAATGGAAAGTCATTGATATTAAAAGTTCCTGAATACATATAAGAAGCACACAGTGATCACAGATTTCAAACAGCTGCCATGCATACACAGTGTACTTAGTGGCAGGAGATGAAAACATACTCGAACCCCAATCATTCTCTTCTGTATCCTACAGTGCCTTATGCCACCATCTGAAAAGTGCCCTATAGAAAAAGCTGAAACATTTGACCTTTCTATTGATTTACTTTTTTAAAGAAAAAATTTGTGGTTGCTGGTTCTTATGTGCACAAGAACCTGAGGGAGTTTTACTGGTGACAACATTAGTAGATTTGGATCTTTCTCTTTAAATATGGCAGTTAATATTATCTGGGCCACTTGACCAGACAGTGCCAAAATATGGTCACAGGAGGATTGGGATGAGATGGAGTAGTTGAATGCACCATTAGCAAGTTTGCTGGTGATACCAAACTGGGAGGTGCTGTTGACTCCCTTGAGGGACAGGAGGCCTTGCAGAGGGGTCTAGACAGATTGGAGCATTGACCTATGATTAATGGGATGAAATTTAACAAGTCAAAATGCCGGATTCTGCACTTAAGATGGAGTAATGCTGGGCACAAGTATAAACTGGGAGAGGGGTGGCTGGAGAGCAGCCCTGCAGAAAGGGATCTGGGGGTGCTGGCTGACAGCAGGCTCAACAGGAGTCAGCAGTGTGCCCTGGCAGCCAAGAGGGCAAACGGCATCCTGGGGGGACATCAAACACAGCATAACCAGCTGGTCAAAAGAGGGGATTATCCCGCTGTATTCAGCACTGGTGAGGTCTCCCCTTGAATACGGTGTGCAGTGCTGGGCCCCACAATTTAAGAAGGACGCAAAGGTCCTTGAATGCGTCCAGAGGAGGGCAACAAAGCTGGTGAATGGGCTGGAAGGCATGTCCTATGAAGAGCAGCTAAGGACTTTGGGCTTGTCTAGCTTGGAGAAAAGGAGGCTGAGGGGCGACCTCACTGCTCTCTACAGCTTCCCGAGGAGGGGAAGCAGAGAGGGAGGTGCTGATCTCTTCTCCCTGATATCGAGTGATAGGACATGTGGGAATTGTTCAAAGCTGTGCCAGCAGAGGTTTAGACTGGACATTAGGAAGCATTTCTTTACTGAGAGGGTGGTCAAACACTGGAACAGGCTTCCTAGAGAGGTGGTCGATGCCCCAAGCCTGTCAGTGTTTAAGAGGTATTTGGATAATGCCCTTCACAGCATGCTTTAACTTGGTCAGCTCTGAATTCGTCAAGCAGTTGGACTAGATGACCATTGTAGGTTCCTTCCAACTGAAAATATTCTATTCTATTCCTCTAGATGTTCATCGAAATGTGTACCTGGTCTGGGAACATGCTTTGACCTCTGGCCAAAGTTTTTTACTGCTTTTGTTATAATTTCTTTTTTTAATAATTTGAAAGATTGCCTAAAGATTGTACTTAGGCTGAGTTGAGAGGCGCTGTGTGCATGTTGCAGGTGTGTGAACAATAGCATTGTCAGTGCTTCTATTGTAAGTGCTAAAAGATTAGGAGTTCACAGAGCTAGAATTAAAGTCACTTTAGCCATAAAACCTGATGACGTGAGATGTATAAATGCAAGAGCTGAAAGAGTGAAATCTTCCTCCCTGAGAATAGCAGGCAACATTTATACAGCTGGTATCTACAGCCTTTTTTCCTTAATTTGTATATCAAGTGATATGCAGAACTGGTATGGTGGTTATTTTGGAGATGGGAATAAAAGCTATTTTGTCTTGCTGTTAACAGCTATCATCCATACCTGATGTGAAGCGCATATATGTTCTGAAAACCTTTTCAGGAAGGTTGAATTTGATTCCAAGATTTTTACTTTGATGCATTTCCACCTCCTTCCAGCAAAACAATTCTGATAAAGTGGAATCTTACTGTTGTGGGGTTTCAGTGTGCTCTCAGGCCCTTCAGTCAGAGAAAAACTCTTCCAGTTTCTTGCTGCTGAATGACACCAACCTTCATCTGGCCCACTACAGTCCAGTGGAAGACAAACTCTGATCCTTTAGATTTGTCTCACCTGCAGATAATAGTCTCTCGGAACTTTTTGCTTCTGGAAGACTAGTGGGATTTATGCTCTGTATTATCTGAGATGACCTATGGTATTTATCATGCCTAAAGAAAACAATGTGATTTATATATTAAAAAAATATAATTTATTGATTCACACCTACTTTTTAGGGGGCTCTATCTCCCATAATATTCCCTACAAGAAAGCATTAAGCAGTATTGCACAACCACATGTAAGGGCCATGTAAGAAAGGCAGAGAAATCAGCATCTCTCCAAGAACACTAGGTATGGGAGGGGAAGCTGGCTTATATGCCTACTTCTCACTCTTTTCTGGGATTTTGGTCTCATTATCATGCAGTTCAGGATTAGTATGAACTTTCTCGATATCACTCAAACTGTACTCCAGGTGTTGGGGTTTGGGGAGCCAACAGACATAGGCAGTACATCTATATAGTTACAGTATTCAAATTTCTTGATTGACACCTTGCTGGTTCATGCTTAGCTTGAATCTGGAGTGGCTAACTCGATCTCTCAGCAAGCAAACTCAGGCACTGAAGTGCAGCTGCTTTGAATGTATGGATGCAGGAGATTCAAAATGTGTTAGACAGCAAAACCACATTCACATATGACTAACCAGGACATGCAGCTAAAGTCCATGTCCAGCCTTAGAGCTGGAGCTGATCAGGGAAAGAGGCAAGTGATTCCAACTACACTTGATGAATGCATGTGGCACACTAGGATCAGTGGGCCCATATGGACAGTGCCTTCTTACAATAGATATCCTGGAAAACTTTTCTTGATAATGCATTAATAGTGACAAACTCATGAGCATTGCAATAAAAATCCTAGGGGCTCTTGTAAAATCTCTTCAGGGAATCAAATGCTGATTATTTTTTTTCCTTAGGATTTGTTCTCACTTTTCTTGCTTATGCAAAAAGAATAATGTTCGCAGAACTGACACACACTTGCAATAAATTACTATTGATTTTATGAAATCGCTCAGCAGCATTTTGGTGTTAAAGCAACTACGGGGCCATTTATTGCTTCCTATAGTGTATTCTGCATTGATGAGCATTGTGTGCTGAGAATGGCACTATTTACATTGTGGAAAGAAATTACTCTGGGTAGCCTGAAAATGTAGTCAGTTTGTTAATTGGATAAAATGTTTTCTTTGTTGGCAATCAGTTCATTCCTCTCCCCACTCTCCAATATCAGAATTTATTGAAAGGCTCTTCAAACAAGGAGGAAGGGGGGAAATAGTCATGAAAATAATTGGCATTTCTTCACTAGAAAAAAGAAAATTAGTCTTTTAGAATGGCATGGAAGAACCTAGTTCATGCATTCATCTCTAGTATATGTTTCTGAACTGTCAATATGTACTACCTCCTAGTTTATAGCCTGATCTAAAGCTATTCTCCTGTTTTTCTGTTTATTTGGGTATAAGAAAGAATGTTTCTTTTTCCATATAGTACCTACTTGAGTTGCACTTAATGCACTGAGAAGTGATTTAATTCTAATAATCTGAAATGACAAGTACTGTATGGGTTTTCTGTTGGCATTAATAGGATTAAATCAGAAGTGAGAAATATACTGACAGAGAGGCATGAATTAAGGATCATAAAAATAACATTTGAAATGGTTCTTAAATTGATATAAAGCTCAAAAAAAAGTTCTAGGGAAAAAAATCTAAGCAGTGGGAACAAAGGAAATGCACTATTTAGTTGTAAAAGAACCAAGGGTAGGAACAGGTGAAATAAAAATGGCAACAGAGTTTTATGAGATCTGTTAATACAGGAGAAAAATGCCCTAAAGACCAGAAAGACACCACAGCAGTTCTAATGTGCTAGAAAGAGAAGCAGCAAACACAACAGAAAGATAGACATTCATTAATTTAACTTCAGCTTTGGGAAAAGCTTGGGAAATCTTCGTAGAGATCAAGCATGGGAAACACCAAGAAAAACACAGAAGAGATTCACTTCATGTTCCCTTCTCTTTCTTTCTCCTCAGTATTTGAGTTTTTCAGCTAAATGCTCCAATAAAAATTATTAAAAATTAGACTCTTCTTCAATTACTTATTAGCTGGAAAATTTGGATAGAGTTAAGGAGGGGAATCTGTATTTGAAACAAATACCTAGGTGAAAAATTTGTATTGTAAATGAAGAATCGATCTTATTTCACTGCAGAAAGAAAGCTGAAGGGCAAAGAGAACTGGTACCTGCTAAATATGAAAGGACTATATGCTAGTGAGTATTCAATTTATGTAAGGTACTGTCCTTTGCATTTATACTCATGAATTGAAAGCATGACATCCAGATGAACAAATAGTCCACAAGAGTAAATTTAGAATGGGTAAATAACAAATTGTACATTTATGTACAGGAAAAGATTAATAACTTCCTCATCTAACATGAGCTGCAACAGAGTTCTTGTGAAATGAAGAATTATTCTTTTTGGAGGGATAATTAGAGGGAAGATACCTAAGGTTCAGTAGAGAAAAATGGGATTATTTCACCTTGGTGGGAAAGGATGTTGTTTACTGTAGGAGGACATTTGAGTCTCTAACATCGGAAGATAGCTTTTCAAGGTGTGGCATTTACACCAATTTAGCATCTTTCAAGATAAGACAGTAAATGCTACTGCACCCTGTGACTACTTTATATATTTGGGGACATTCAGTCAGTGTATTTTCTCTCTACTACTTCTACACAGGCTGTAGAATAAATGTATTCACCAGTACAAAAGGGGGGAAAAAAGACAAGGGCTAGAAGTTTGAAACACAGTTGTGATATTGTGTGGCTTTTCACTCTGTTTCAAAGGTAACTTTATTATTTTAGCAAGATTGTAGAAGAACGTGGTCTTGATGATCTAGGTTTTGCATAGTTTTTATTCCAGAGAACATAACTAAGACTTCACTTTATACATGGTCAGACAAAAGGGGGTTGATTGCCACTTAGAATTTTTCAGCAAGCTGTAATCTTTATTAAATGTTCTTTCTCATAAAAGTCCCCCATATAAAAATTTGCTCCTAAGCATTTCTTAGGAAAATAAAAAGATTTCCCTCAAGTTTTTTATTCACCCCATGGAATTTTATTTTTCTGTTATAGGCTTTTATTAGCTATTTCAAGAAAATAACTGTTAAAATTAAATAGATTTAATGAATAATTTTATAAAACTCAGTTGCACAGGCAGTGCTTTTACTGTCTTCCTCCTGCTAGATTAATACTACAGGATGTGAAAAATCCAAACTAAAGCTTTATCATGCTGTATAGTTTGGGAACATACATAATACTCTTTGCTCTCACAAGAAAGATCTATATAAATCAGTAGAGACTGAATGAGCTTAAATAGTAGTAGCATTATTCCCTCATCCATACACAGACTCTGCAGAGGGCTGTAGGATAAAAGAGATGTAAAGAACATACAGATGGATGCAGATTAAGTTTGGAATATGACCAGATGATCTTTTATGCTAGAACATTTTAATAATATCCTGTCCTTTAGATCAGACATAGTATCTGACAACAGACATGGTGCTAAACCCTTGTAATGAAAAGAAAATTATTTAGCTGTACTGCTTGCTGTGAACTATTGCATCCTGTTTGCTGCATCTTACCTCTTCCTAGTTCAACAAATTCATAGTGGAGTTGCTAAATATAAATAGTTGAAGTTTACTTAGACCCAAAAGTAGTCCTAGATCAGTTTTGAAAGTGGTATTGTTTCATCTCTCAGTTGTTCTAGGCCTGTTCCAACATCAAATGAGAAAGAACTCATATGGGGATTGATGCAGGGTCGCTACCTGAAAATTCCCTCAGTACCTATAGTTCTTTCTGTTAGCCCAGCCATGTTGATCTTCTCTCAGTGTAGAAAGATAAAGTAGTATATCAATATAGCAAATATCAGTTAAAAAACTCCCATTGATGCATTTTGCTGCATTTCAGTGCCATGCAAAATAACTGACATGGAACTGCTCCCTCTCCAGTACCTGCATTTCTTCTGGATTTCATCCATAAGGAATGGGTCCTTTTTGTACTGTGATTATAGAAAAAGGTTTTCTTTAGGCTTGGGAAGAACAAAGACATACTAGGAAGAACCTGTGCCTCTACTTCTCTACTCATGCAAAATTCTTTCCTGATTATTATTTGCTGGGTTTTGGATCTTTTATTTTTCCAGATCATTTTTAACGTGCGTACGGCTCGCTCTGCATTTCAGTCTACTGCCTTTTTGGAGAAACTGTAAGTTGTGATACTAAATAATATGCAGTTCAGCACTAAATAAAAAAGTATTAACAGACTGATTGAATCCAGATATTAAAATTAATTGGGTTCTGTTCATTTATTAATTCAGACCTGCAGCAGTGTGTTAGGAAGGATTCCCATTAAAAAACCCACATCATTAACAAAAAGGAAAATTAAGAAGTTTTTAGCCTTTCATATTCACTAGCAGTGTGAAGTGGAACTAGTCTGAGCAATTTCACTTTGAGATGGTCTTCTGTTCAAGTAGCACAGTATTTTTCTTCCTACCAAAATATAACTATTTCAAGCACATAAACCCTTCAGGTTATAGTCGCATCACAAAGCAGAGTCTGTCATATGTAACTCCCAGAACTGTAATAGGAGTTACGTGCCTAAGTCCCCCTGTATCAGTTAACATGCACTTGCAGAAATCAAACAGCATGAAAGCAGTAACAGGTTTTGCTAGAGTTATTGAGGTTTATTGTTAATCTTTGCTCTTAAAAAAAATACATTAAAAAAAGCATTTGCTGCAACCTATCCAGTCAAAAATCCACTTTAAATTTGACAAAATAGGATTTACATGCCACTGTTGGATGTAAGAACCCTAGAGAAAGCATTACAGTATTATTCAGATCATATGCATTTTGATGTTCTGTGGTTGGTTATTTTATCTGACACCCAGTTTGCCCAACGCCACAAAGTTGCTGTCTTCAGTTACATGCAGGATGCCAGTACTCAAGAGACATACTGAGCTAAATCACACAGTGCATGCTATTCAAGTTTTCTGAGACTGAAATGGGAAATATACAGTAGTTATTTGGTATCTTCATATTTGTTATTACAATGTGCAAATCTCAGCGTCCTGATCTGCAAGGGTTTTCTTTGTTAGTTCTTCTGCTCAAGGCCTCATTTTCATACCTTGTAACCTCAAAATTCTCATTAAAGTCTATGAAACCAGAAGGCAGGGTGCTCAAGAGTTGGACAGCAGGCCTTTATTCAGACTCTGTGACACATGAATTAAGCATTAATGCACCTAAATTACTGAGATTTGGAGCAAGGCACTTTTTCAATACTCAGTGGAAAAAGGTGAAAGTTTATTCAGGTTCCCAGCATATTTATACACTGGAATCCGTTACTGAGTGTTCTGAGGATTATTCTTCAATTCTGGCACTGTCCTGCTCCTGTTCCTCGGGTTAGCTGCACTCAGTGGCAAACCAGCAACTGTGCCCGCTCAAAGTAGTTAAAGAAGAAGTCCTCTTGCTGGCTTCTTTATGCAAATTTGAGTTCATAATATATGGCTTCATCCAAAACTCTCTGGATGCAGAATGAGCAGCGTTATTTTGATCTTGGTAACAGCAGCTAGGCTGGCAATGGATAGCAAGAACTTCCATTACACTTCTTGGCCATGATAGGAAATGGGTATATCTAGTGGTAGGAAGTATGGAAGAGCATAGAGAGTACCAAAAAACACGGGGTCTCTCATAGGTATTGGCAGTCATCCTGTAGTAGATTATTTAAGTGCTGAAAGCAGCGTTACTTAATGCTGAAAGAAGCATCCTGAGGGGTACAAGATGAAAAATGCAGATATAATCTGACTGAATTCAATCAGAACCATTCAACTGAATGTCTCTTTTTCTGTAGATTTTAACTGTGTATCAGCTACTAAATTAGGCAGGCGTTTGGTCTAACGCAGCACAATTATTCTTGTACGTTTAGCCAGGCAGGCTGTTGAGCGCTTGAAAAAAAACACAGCAGCTTGCTACATAGAAATAGGGCTTCAGAACCAAGGAACAGAAATGGCATAAACCTGGGGCAGATCACAGACAGGTCTCTGTTACATGTGCAGAATTGGTTCTAACTACATAGGTACAAATTTTCCATCTGGTCAATACCCAAACTATTGATTCAAAATGATAATGTATTTTGGGTTTGTTTTAATTTTTTTTTAATAAAAATCAGTATATTTGCTGATACTGTTGGAGAATTACAACCAGCCAGGGAAAAAAACCCTAAATAATTCTTAACAGCATTGATCAATTTAAGTATGTAGAAATGCACTAATTTTTTCAGTTATATCTTTGCAAAAAGAAAGTCTGTCTTGTTAACATTTCTTATAGCATTTCCTACTAACAATTGTACCTCAATGTTCATGAACTATCATGAAGTTGGTGTGGTAACACCAAATCAACTATATTAAAGGAAGCCAATGCAAAAAGTTACTATCCATCTATTTTAGAGTCAAGTTAGTGCACCTTCCATTGGCCAAACTAGTAAAATGTTTGATTCTGTATTTTGAGGTGGGACATACTTGTTGCAATTTTCACTATGACAGCATCTACAATATCTTGTAATTTGACTCATTCTGTTTTGATCTCTGTGTAAGCAATTTAAAATTACTCCAGCCTAACCTACAGAGCTCCGATTACATCCAGTGTCACTCTGTGTAAATACTGGGCTATGTACATGTTATTAATTTAGATAAAAAGATTAATTTAATGAGTCATCAAAACCCTTATTATTCCCTTCTTTGTGACTCATCTTGGTAGGCAAACTTTTTAAACCAAGGTAGTGTAGTTCCAGCAAAACACTTGGGTCCTGAGATTCTATTTTCTTTGTTTGCTTTCCAAGGACAAGACAGAACCAAAAGGTTTATGACTAAACAAACGTGGAATAACATGTACCATACAATAGAAGGTCATTTCTATATTGAAGGTTACTGGCAACATTGTTAAAATGAGCACGAAATGTGAAGAGCTTGCTCGCACCACCAGAGTTATAAGGTAAAAATTCTTCTGGTTGCCATGATAATTATATTGCAAATGCTAAGGAAGGATTTTAGAGATAGGAATGAGGCTTCTGGTTGTAGCTGGAGAGTGCTTGCTCCTGGTTTGCTAGCTGGCTGCTCAGAACTGGGTGCAGGATACTAAGGGCCCAGTGCTATACGGTTTTAAGCCAGGTGGGGATAGTCTCTGGACTTTGCTGCCTTCCCATGCTAATCTAGTGCCTGGTGTTAATTCTTAAGATGACTGTTGACAGCCCCAGAGAATCTTTCAAGAAGCTGTGGATTTACAATATTGGTGACCCAAAATGCAAATTCATCTGTGTTTATGTTAGTTTTAAGCCCAGAAAATCATGCATTGGAGCTCCAATATAATGAGTTTTAAAAGAAATTTGGTACTTGGAGCCGTCTTTTGAAATCTTTTCTCTGTAGCAAATTGGAGGTAGAACCAGCACAAGCAAACTATAGAGTAGAGCAGAACTAGATGGAGATTAATTCTTCATATTATCTGAACCTAAACTGAATCAAATTCTTTAGAAGGCAATTCCTGGAAACTATGCTTATAGTAATGACTGGTGTTCAACTACCAAGTGATATTCTAAAGGAGACTACTTAAATTTAATTAAGTTATATTGCTGGGAAAAAAGGCTAATGTCATGAGATATATTTTGTGATATGCAGAAAATCCACACATATTTTCCATATTCACTCAAGCAATGTTTCTGGACTGTCAAACACTATCCACTCCAAGAAAGATACAGCCAGGTGGTCCAGAATCTAGAATTAAGTTAGTTAGCTAGTTAGTTAGTGATATAGACTGTTGATGAAACATTGGTTTGCTTTAATAAAGAAAAAACTTATGGAAGATTGGAGTTTTTTCTGCAGGAGGCTACAGTAGCTATATGATAACACTGCTTTTTATGTCCACTAGGGTAGGACAAGGAATGCTGAATTTCAAGCTGCAACAAGAGATTTTGTGTAAGTATGAAAAGATTTCTGATTATTAGGGCTGGAATAAGAGACTGGGACCTCCACCACTGGTCTTTAAAAAAAAAGAAAAAACAAACAAACAAAAAAAAATAGCTTAAACAATATCTCCCAGCAAGGACATTCACAGCTGATGCTGCCTGAGTAGCAGAGGCCTGACTTCGAGGACATTTCAAGGCTTCTTTCAGATTCACTTCTACAGATGTCTCTATTGCTGGAAAAAACTCATAGACACTAATAGGCCTCTTTTTGCATAATGTTTGCCCCAAACATTAATCTTTTTATTAACAATGTTAATTCCCTCATGAAGTGTGTTGCTGAATGAGAAATTCAAACTTCACACTGGTAATGATATTACTTGACTGTTCCTTGCCACAGGTTCAGAGTGCCACTTCTGAACTGCTACTTATTACAGCTATGTTGCAGCCAATTCATTGGCTGTTATACCTATTGTACTAACCTGATAGGTCATAGTCATTCATGCACTGAAGTCAAAAGAGTCATCTAACTCATTGTGTAATAACAGAACCTGACACTGCATATTTACAAGTTTTATGTCAGTAGAAGGTGACTGCATCTGTTCATTATTCACATTAGATGGGTTATGACCTTAAAGCTAGCCAGCAAAAATATCTTCTGCTACTGAACTCAATAGGGGACTTAGTAGAAGTGCCAGAACCTATCACAAAAAAATCAAGATGAAAGGTAAGTATCCAAAGTTAGGTGCCCAGATGAACAATGGAGAAAATCTATGTGTTTAAGGTACCTAAGTAAGATGCTTAGCACCCCAAAATGCTAAGGATTCTCAGATTTCATTGGAGCATGTGAAAATTATAGGTTCCTATCATCTTGCTTTTAGAAAGGCTTTTATTTAGGTCCTAACTGAAGTGCATAAAACTAATTTTAACCTCCTGACTTTGACTATTTCAATCAAAGCATAATTAAAAATAATTCTACTTGCCTACTTTCTGCAGAAGGGCTTTATTTTTCACAGCTAGACCATAAGAAGTTAAGAACTTTCATTTTGTGTAGTATTCCCCTTTCAGCAGTGATCTGATTAAGAACTTTTTTCTTTCTCTGAGGAGAATAGGATTTAATAAATATATATTTTTTTTTATATCCATCATTACTATATAAATTAATTCTATTGAATTTGTGTTGTTCTGTTAACAAAGAACAGTATGTCAAGCCTATCTTTGATATGCTTATAATTATTTGATTAAAAGGACATTTATGTGATCAACATCAATCTAGTATTTCTTTCTTTTCCATTTTCCATTTTGTTCCATTCCGTACTTTAAAAAAAAATGCCAGAAAGCCACAACCTGTGAATAGAAAGGTCAAAGTGTAAATTTACTTCTATTTAGAAGCTGTGGTATTGATTTTATTACGTGTATGAATCCACATGGCTCTGTTCTTTACCTGCACAAGAATATGTTATTGGGCTGAGCTTGTTAGGTAACTGTGTCTAGTTAAAAGAAAAAAGCTTTTTCCTGGAAAATGTCAGTGTTAGCAAAGTATTCTGCAGTGATTCAACCTAAATTGGAATGATTCATTATATCAAAATGACACAAGACACTTTTCAAGTGATTCAAAACAAATGTATTCTGCATTTGCCTAGCTTATGCATTATGAGGTTTGTAACTCAGGACCCCACAACTGGGGTTTTAGACAGAAAAGGGGGATTGCTTTAGGTGTGTCATAAAAGCTAGTCTCACCAAGAAGCCTAGCTTATAGGGTACAATGGGATGTCATGCTCCCTACCTGGAAATGGATCAAAGTCTACAAAGGGTATTTTTTTTTCAGTTACTTTTCCACAGACGCCTCTAATGTCATTTTTTCTCTATTTTTAGAATGAAAACACCTTTTGCAATGTAAGGAGTAGGGGAAAGTCCAGAATTTATCAAATTAATTTCTATCCCACTTAAAATAGAAAAGCTTATGAAAATGAGAGAGAACATGGGCATGCACCATGGACTGGCATACCTTTGTGAAGCTGTTATCACTTTACTTCAGAATAGGAAATATCTCTCAGCTGCCATGTCTCTGAACTCACATTTTCTCTCTGGAGTAGATGCTGGGCACAGTACTGCTTGCTTTAATGCCTCTACCAGTTCTTACACTGAGGTTATTCAGACTGGGGCACATCACTTCCTACATAGAGATTATGTGGTGATAACAGAGTAATTAAATATTTTTACAAATTTTTTTTGCTAAAAAATGCAGATTCTTCCTCATATCAAAGAAATCCTAAGAGGATCAGGGACGAGTTTGGAACTGCATACCAATATTCCTCATTGCACATTATTCCTGAGTCCCTGAAACGTAAAAAATGGTCCACAATAGTCACACATTGTGAGCATAGCAGCAGATTGCTGTTTCAACTGTAGACATGGAATAAAGCAACTATTTGTTATTGACCTTCCTAAGGATAAAAAATTATACTCGGTACTTTTGAAACCTAGCTGAAAACTCATGCACAGTGTTGCCTGGGATTGCATAAACACTGTGAAAGTAACAGAACAGCATTTGGAAAAGCAGAGACCAATTAAAGACAGCCCACAAGGTCTCAGAAAAGGCAAGCCACACTTCAGTAAGCTTTTGAGAGGTTCTAAGGAGAAGATGGCCATGCAAGGTTTGCACATTGTATTCTTACATGCAGATTAAGAACAAGCAAAGCAACAAGGCTGGCTTCTTTGGATTAGGCCCTGAATAATGAGAGTAATATGAAGTGTTGCCAAAACCTCAAGCAGTATGAGGGGGAAAATAAATGGATTAGGAGTTAAAAACATACATTTGGCTGCCTACCCTTCACGGAGCTGTGGGGCAGAAAGTAAAACAAAGATGTTGAGCAAGATAAATGATGGTGTGATGTTTGACATTGCAGCACGTCTGGCTAGAAAGAAGTATTCAGAGGATGAGTGCAGCACAGGAGAGATTATGTGTCCTACAAACAAGCCTCATCCCATCCCAGTGCATTAAACAAGAATATCAGTTAACAGTATTTATGTCCTGAGTATTTTTGGCAAATATGCAAAAGAGCATAATGCCTGCTGGTAGTTCATGTCTTCCTTCACCACTGTTCTCTGAACTAGTGGTTTTATACAGCTGAGCATTGTTACAATGGTAGGTTTTACTCAGCACAATTAAAGGGATGATCTCTTCTTGGTAATGTAGTCTGTGACTTATAAATAAATGCAGTTCTCTTTCTTCTGTATGCCAGTGTGTGATAGGTCTATGTAACATCCCATGGTGATTCCAGTGTATCTAAACAGAGGAGGTACTTGGATTTCCTTGATTTTGAGTTTCAGGTTCATTATGACTGTTGACATTTTTCACAACATCATTTGGTGTTGAGTTGTACCTTTAGATACTTGACAGCTTTGTGCAAGTGGGTGCGAACTCTCACTCCGTCCCCCAAGGAAAATGTTGATGTGGTGTTAAGGGCAGTCCAGAGTCCCAGGCAAGTGCGTCAACAACGAGACTGTGGGCAGGATGTTAGATGCGGAGGAGAGTTGTTGGTCACTGACAAAGGCCCTGTTCCAGTAGCTCCATGGGCCTGCTCCACCAACGCACTGTTGGTCTCCAATGCCTCACCTTCTCCACACAGAGTATAAGCTAATAAGCATAAGGTGGGATGCTTCAGCCTTTTCTGCTGCAGCCTGTGCAAACTACTGGTACACATGCTAGCCAGCATTCCCCTCTCCACCAAACATAAACCTGCTCTTTGTCAGATAGTCCCCCTGTGGCCTATCAAACATGTACTACAAGGGTAATGTTTTGTAAGTGAGGAAGAGAGTAAAAACAGAGGGAAGCAAATGTCAACCAGCAAATAGAAGTGGAAACACCTGTTTGGCAGTGAGGAACAGCTGTACATGTGCAGCTGCTGCTGCCTCTCCATAAGTGCCTGTGCTTGTTGCTTTACTTAAGGTTGACCAGATTCTCTGTAGGGCTGTAAGATTTAGTTGATGCTATTTAGAAAAGGAGGCTCCTTCACCCTGTGGATTTACTCAGCTTTAATCAGAACTTCTATGGCAAATAGCAGACCTATAAAAGTTGTATCTATTTTTTAATTTTATTTCTCCTACAGAAGAGTTTTGAATGGAAAGTTTTCTTACTATTGATCCTTAAAATAAACTGTGGATGACTTTTAGAGAATGATATGAGGCCCAGATTTTGTTTTTTGTTACCTTCTGCCTCCATTTATCTTTTTAACTGACCCTGCAAGCAATGTCATTCATGGAGGTGCTACTTAAAGCGATTGGGCTTGTTGGAATCTACATATGTTCTTCATTTTTAGTTTGTCTTTTTTTTTAATAGGAAATTTTTCTCTTAGAAAATGCAGTTTCATTGCAATTTAAATGCATTCTAGGTTATTTCCATAACCACTTTGATTACAATAGCTTATTTGAAATTAAGCATACAACTTTCCTACATGCAGGAAAGGTGCCATTCTTCAATCATATGTAGGCACTTAATTCCTGCTGGAGAGCATCCAGCTCACAGTATAATAATGAGCAACAGCTAAAACCCACCAAACTCTATTGCACTGAGCCATGAAGTATAGAAAGTATGAGAAGAGAATACAGGCTTTGTAGCGATATGTAAGCTGAAAATAATTGGCCTGCAAGCTGAGTGTAGATGCCTAGCCATGTAGTAAACTGTGCAGAATAGCCTAGTCAAAAAGGAATTAACTGCTGTTGAACTCCAGGCCACCACTACCAATTGTAATAGCCAATTCATAACCAGCCTGCCTCGTTGCATTTCTTTTTTTTCTTTCTTTCTTGTAGTGTAGATATATCATATGCTAGCAATAAGTAATTAGCTTAAAGTGATCTATGATAAAATTCAGACAGTTGAAATGTATAGATGTCAATTAATTTTGCCATAACATACACAAAGATAATTGGAAGTTGGGAACATATGGGACAACAACATTAGGGCATTCGGTTCATATGAAATTCAGCACTGCTTTATTCTGCTCCAGAAAAGGTAAAAAATTAAATGTGGGAGGCATTTTTTTTTTTCAAAGAAAGGTCAGTCCTCAGTTACAATGGTAAAGAACAGAGTGATCTTTTGTAAAATATATTATTGGCAGTGATTTCTTCCATTTGTGTCTGCCAAGTTTTATGACAGTGTACATAAAACCAGCTGTAAAAAAATCCTAGAATTAGAGCACTCATCTTCTTGGATTAAAAATTGGTACAAAAAAATAAATCCTTTTAGTGGATAGCACTTCACTCCAGTTGACAGTGGGTTCAATCTTACATGTTTTACTCATAGCTTTAATGTTAGTGACGTCAGTGACTTTTGTACAAGGCCAGCAGGGTTTGCTGTGAGTCGTGTTTGCTCAGAGGAAATACATATAAAGAAAACTACCTTTAAGAATAATTACAGTATAATCCAAGAAAAATCTCAGAACTTCCTATTAAAGAAAGGCATTGTTTTCCTGTGAAGGAAACACATTCAAAGACCCTTCTATATCTGTGTGCTTTGGGTATGCTGAAATACACTGAATTGTAGCTTCCTGGCCTTATTTTGTATACTATTTAGAAGGCACTCCTGTATAAACATTCCTCCAGCATGCACACCTCCAGTAAAGTGTAGGGCTCTGCATGGCATCCTCAGCTCAGGGGGAAACCTCTTCTCTGCATCATGCTACAGTGATTTGTCACAAGAACACGTCCCTCTCTGAAATCCTACAAGTCTACTAATTGGGGGCACAGTGTGCTTTTTTGAATGTGGTCAGTGCCAAGAAAAAACTGACCTGCCCCATGGCCCCTACTGGGAAATAATCAGAGAAAGGGAGGAAAGGGAAGGAAAACATGACCTTGCTCTGTTTTACTGGAGTAGCTCTGTTGAATGAGCTGTTTTGCTGGCCACATTATATCTCTGGCAAAGAAAGCCTGCTTGTAGAAACCTATACCTTTGCCTGAGGAATGTTAACATGTTTAGATGGATACCTCAAGAGGGCTCCTGAAGTTTGTGCTGTGCAGTTTACTCTGCTCTACCACACACCTGCAGCTTCCAGCGCTCCCCGGTGTAAGTAGCTCCTGCAGGAAGCCTCCGTGCATGGTCCACAGCTACCTTCCAGCTGGCTGTTTGCCACCCAGCCGCATGTGGAATGCTACCTGGCTTAAAATGCTTTGCAGATAGATTTTAGTGTCTTTTTTTGCCTTACTATAAAAGTCAGCAAAAGGATCTGCTCTCAGCCTTGTATCTTCAAGCATCAGCATCAAACTTTGCAACATTATGTGTGTTGAGAACACCGCTTTATTCACTTCTGTTCTTGATTGTCTCTAATTTCTCCAGGCTTACCTTAAAAATACTTTGCATTTAGTAGCACATTTTCTGTGCCATTTATTTACCATTTGTTTACCATTTCAATAAAAGCAGAAGAAACACAACCGTGACAATTAACAGCATATATTGTTTCTCTAAGACAATTCTTGTAATTAGAATGTTAATTTCCCACAAATATGACCAAAGTTATATTAGCAACCAGTATTACCATATGCTTCTGGGAAGAAAATAATTATCAAATTGTTTAAAAGTCTTCTGGGAAAGGGGAATAGAAGATCTGATTTAAGACAGTATAATGTCTTGAGAAAATTACACTATGTCCCTGTCATTTTTATCTATTATAGTGCTGTCTGCTGATGCATTTCCATTCGAAGAGTGTTATAATTCATCATGCAACTAGAGATCTGCTGAATTACGGCTAGTTACGTATCAGTAAGCGGAACATAAGAATCTGCTGAATGTGTGGCAGAAAGCTAACCACTGGCTAAAGGTGGAGTTGGTCCTGTGAGATCTGCTTGTATGTTATTACCAAACCTTGGCATCAGTTGTGGGCTTTTTCTCTCCTTCTGGCAAGGGAATTTGGACAATAATTATTTGATAAGATTTTTAAAAAGAATCATTGCATTATATTCTCTCTGTACTTCTGTGTATTGCAATCTAGCCCAAATTTGCTTGCCATTGCTGCATGTTAAAGATCCGGAATCTATCCAAAGGAAAGATCATCAGGATTGGCATAAACCTCCTTCTCCATAAACCTGGCTTCTGTAGCCCAGATAACCTTAGATATCTTCTGCTGATTCAGAGTCTTGTGATGATTATTTCATCTTTTCTCACCCTGGAAACGCACACATTTCTTGTCTAAACTGTGGAGTGTCAAGACAAGCAGTGCAGTGAAGCCATATGCTGATGAATCAATGTGAAAAGAGTTTGGCAAATTATAGCTTAGTTTAAAAAGAGGAGGCCCTTTCTAGGCATTTAGGCCCTTCCAAGTCCAGGTGTGAGAGACTGAAAGAGTTAATGTCTCAAACACTGTAGTGGGGCAAGTTCTGCTTAACAAGGACCTCTGCCTAGCAAGGAACCACAGGTGAAAAGAAGCCGATCAGCAACAGGATGTCAGCACCCATCAGCAAGAGGACATGAAGATCATGTTCTGATGTGCTGTTCTGATACACTGAGCACGACACCTCACCATGCAGGGAAGGGGAAGAAGTTACTCCCCAAACGACCCCCAAGTCCCAAAGGCTCACAAACCGCTCATGACACCTAATTAGCCTAATGCCTGCCCGAAGGAGGGGCAAGGATGATAATAGGACACAAACTGAAGCCCCGGGTGCACAAGCCTACCGGAACTAGAACCAGACCCCTCAGCTGACTGGACCCCTCGGCTGACTGAGCCAACGCTGGACCCAGGACTGGTGACATCTTTCTCTTCTCTCTCTCTTTCCCTTTCCCTTTTCCATAATCCCTATACCTCATCCCTTTAGACTCAAACCGTTGACCAAGTCTGGGACGAGGAGTGGATCCAGCCACCCCACAGCTCCTCTCTGAGAAGGAGCCCAGAAAGCAAGGGGGTCTGCTCTGAACCTCGTGACCCAACGGGAGGGCTCTCCTTATTGTCTTCCCTGAACTGATCCCCAGGTAAGCTAGGCCTGTACTATCTGTTTGGTGACGTATGGTTACCACATGTTACACAGTTTACTGATGTAGTTTTATGCCAGTTCTTGTTGTGAGCATGCAAATTTTTGTGTTAAGCATGCCAGTTCTTGTTGTGAGAGAATAAAAGTTGAGTTTTGTGAGTTAAAGGATCGGTGGTGTTTCACCTTAATCCTGACCTGGGAATCAGCAAACCCGAGTCGTTGTCCTGAGAAATTGGGACATGACACCAGGTATTTCTTTTCAAATGGGGTGGAGTGGGAAAGGTTAGCCAGTTTGGTGCGTACTTGCTTTCCAGATTTCATAAAGATTCTGTACTGGTTTAAGTCTTTTCAGTTCCTCTGCTTTATTATTTAGAACAAGTACAAAAAAATTCATTACCCCCTTCTTAGTAGCATCAACATTCTGGCTAAGGAAGCCTAGAGGAGCAAGTTAGGCAGAATCTAAATATATAGAATATCCTTTAGCTGTATCAGCAACTCCAGCTCTTTGTTTTTTATAGGTATGTAAGAATTTCTTGCAGAGACTAACCAAGAAAAAGGCTGAAAATCTACTCTGAAAGAACAAACTTTTGAGAAAAAGCTCATAAAAATAGTCTGCAAACATGTTCTCTTTTCCTTGCATGGCTACTCAAGCAGAATATTTTCTAGCCTTTTGTTTCTGTGAAATTGCACTAGATATGCTGAAAGCCTGGAGGTTGCCTCTGAATTGGGCTGGGGTGTATTCTTTCACATGATTTGGTATTTCGTAAAAAGAATTTGAAAGGAAGAAAAAAAATGCACTGCAGGCCCCCAAGAGTCAAAAAAAATCAAACAATGCTGTATTAAAGCTGGATGAACATTTGTTGGAAAAATATCCCTCCAATATAGTAAGATAGAAAATGTTTATTCATTCTGTTTTATTTTGTGTGATTGTGCACTCTGAATCTTAATTCTCCCAAAAGTTCTGAAAAATCAGGTTGTTCTATTTTCCTATTGAAGCAGTTCGACTTTTCACATGAAGCCCATGGCATTTAGTATTTTAATGTCTTAAGTATTAATACTAAAATGGTAAAAATCTAATGAACATAGTTGTGTCCCAAGCAACTGTTACATTTTTTAAAGAATATATTCAGTCTGGTGTTGGTTTTTTTCTGAAAATTTCATTTATCCAGCTCAGATATGCATCTTTCTAAAAATCCAAGGTTTGTCCACAGACTGTAGGAAATAGATAAAAAGGCAATGTTATCAGTATTATTAGCAATTTGTTTCCTGATCAAAAAAGCAGAATTAGGCAAATTTTTCTTATATTAACATTGTCTAAATATTATGGTTAAATATAGATGCAGCACTGACAGTGATACAGGTCTGTCACGGGCCAGAGCTTATTTCTGAACAGTAGACAGAAGAAGTTCAGAGTTTACTCAAATTTAAGGGACAAGATGAAGAGGTTTTTTTCAATTAGCTAACACTGTACCACGTGTAATTATGTACTTCATCTTTTTTTTTCATAATTGAGCATGTTTTGGCACTCGTATGTTGAGCCTATGATATTTCCATGAGATCCAGGTCTTTGAAACCACAGTGACTTCAGGTCACTATGGATCAGCTGATGTGACTATGGGGAATATGGGCCAAGAGGAGTCAAATCCCACTAACTTTGCTCTCACCAGGAAAATGGTCTAAACAAACCTGTCTTGCACTATGGTTATTCTAACATCTCTGGATTGAATATTGCAAAAAGGCAATTTGCCCCATTGTTTATAAGCTGGGCCACTGAGTGGAAGGAAGAAGATTTGTAGATGTTTACAAAACTGAGTTCATTTTAGAAGGCATGAACAGGTTCAAGTCCCAATTAGTAAATCAGGACCAATAACAACAATGCCTTTCCAATGCATTTGAAAAAAGTTATTATGTACAACAGAAATAAAATATAAATGGAGTCAGTCTGAATCATCCTTTGTAAAATGTCAGTAGTTCAAAACTCAGTGTAATCCATTTTTGTGTATTCAAACATGTGAAGTGCCTTACAACTGTGTGAAAATTCTCCTTTGTTATATGCCATTTCAGGAAAATCTCTAGCTCACAGAACCGATTTATAGCAATTCTGAACCATGTAATCCCAGATAAACCATGCACTGCAAAATATAAAAGGAGTTAACTTAGAGACCTTGTATACATTTATCATAAAACAATAAATATGAAATAAAACAACTAATAAAATATTTTTAAGTCTTTTTAGAGGAATTGGACAAGGAAACATTCCAAGAGACAAATTAAAACAACCAAAGAGCACTCAGCACCAAAACACAAGGCAGTCTTGTTTGCAAAATGAAAGGGTTAAGAATATTCAGCAAATGTAATGATTTGATTAGTTTAGCATCAGTGGGTGCTTCATCATGGATAATGACAGTGAATGGCCTTAGGTGTCTAATATTTGTTCACATGCATTCACCATGACAACTTCTGTAAGTGCATAATGCATTGTGTGTATACAAGTTAATGATACCATATCTTTCCAAATCACATGTCCAGGATATTGTCTTCCAAGCAAAAGAACATCTTGTTAAAATATTGCTTTTCAAACTGTAGGGTATTGGTACTGATTTTATTTTAATTACTGAAACAGCTAAGTTTCAGTTTCCCAGAAAAAAGCTAATGCTATAAATTATTCCATAATAAATGCTAAACAAAACCTATACATTCTTTAGAACTAGAGTGCACAAAGAAACATCATGACTCTCTTAATTACAAAGAAACTACAGGATGCAATTACATTGGATTAAGGCAGTGGTTGCACCATGGTTTGCTTAATTTTACAGATTCGGTGTGATAAAATGATAACGCCTTCCTTTTTGAGTTGAGCTGTGATTGTGCTGAAAATACTTTGCAACATACGACTGAAGCCTAGATTCACTCTCTGAGAATATGTGGTGGATATCAACACAACAATACAGTCCAAACTTATAACTTGACTGCACAAACTGATTTTAGATATGAGCAAAATGTGCAAAACTGGTATGCTGCATTATCCTAACCAGTTTAACTTTATTGTGGAAAATGAATTTATGATAATATACCACAGAATCGTTATGCATTTGACCTTATTAAACTGGAGTAGAAGCAAATTGTATACCATTGACCGTAACCTTGGCTCACTGTGTAGATGAAAAAAATAATTGCACTAGTAAAAATAATAAAATGGCTGCACACAGCTCTGTGAATTGAATGGACCTTGGCTCAATGCTATTAGGAATGATTTAGCCTATAGAAATGGAGTTTTGTAATTAACAGTGAACAGGGACGGGAGAAAAAAATACTAGTCCACTGGCTGCCTTTAAGCAAGAGTGGATGGATGCAATTGTATTAGCAGCTAGTTGTTATAAATATTGAGATTGGTTTTAAAAGCTGGAACAGAAGAAATGCATAGCAGGGTGGAGATGGAAATTATGGCTAGAGGCCTAGAATGAGGTGTTTTTGTAATCCAAATGAGATCAGTAACTAAGGAATCCCTAACTATTATTACAATTAAGAAAATGGAGCTATTGAGACTTGCTGCCTATGTGACTTTGGTGGAAATTTGGCTCAGGCACTCTGGGAAAAAAAAAAAAAAGGACTGGAAAGATGCCTTCCCTGAGGTCAATGAAAATATTCGAGTCTTCCTTTTGGGTAAATAGCATATTTTCAATTGATACTGCTGGACAATGGAACAGGTCTTGTGTATGTGGTTACTTAGGTGGAAGGATATGCAGTCATTCTTGTTCCAGAACTGGATAAAGCAGAAGCTCCAAGACCCAGAAAGCCTATTGCAGGGATTGGCATTTAAGTGGCACAAAATCTCCAGAGGCCACTTGAGATTTGATTTTAAACCTATTATTCAACAAAAATAATATGTTGCATGGTTGATTTTTTTCCCCCTCCAATTGCTATTCTTTCTTCCAGAAGGGATAAAGAGTCAAGTTCTGCTTTGTCCTATTAATTTAATTAGTATCGGATTGATGTAATTGAGAACAGAATTTGTCCTGTGCTGTTTAAATTAAATGAGAGCTCCATCAGGCTGATTCTTTCATATTACAGTGCATCTTCATTACAACATCATTTAATTCCCTCTGTGATTTCAGCCCTTAATTCCTTTCCTCATGCAGAGTATCACTCTGATACCATCAGTCAGGTAGGGCATTTTACTGCCTCCTTCACAGAATTTGGGAATTCCCAAAAGAAAAAAATATACACAAAAATGGAGGGGGGACACACACACACCTTGATGAACATTTCACATTTTGCCTTTAATATTAATCCTGCAGTACGAATGACAAGATTTCATTCCTAACACAAGCATGCTGAGAGTATTTTTTGTGGCAAAGCAGTGCCACGCAATGTTTACTGCCCAGCTGTTAACAAGAAAGGGGGACATATTGGCAGTATAACCAATACACAGTTGGCCTTCTTTGCTAGAGTGGTTTCATGCCAAACACATGAAGTTTTAATTATAAGCAGTTTGAAATATTTATGCTCTTTGCATTTCCTTATTCTTGTACAGAAACAAGATAAAAGTTCTTTTGAAATTTGATGACAGAAAGTATTTGATACCAACACCATGCAATTGTGGTGCCTAATTAATTAGTCTGAATGAATATTTATGTTGCTGGGTTTTCTATTATTGTATTCTCTGCTTAGTGATACCTTAAGCCAAAAAGTGTCATTGCTCCAAAAGACCTGAAAGTAGTAATCCTCCCCACCTCCTTCCTTACCTCTCTTAGTCAGTCCAAAAAGACAGTTTGGGCCACTATGGGAATCAAGCGTCACTGCATATGTGTGGTTTCTGGAATGAGATCCACAGCTCTGAGTGAGTCACTTAAGTGTCCCCTTCAATGTATGTATTTGAAGGTACATTTGGTATCTAAGGCCCTTTTCTGCATTTGAACACTCACATCAGTTCTTTTAAAGGCTTAGCTAAGCTCACCACTTTTTTAATATCACAGCTGGCACCGCGATGCTGTGGTTACCTTTGTAAAAAGTCTTTGTGGTTAGCACAGACACCCACAAAGAGATAGGACCCAGTTTTTATGCCCTGTTCAGCCTTGAAGCTCTCTTGTATGCCAAAACAGCTAAGAGTCATTGGCTAGGAAGAGTGAAAAGAGGAGAAGATGATATTCTAGGGCTGACTAGGAGACAAGACATGCCTTCTACACCAAAATGTGCTTCGTGGTTCTGTGGATTTTTTTTTTGCCTTTAGCCTAATGACAATATAAAGTAAAATATAGAGCATTTTCTCCCCTTTTCAGGAGAAGTAAGTAGTCATTTGACTGATGTGTACGTATGTGTGTATGTATGTAAACATATATGCACACATACATACATATATCTATATGTACATATATAACATCTTTTCCTGTTTTTTTGAGTGGTCACTGTGCCTCTTGTGAAGCTCACTCTTACAAGTGCCCATCAGGTGGGCTCTGAGTCTGCCTGCTAGATCAGACCCCACAGGAAAACTAAATGGAAAAAAAAACCTTAGGTGCACAGATCATTATAAATTCAGCAGGATTTTTAAGGAGTGTTGTTGAAGTTATGTACTCAGGTCCTTTCATGTATTTGAAGTCTCATCTTTACAATTGGTTGATTTTCAGCACAGGTACCATCAGCTTAAAAGAGATTCTTCTTTATTTTTTCCCTCTAGTAACATGTTCCTGGTCTGAGAACGTGAATCAGTGCTTTCTGATGGGTACACCAGTGTCATCTACGATGGGGAAGGAAAAATGTCATGAGCAACAGTGAATTGTTGTGGTATCTGACAATAGCTGGAAAGAACAGATTTGCTTAGACATGGAATTTAAAAAAAAAAAACAAAAACACCCAAACCAGAAACACGGATAGATGTGTAAACTAACACAGACTTGTCTAATTCTGAACTGCAATTTCTGCAAGATGGAGAATCCACCACTGCACAATTAACTACATCATGTAAATTCAATAGCAATCCCATTTTCTATCCTTCATTAAAGTAACATCAGAAAAGTGTCTGCACTGCAGACTGAAGTGTACTGTAGCCATACCTGAGTTTTAAATGAGCTGTCTTGGATACCGGGATTCCTTGCCAAGATCGAGGTAAATTAATCTTCCTGATCTCTGTTTTGTTATGGCTATGCAGCTCTCATTACCCAGACTAGTTCATTTAATATTAACTTGGATATCTTCTAACTACACTGTTTTCTATATTTCAGATATATACAAAATCAGTTTGCTTTTTTCAGTCAACCAAGAAAAAGCCAACTGCTTATGGTACAGTCCAATCAAAATGTTTCCTATCCTTGCAAGTTGCACAACACCTCTTATCCACCACCACCAGTAACACTACCTGCATGTTTATCAGTTCTCCTGAAAGCTGCTGCCTGATAAGCATAGTTTTGTTGTGTGGTTGGTTTTTTTTTTTCTGACCACTATTTCAGTACTACCATGTCCCTTACAGCTGAAGTCCTCCTCCATTTACCTTGTACTCCAGGTCTTCTATATATTTCAGAATTTGACAATCTTCCTTGCATCTTGCCCCATGGCTTGCTCTGGCTCTGAGCCTGAATGTCCGTGGCTCAGTGGGATATCTGAGTGTCTGTCCAGTCTTATGAAAGGGATAGACAGACTTCTTGACAACCCACTTGATTAGCGTGGATTTGAGTATTTTAATTTAGAAAAAGAAAGAAGAACAATGTTTATGGGTTCACTTCCAGATTTTGTTTCACTGACTGTTCTAAAGGGTAAAAAATGGAGCAGTGAACTGGCTAAATAAAAACCAAATACACAGTGAGTATGAAACACAAGGATCAAAGAGAAGGAGGGAGAAATACCAGCAGAAACTGGTAAATACAGTTTACCATTAACATGTGTTAAAAAATATGTTTTTATTTCATGTGTATGTACCCTCATAAGAAACATTGCCACAGTATCCAACCAACTGCAGTGCCTCAATCTAAAGAATCACCTCTGCACTGTGGCTTTTCTTGCAGAAAGACTCTACTGCCTGTATAACTATCTGTGCAACTGGGTGATTGTGATGGGTTGACTCTGGCTGCACGCCAGGTGCCCACCAAAGCCGTTCTGTCACTCCCCGCCTCAGCTGGACAGGGGAGAGAAAATATAATAAAGGGCTCATGGGTTGAGATAAGGACAGGAGAGATCACTCACCATTAACCGTCACAGGCAAAACAGACTCAACTTGGGGAAAATTAACTTAATTTATTACAAATCAATCAGAGTAGGGTAATGAGAAATAAACCCAAATCTCCGAACACCTTCCCACCACCCCTCCCTTCTTCCCGGGCACAACTTCACTCCCGGATTCTCTACCAACCCCCCCCAGCAGCGCAGAGGGACGCGGAATGGGGTTTACGGTCAGTTCATCACACTTTATTTCTCCACTTCATCCTCCTCAGGGGCAGGACTCATCACACTCTTCCCCTGCTCCAGCGTGGGGTCCCTCCCACGGGAGACAGTCCTCCACAAACTGCTCCAACGTGGGTCCTTTCCACAGGCTGCAGTCCTTCAGGCACAGACTGCTCCAGCGTGGGTCCCCCGTGGGGTCACAAGTCCTGCCAGAAAACCTGCTCCAGCATCGGCTCCTCTCTCCACAGATCCGCAGGTCCTGCCAGGACCCTGCTCCAGCGTGGGCTTCCCACGGGGTCACAGCCTCTGTCAGGGATCCCCCTGCTCTGCCGTGGGGTCCTCCCTGGGCTGCAGGTGGAGATCTGCTCCCCCGTGGACCTCCCTGGGCTGCAGAGGGACAGCCTGCCTCACCATGGGCTTCCCCACGGGCTGCAGGGGAATCTCTGCTCCAGCGCCTGGAGCGCCTCCTCCCCTCCTTCTGCACTGACCTGGGGGTCTGCAGGGTTGTTTCTCTCACATCTTCTCACTCCTCTCTCTGGCTGCCGTTTCTGTGCCAGCTGCAACTTTTTTTCCTTCTTAAAAATGTTATCCCAGAGGCGCTACCGCTATCACTGATGGGCTCGGCCTTTGCTAGCAGCGGGTCTGTCTTGGAGCTGGCTGGCATTGGCTCCATCGGACATGGAGGAAGCTTCTAGCAGCTTCTCACAGAAGCCACCCCTGTACCCCCCCTGCTACCAAAACCTTGCCACACAAAACCAATACATCTGTGTTTATTTGATGATTTCTTTATCTCACAGGGCCTTTATCTCTTAGGCTTTTTTTGCCCCATAATTATGGTAGGTTTTTTCAGTGCTGATTAAGTAACTTTTTTTCTACTGCCTTCAAACATTTTTATTTTTTTTACTTGCATCATGTGAAAAAAAAGAAAAAAACTGGCATCATTGGAAAGAGGTTTACAGATGCCATCATCTTTTCTCCACCAAAGAGATTCAGAGAGCCAATTAATGATATACTTCTCTCTAATAAAAAAATGTTGCTGTATAGCTCCATAGAACACCTTCCCAACCCAGAGCTGTGAAGCCCAATTGACTGGGGAAGGGTAGGAATTAATGAGGTGAGATTGATGATCATTTATAAGGACTGTAAGCAATGCTATACATATGACATTGCAAAGGTTGGGCATTTGGCTGAAAAAAACCCTGAACTCCTTGGATGAATAATCAGGATGTTCTTATTTCCTGATACAGGCTATATCTTAATACAGTTTTCCTGCTTTTTTTGGTTGGTTGTCTTTAAAATGAGTCCCAATCTTTTTATTTAGTTCCAAAATAATTATTTAGAGCCTCATGAGGCTTGATAAGATTGATTCTTTGTAGCTAGCAGTCCATGTTCCATGACTTTGGTAGCAAGTTATACTTTAGAGTTAGAGCCTTGCAGGTAGGAAGCCCAATTAGAGGGTTTCCTTAAGGGCTTGATGTGCTTGAGTGCCCCACAGTGTAAAAAGTCTGGTAATTCCTGTGGTGCTAAATCCTTCAGTGTACTCTTTTGGGGAAGCAAGAACAACATATCAAGGAAATGATGCTGACCTTCTGCCTTGCAGGCAACCTCACAGACGATATAGTCTCAGTAGGTGAATGGATCCTCAAGGTGAAGAAACATATCCCTTATCAAGATTTGCATTAAGATATTAGTAAGTGCCCCCTTACAACTGTTATCTATGGGCATCATTTTCAGCCTCTGACTTTCTTTTAATTAAAACTCCATTTGCTTCATGTAGCTGTTCAAGTCTTGCAGATTGCAATATTCTGTCAAACTCATGAATTTGTAACACAAAAATATGTTCAATAATGCCCATCATTCAGCTTTCTTATATTTCATAATGCTGGCAAAATAAGACACCATAAAACATGGTACATTGCTTGTTCCTGTACCATTGATGTGAAAGGAGAATGCAATGAATATAAAAGACACTGTAAGCAAGATCATTGCAGAAAAGCCTGAGGCTCATAATTTCTTATAGTGTTTTTGCTCTAAAGATTCATAGAAGTTTGATTTTGAAAAATATCTCAGACTACTTTTTTTTCATTTTTCTTTTTCTCTCAAATTTGTGAGAGCTCTTCCTTTTGAACAATGCCTGATAATCTGTGTTGCTTCAGCCTTTCAGGCCATCAGAAAAACCTGTGGGCCTTATACTTTTCCAGTGGGATCGTCACCGGGAGCAATTTTTCACATGCTTCAATCTACGCTGCTGCATTAGTATAGCAGGAATTTAGTTAGTGCCAGTTGAACAGAAGTTTTATAAATGAATATTCATTAGGTCATAGATTGAAATTGCTAAATTATTTCATATCAAATACTTTTAGGTCATAGTGGTTTTGGGTCATGGTCTGCCAAGTTGGACTTGATTTGAAATGGTCGCCTTGTGATAAAAACCTCCTTATCCTATTCGTTGTATTTCCAATTGTAATGCAATGCTGCACAGAATACGATCTCAGGTTATGCAGTTTTGGAGAGGGCTTATTTGATACCTTAGTTCCCCATCTGTACTTATTTCTTTGTGTGGAGTACAGTGCCATAGAAACAACCCCTCTGTGTGTTTTAGATTGTTGTTTCATAGCAGTGTTTCAGGGTAGTCTTTATTCTGCCACTTGGCAGAAGGAGTCTTCCATCAGAGAAGTTATCAAAGCCCCTCTTTTGAATGCATCACCATTACTAAGTGAACAGCATTTTCTTATTTATCTGACATTGCTCATGCCTTTCGGCTCTCTTCTTCCAGGAGCAGAGGAAAACTCTGTTTTATGGACACTGTTTTCAATGTTGGTATTTCACTGTCATCATTTATGCTTTTTGATACATTTTGGCATTGTTTCCTGTTACTATACCTAATATTAGTATGTACAGTGGAAGCCTAATGCACAAAAATTCTTCCTGTAAAATCTGTTTGGTAGCCTAGCTGGCCAGTTTATTATTTTTTATGTGTGGCTGCACCATTGCCACCAGCCACAAAATAACTGTGCAATAATGATATTGGCAAAAATACAGCCTTGGTAAAAATGTTCAAAACATAGTTTCATCCTGAGAGTACGTTACATCACAGAAAATACAAGTATAGATGTTGGGGAGCAACACACAGGTATGCCATATAAACAAAATCTAATATATATTCCATACAATATACTACTCCTCTTTGAATTCTGTCTGCTCTCTTCATGTTCATGAAGATCTACTTATCGTGAGTAGTATCTTACCCCAAAAGAAACCATACTGATTTCAGAAGAATTTGAGAGGTAAGACATTACCCAGTATAAGGAACAGCTGCAGAGGCTTTTGCAAGAGGCTTCGCCAACATGACTTCATGCAGTATTGACATCTTTTAGATGTAGTAGAGAAATCGTTCTATAATAAAACACATTGATCAATCAAACTCTCAGAAGAAGCAGTCAGATGGTATAAGGATGCATCCATTACCCAGAAGCTGGATAGAGGATGTAGACTTCTATGTTCCTTGGAAGGAAATGCTTTGTTTTACTAGAAAATCAATTACATTTATTTTATGAGTCTTATGGTGGCTTAGAGGTGGTTTGGTTTTTTTTTACCCCTCTATAACTAGAACAATGACACACTGCTTCTCTGTGATCTTGAAGGATCAATATTCACTAGGTATTGTGTGAGAATTTAGCATATTTTTTAAAATGCTGCATGTAAGTTGAATGTGCCAGCAGAATTGAATTAAGGTCACCTATCAACGCAAGTACAATTTCCTTTTACATTCATGTGTAAGATACATCACACAGTCTTGTGTCTGATACATCACACAAAATGTGTTGTTTTTCTATGGCTTATTTTCTAGCTGCAAAAGAACACAGTTGTCAAACAAACTAAAATGAAATTCTTCCTGGCATTTTAATTTCTCAGCTTTGTTACCTGACAATTAAGTGTTAACCTGCCTGGCTTAGCATTG
This sequence comes from Haliaeetus leucocephalus, assembly GCF_000737465.1. NCBI lineage: Eukaryota > Metazoa > Chordata > Aves > Accipitriformes > Accipitridae > Haliaeetus > Haliaeetus leucocephalus. The sequence goes on along the minus strand of NW_010972698.1, from coordinate 1,372,497 downwards.
TGTTACATCAGTCATACAAGGTTGAAACAGGTTAGATATACTTATTCCTATAATCAATTACCAGACACCTCGTTCACATACACATTCTATTCAAAGCCATTACATGGTTCATTTGATATAAGACTGCATTTGTGTTGCTGTGTTTATACTTTATTTTGTTTATGGATAGTGAGAAATGGTTGTTTTTCTAAGTATTTCCTCATCCTGTCTTTAGCAGATTGCATATGCCTCCATAATTCATTCAGAAAAAAAAAAAAACACAAAATAAAGATACTGGTGCTTCCAGAATACCTTGAGGAATTACTAGCTCCAGCAGTAGAAGGTGTGGTATTCAGAGTGTCTGCTATCAATATGCACATGCCAAAACTAAAAGGGAGAAATCCTGCAACTGTTTTTTCAGAACTGTGAGTTATTTCAAGATACAACTTCAGTCCTACCACTTGGAATAAAGAATTTCGACCTTCTCATCATCACATGAACATCTTAAAAACATCTTCCTTGGTCATGCATATAGACCTTCTCTGATATGATGGATGTGGCATAGGATCTCCTCTACGCAAGACCTGGACTTTATGCAGTAGACTTCAATGGGAGTTCAGCTTCTGTAATGATTTCTTGGGTATTATTAATATCTGGCACAACTAAAAATCCTTCACCATTACTATGTGAGATTACACTCAAGGAGACATACTGTACATTTATTATCTCAGCCTTCTGGTGGGTCCAAATTATGTAAGGGATTGGCCCAGGATATAACTGGTCCCAAATCAAAGCAGTACCAAGAACAAGATGCATGTGCTCCAAACGAACTATCACAGCAGGGGCTGAAGAGTGAGTTTGGAGTCTTCATTATTACAGATATGTAAGTGTGAAGTCTTATACTTCATTTTAGAAGTAGTCATGGGCATTTGGTGAGATACTAGGAAAACTGCTAGATCTGTAAATGGCAAAATGAAGATTAATATGGTCTTTATTCTGGCATTTGACTTTTGAACATCTGAGGAGCTTTGACTAAGTTTGAAGAATGAAGCCACGATTATTTTAGGCTTATCACTCCCTTGCACACGCAACTGCCAAGCTTCTGCTGAGATCACTGAGCATTTCTTGTGCATGAAGAATGCAAGATCAGGTTCCAAAGAAATGTTTGGACAGAGCCACTGCGAGACTTTACTTGTTTTGTAAAGCCTTTTGTCTTGGTTTCAATCTAATGCCTGAATTCTCTTCTTCCTTGATGCTCATTATTTATGAAAAATGCATCAGGATTCATTTGCACTGTTGAGCACTTCCAAGAGATTTTATTAGACATTTTTATACATAAGGACCATTGTGGAGAATATATGTATTCTTACGTTCAGTGCTCGCTCTAGTTTCTCTTCCTGGCAGTTATGACAATTATTTACCTTAGTCTTCCAGACTGTGGTTAGAAAAGAGGTAGTAAAAACACAGGGTGAAATCCTGACTCCATTGAAATAGAAAGGAACTCTGCTACTGACTTCAGCAAAGCCTGTGTCTCCACAGCACACTTTACTTTGGTTCTTGCTAGAATGAGAATTGCCTCATGTGCAGTCAACTCATTCAAAGTCTAATTCCCTTCTGAGGTCCTTTTTAGTAGAAGTTCAGATTCATTAAAAAAATCAGGTTTTAAAAGCAACACAAAATACACCCCAAAGTGCAGCAGAAAAATCTTATTCATGTTTAACAGCTTTTGAAAGACTTTCAAGCTATCATATAGGAATTTTATACTCACTCCAAAGACAATATGACTTATGCTACCTTGGTAAGACTATCTGCAAATCCTTTGTGGCTAATCACATTTACCCTTTGCCTCAAGCTATTATCCATGATGACAGTTTTGGCTTTGCTGCAGAGCATGTTAAGCTGCATTGCACCTCAAAATCACTGACATGTTAACAGAGCTCTGCCCAAAGAACTGATACAATCCCCACAGATGCAGGTCTCAACAAAGATCAAGGGTACAGCTCTGCACATCTGATTCTTGGGAAGGAGCAAACACAAAGGCATGTTGTCCGTTTGCAGAGAGAGTCCTGGCTCTCAAGAGAAGTAGAGGCATTAACCCAGATTACAACATATATGAGACACTGTGGCACCATGAGCAGGCACAGTTTAAGACTGAACAGATTCGCATTTTCTGGTTCAGTTCAAGAAATTTAAGTATTTTAATTTAAGTCATTCCAAAACCCCATCCCACTGCTCTTGCTTTTCAATCAATTTTGAATTGATTTGGTATTTGGAATATTTTATCATCTTGTGAAAAAAATTATTTTTAGGAAGTACACTTTTCACTAAATAATACTTAGGTGGAAAATCTCCAATCAGTTTTACTGACATCTGACACTGCAAGTTAACTGACATGACTTAACAGATCTATATGGATATGCTCAGCTCCTGGAGTTTTTTTTAATTCAATGCAGTCACTGCTTTACTTCTGTGACTATGAGAGCCCTGACAAAGCCTACTCTAATCAGTGAAATTTCAACTAATATTAAATTTCACATCTTACATTGCTACATTTAAATCATATTATAAACATTAACTATTTTGTATATTAATAATCTTACACTGCCAGTGTTACATAGGAATAGCTTCAGAGACCTACCATATAAGTTGTGCATTAGATCTTCTTGCCTTTTCTCAGTGATCGCCAATTTGCTGGCATGCAATAGTTTCAGATAATTTCCATCTAATGGTTTAATATTATATAAAGGACAAAGGAAAGTTGTAATAAATCATAAAAGACATTTTCATTATCCAAGAATAAACTAGATGCAGTTATTGAATGAGACAGTTCAGTGTTATTGTATCCTGGAAAATTTCACTGAATTGTAGCTAACAGTATCTTATGCCCACAACTAAGCATGAGTAGGAATGAGATTTATGAAGCAAAAGCAATAATAAAAATTCTGAACTTTCCGGATTTCAAAAATTTAGTCTATTTGATGGCACCTTATCTCTTATACAGAAGAGAAAAAAAAAGAAATAACAATAGAACTAACAAGCGTGTTTTGTCATGGATGACCAAATGTATGATTTCTGTTCTAGCATTAAAAGTGAATACAGAGCTGTGACACAGGGATTGCATCTAATCTAAAAGCAGTGACTTATATAGCTGCAGGCATATTGTTAGAATTTGGCCTTTTATCACATGTTCCCTTTCCATTTTTTCAATTCCAGTCAAAAGGCTCATTGATTTTGCTTGCCTATGGTAGGGAGACTCCAATAAATAATGAGGGGAAAAAAAAAGCTCTCTTAAAAAAATAAATCAGCTAGTGCAAGGCAGTGAGATGAATGCTTAAAATGTTAAGACTATCAGTTCTTCAAGGGAGCAATTCTGTAAATATTACTTGGTCACTGAACTCAACAGGACCATTCAAATGAGTAAAATTTTTGTTTGAATCCCAGTTTTGAGCTTGCCATCAAAATTATTTTCTTACCAGCTATTCGGTAGCACTCATTAAACTTACCCATGGAGCTGTTTGCAGAAGTAGCAATGCTACTTACAAGTTGAGTGGAGTTACCCAGGTACAATATTTTACAAGAACATATAAATCAGCAGCCTCTGCTCAGATGAGCTTATGCTTATTAGATAGAGTGAAGCATCTTGGTGAGGAAAAAGATAATAGTTTAGGAGAAACAAGGGAAGAATTTGGGCAATATTTTTGGTAGGAAAGCAATATTATGTAGGTCACTGTCAGCTTTGCTTTCTCATTACACCAAAATTTTCAAAACCTGTACGTCAAGTTCTCTAAATATTTCACTCATCTCTAAAGATTTCAAAAGACATTCTTTGACCTTATCAATGCTGCTTTTAACCATTGCATGGTTGCAAACAAAGGGGTTCTTCATTTCAGGCACAGGTGGTATGAAAATGATTGTCTCATGGCTGATGTGTGCGCTTCTCAACTTGCCTTGAGATATCACATACCTGAGGCCAAACTAGTTATGGGAAACTCCCAAGAAGATGCAGTCACATTGCTTTCATCTACACTGGTACAAATGACTTACAAGGTGCTGTAAAGTGACACCACTCTTCATTCTATTTTCAACCTTGGAATATTGTTAGTTAACCTAAGACAAAAGTAATTTTATTTTTCCAGTTCTTCTTTCTCCTTCTGTAAAGATGAGATGGATCTCAAACAATTAAGTACCCTTTAAGTGCTTATAAAATCATAACTACAAATAAATATTTTATTATATGCTCAGCATTATTTATCCTTATATTATTTTCCTACCCATATATCTGCTCTTGCTAATCTGGGCAAACAAGTTATGCAGGCCATGAATGGAAACCATTTTTCATATGTGGGAAGAGTAAAGACTGGTTTTTGCTCTGTCTTATAACTGGTGACTCAGGTCCAGTTCTCTCACAGAAGTGTTATGAAGTTTGTTCTGGAAGGAGTACTCAGATAGTCATATCTTACCAGTTCAGGAAGCATGGATGAAAAATGTTTAAATTGAAGCCTTTGTACCCTGGAAAATGATCTCAGAGGCAGGATACTGGTATCAGATGGATAACAGGTCTTATCCAGTGTAACAATTTTATCTTTCTTTGCTCTGTTGCACAAAATATCAGAAAAGCCAGATCATAAAATCCAGAGGACATAGTCTTGTCTTTTTATTTACTCTTTAAAGTGCTCTTCCCACATGCAACGCTAATATTAATGAAATAGCTCACCAGTAAATGGGCAACATAATTTTCAAATCAGCATCATTCTTAAAAATCATAGCAATACAAAAAATAGAACTATCTCGTTACAACGGATGAGTGAGAAAGATAAATGCTATACACATAGCTGTTTAGAATTATAGGGGGTTGTTTGACATGATAGATACTGTGCTTACTATAAAGAAAATAGTTTTTTTAATTCACAGGCATTTAGTAGGAAAACTGCATAAAGTGTCTGAAAGAATAAGATAAAAACTTTATCTCACCCCTTCTGAAGTCTCTTGATGTATTGATTTGGATTAGGTCCTGTGTATAGTGCACGATAATCTGATTTGTGTTTATTCATTCACATACTATTGTCATGGTTTAACCCCAGCCAACAATTAAGCCCCACACAGACACTCTCTCGCTCCTCCCCGCAGTGGGATGAGAGAGAGAATTGGGCAAAAAAACCCCAATAACTCGTGGGTTGACATAAAGACTGTTTAATGGGACAGAACAGGAAGGGAAAAAAAAAAATACAAAAAAAGTGATGCACAGTACAATTTCTCACCACCCCCTGACTGATGCCCAGCCAATCCCTAAACCAAGGTGTCCCCTGGCTAACTCCCCCCAGTTTATACACTGGACATGACGTCCCATGGTATGGAATATCCCGTTGGCCTCTTTGGGTCAGCTGTCCTGGCTGTGTCCCCTCCCAACTTCTTGTGCCCCTCCAGCCTCCACTGGCAGGGCAGTATAAGAAGCTGAAAAGTACTTGACTTAGTATAAACACTACTTAGCAACAACTAAAACATCAGTGTGTTATCAACATTCTTCTCATCCTAAATCCAAAACACACCACTATACCAGCTACTAGGAAGAAAATTCCAGCTGAAACCAGGACAACTACACAAAGCATCAGAATTCAAAATCAGGTATGCTTAGCTTTGAGAATATAGACTTCTAATAAAGCAGCAGCTGCACTAAGCCATTTACTGGAGAGAACTGTTACTAAGGAGAAGATCCATTATATTTTTATAGAGAGAAATCGTAAGTCCATACTTCATACTTCTGGGAAGGCATTAACAATAAACTAGATAGGAAATCCTTCAAAATGACATGAAGGAAAATAATTGTATGATCACTAGAGAACCTTGAGGAGACTGAGGGTTACACTTGTAAGAATTACAATAAGAATATATCCTTTACAAATGCCTTGTAAAAGGAAAGGTTTATTATCTTTGTTGTATTTTGAGCACCTCATTTTTCTGGTGATCATTTGAAAATCTTCAAGTGATTTTTAGAAACTCTGCTCCTAGGGGAAGTTCTTTTTTATTATAATTTTTTTGAGCTTGGAGGAAATGATAGATGCTTTTCACATTCTTGACAGGGACACAGGAAAGAATGTGATAATAAAAATCGGGAAATGTCTGTTTATTGATAACATACCTCATATTTACGTTCCACTTTCTTTATTCGTTCAGTAACCAATGAAAGAGAGAAACATATTTACATACACAGCTACCATCTATTTTTTATAAAGCTCAGCAGCTGTTCAGTACTACTAGCTATTGTGCTTTAGTCAGGGGAAGGAATAAATGTTTTTACAGGATCTGCCAAATGCCTTTAGTTAAACAAAATATGCATATCTGAGATTTAATACGGACAGGATTGTAACTTCTGTTTGTGCTAAAAATTCAGAAAATTCTTTCACATCTTCAAGAGTGTAGAACTGTGTCCTTAAGTCTCAATTGAGATGACACACGGCTGCAGGACTGGTTCATGGCCAGTTTCCATCTTACTGTTTGGCCTGCCATGGCCTGTTCTAGCTTATGAGACATTCATGGAAGAAAACTGAATATATGCAGCTGACAAGAGCAGGAGACTTCTGGAGAAAAAAGGAAAACAGTCATCTTTGTATTAATTTACTTATATGAACACACACCAATGTGTTTCTCCTCCATTTGTGTGTAGGTTGCCCCTTATTGTCAATGGGATCTCTATAGGATAATATGCCCTTTGGTGTCTATAGTACTTTTCCATTCACAAAACCAGCATGTGCATAAAAGCACTCAGGTATAGTATTATCAGTTCTGATAATTTTCAAGGAATATTCAGAAAATTTGTTTATTTACATGTCTCAATGTAATTTGCCTGCCTAATCAAGTAAATGTGGGTAAGTTTCAGAGTGGAAATTCTAACTTTGGGGTGGGGTAAGAACCTAACATCGTCTGTTTGAAAACATGAAAGGAATTTGCATACAGTAGCAAAAGCTCATATATAAATACATGTAGTATCCATTTCGTAGATGAGTTAACAAAACAGTAGGATCCAGGGATCCTGTTCTTTCTCATAGACTAATACGCTTGCCCTTGTTTTAACCTCACAACACTCTAAACTAGGACTACCAAAGTCAATAGCTACAATGAATTGCACTGAGGTCAATAGCATTATGCTACTGTAAAACTGGCATAATCATGAGAAGAATGCTTCAGTATCTTTAACTGTCAGCTGTCTCTTTTCTTCTAGCTCCTTCAATTGACAATGACTATGTGAGACTTATACTCCCAGGAAAAGCCCTCTAGCACAGATGGGGACAAAGGAAAGCTGGAAGGACAAATGTTATGGTCAGGCTTATAAATCTCTGCTGAGACAGGTAAATCAGAAGATGATCTGCCAGAGAGATCATAAGTCAATAATGAAACTTTTTTGAGGCTAAGTAGAAAATGTATATTAGTTAACTTCTGAAGAGATTGTGTGATGGAATTTCCAGTTGTGGTTTTATAAATATGCCTGGGTGCTTCCACTCTTCTTAAACCAGGATAGCTCTCTGAGCAACATTTCCTTTAAATTGTAGTAATTCTAATCTGCAAAAATAAAGAACAAAAATCCAGAGTATAGGAATGCACAAATCTCAAGATACACAAGTCATATTCTGACAGAGTTTGCAAGTACATTAGGTCCAGAAAATAACTTTTTAAAATGTTAAAATCAGAGGTAAGATGAGAGAATAAAACCACAATAAAGTTATAATCACTTATGTAAAAATGATGGTTTGAGAAAAGTAATTCTGGGCAGCTTGCTTTGGCAAATGTCATATGTCTACAAAATGGCTGATGAGTATGAGCATCTCCATGTGATTTAAGGGCAACTGAAGGTTGCTGGTTACATTAGAAATATTAATACTTAACAGCATTAAGGTCATAGTGTTTTTTGCACCTCCTTCTACTCCTCCAACTCTGATATCTTTAACACATTTCTCCAGATATCGGGGATATGCTGGTGGTTACTCTCTTTTTAAGTTTTTAATGGGTACGCTGCAAGACTTGCAGGGGGCAAGTCACTATGTCAAGTTTTCCTTGTGAAGGTTTTTATGGTGACTCAGCTAACACTGTGAGCAAGCCTCAGTTCTGGTATACAGATGAGGCTACATTGACTTTAGTGGAGTCAGAGTTAAGTAGCAGACAGTCTGACCTTATCTGTCAACAAGAGACACATAAGGATCATAACCTCTTTGCTATTCTAGACCTTTAATAGACTTTCCCATTACCATATATTGGGAGCATTAGCAATGTTTGGTTTATATTATCATATTATAAATTACAGTTAAGCAGGATAGGTTTTCATCATGAAAAAAAAGTATTAAGAGAAAAATTGCTCTAGTTTGACAATAATTTCATTCATATAAAGAGAAGTATGTATGAAACTTTCAGAAAGTCTATTCTCTGTGTGCAATTAAATTATTTATATGGTGTATAATTAATATGTTCGGTGATTTTGGTAAAGAGGCTTAGCTTTTAATCCTTCTCTAAAGATAAGAGATCACAGGAGTGAAATGCAAATTTGAGGTCTTATTTTATGTTTGTACAATAATATCAAGCACTTTTCACTGTGGATGAGTATTAAAAAAAAACAACAAGAAATCCAGAAATCCCCATAGGCTAATGATTACATTATCAAGGCAAGCAAATTCCTCAGCACAATGCTGAAAGAATTAGGCACAACAGCAGTTCAGCACTGTCTGAATCCATGGTGTAGCAGATCAGAAGGTGTTGAAATACTTTAGTTTCCCATAGGTAATTTGGATATCTAATAGGTGTAGTCACTAAATGCTCTAAATCCATTTATTTAAGGAAAAATCTTCCCAGTTTCAAAGGCTGCAGAGTCTCCAAATACTGCTGAACTGCCAGTTTCATTACACAACTTTGAAGAGAGTGAGAGAGAGACAGACAGACAGACTCCAGAGTCTCTCATGGCCTGTGGCATCACACTTTGCATGCAAAGAAGCGATGTCACGATTGTGGTCTGCAAAGTGTGTGAAGCTAGTGGCCGTACACTCAGGTAAGGGATAAAATAAGGCCAGTGCCAGAGGAAATCCTGAGAGCTGTGAGAGATAAGGTCTGACTGATTCATGCATTTCCACTGATACATTGACTGAAGTTTGAGAGTGGTGTGAAAATTTCAAACAATGCTATACATGCATTTTCTTGTGATGTACATGTATGTTGCTCACTGTAGTTGAAGCTCACAGTTAGCTTCATAGAGTAAATCAGTTTGTAGAAATAGGCAAGCTTCTCAGCGAATTAATGAAATCTGATTTCTTACTGATTCACTTACTACATCCTTCTACTGTCTCTTATCATAATAAAGCAGCTCTCTCCTAAGCTCCCTATAACCATATTCTTTTCAACTATCTCCCTTGACAAGCACATCCTCTAAACTATACCTCCCTGCCCACCATCCCTTATGCAGGGGACCTGCCAATCACAAGTCAAGCTGGTGCTGAGAGCCTCCTCACTAACTGCATGCTGCCTGGGGAGGGGGAAAGCAAGCCAAAAAAATAACTATTGTCTTACCCTGACTGAAGGGTGAATGTGGGTCCTACTGTTCCCGTTAGCTGCAGATTTTCATTTAGGAGTTAAAGCTATGAGACCTCTTGTATATCTGTTAAATGTAGATGAGGTTGGCCAATGGATGTAAAAGTTATTTGGTAGGGACTGACAGGCTAATGTGCAGATGGACATCTAGCCTGTGTAAACCTTACTTTCTTAGGAAAGAGTTCTTAAAATGTCCTCAGGTTTTGACTGTCTTTAAAAACAAGCCTCTGATTCTCCACATGAAAAGTCTGGTTTAGTCTGGAGCATGAAATACGAGGAATGTCATAGGAAAAATATCTATTCCATGAGGTTTCCAAAGCTCTTCTCCAAACTCAGGAAGTTTTGTTTGGATAACTCCAGGTGATCTCTGGAACTTCAGTGAATTTGAAGGTTGCCCATCTTCGAAATATTTTCTATCTTTAATGAAGGTGGCAGTTAACAACTTTTTTATACAAACTCTCCATAAGTTTGAGTTAGTTAATAGTTCCTTTTTCCCATTATCATTTTAGTATGAGGAAGGCTGAGCAAGACACTTATATATTTGGTAAATACAGATCCACAACTGCAGTCCATGTTTGCCCCTTAACCTCTGTCATACGCTAAATACAAAAGTATTGTGGCCTATTTTGTGTTACTGTGACAATGCTCAATATTATTAATTATTTTTTGTGTAAGTTTCTGTGCAAAAAAGCCAGGTGTATTATCATTGCAGCCAAGTTCTGAATGTTCCTGCTGAGCTTATATCCCACAGGTTAACATATCATTCCTCTGATGTGACTATTGCAACCCTCATGCCATCAATCTATGAATTAGTTACTCATTGGCTGTTTGCCACTAATTAAGACACAATGGGATAAAGCAAGTTTAATAGCTGAAGGTAATGGGAGCAACCAAGATTCAGCCACATGATAGAATGTTTACTTAGTTTGCATTAAGCTGAATAATAATCTATTATCTAAATAATAATCTGTTATCTGAAAATAATGTATACCACAGAAGAATTTTGTTTTACAATATGTAGCTGAAAAGTAACTATACTTTGTCATTCTAGAGAACTTAACTCCCCAAAGAGCTTGAATGAGAAACAAAAACAAGCAGCTGTCCACATTTTGGCAATATTTGTCTGAAGGGGGTTGAAACTTATTTTAGTTTCATTTGAAAAGATTTTATATCCCCTATGTTTACTCTGAGGTTGAGACTCAAGAATACAAAGGAAACCTAAGCACTGGACTGGAAATATTTATTAATTTCAGGTCAAAACACAGTGGATTTTATTCAGTTTTTTGCTCATGCTCATTGAAATTATTCTTCAAGATCTAGCAAATGCCATAACTTCCTACAAAGCAAATCTCACTCATTCGCTAAAAAGACTCTTTTTTAATGAGTTGCTGCATTAAACTAATTTTGGAGAATGTCCCAACCATGTCATTTTCATTCATTGCTTCTGTCTTTACAAAAAAATCTATCATTGTGCTCTGAAAAACTATTGCAAAATTAAAGCTTTTTCAATAGTTCTGGAAATAAGAAAGAAAAAGATTATAAATTCAGCCTTGTACACACTGTTACTGTTGGAGTACAGTGTGTCTTGTTTTAAACACAGTAAGATATCTTGTTGCAGCAAATGATATTTTATTTTGCCTATTCACGTGTTGCGAATAACTCTACATCTTTTATGAATACACAGAAATAAGTAGCTGCATATTTCCGTTGAATTTCTGCCCTGTGCGGACCAAAACCCATGACTTCTCCGGTATCCTCTCTTTACATCCCCATTTCAGCAAGGCTGCCAGATTTGTAGTTCAGTCCAAGTGCAAGAAAACAAGTGTCTGCTGACACTGATGACAGTGACTTCTGTCTGGTCCATTATCACGTCATAAATTGTGTCTTCCTTAGGATGGCAGAAGAATGCCAATCATTACGAGAGCTGTTTTATTTCCATTGCTTTAGACAACTGACTTAAGAAACAAGTCTCTTACGTAAGAGTAGTTCTGGCCAGTAAAGTAACACAGTAAAATTAATGTCAGTGGTTCTTTTTGTCATAAATTTTACTCAAATCTCAACATTAAGAACCACTTTAAAAATTGACAGCCTGCAAACCAGGTGAACTGTGTGAATTGTGTTTGATAGTAGATTTTTAAATATAGATTTCACATCGTTTTGCCAATACACTGGCCTTTAAAATTATTCTTCTGATTTTCCTCACTCTCTTGCATCTAGTCTTTACCAAAATACATTTAGTTGTACTTTAGAAAGACACCATGTTCTGTATACTTTTGATGTGAAGAACTCTCATGAGGACCACAGGAGTGAAGTGCTGGCAGACACCATCTTGTCAGATGTCACCTTGTCCATCTCCCTGGGCTGAGGTGCCATAACTACATTTACTCTATTTGTCCAAGCTATATTTTAAAGCCTGTAGTCTAAGAGATTTGATAAAGCACCATGGTAACCTCTTTCACTGTTTCACTAATCTTCCGATGAGAAAGCTTTTTCTGGATATCAAATATAAATTATTTTTGCTGAAAATGAAAAATTAAGAGAAATTACTAAGTGCTTAACACAATCCCTAAAGATAGCATTTCCTTATTCTGTCATCAAAGTCATTATTGAAACATTGACAAGAATAAAGGAAAGGACAGGCCTCTTTAGGGACCTCCACTTCAAATCCCACTTTACCAATGAATCAGTCATATCTATTCTAAGCTTACTATTATTATATTAAGCTTATTATTATATTAGGGCTTCTGCCTACAAAAAGGTGGTGGGATCAACATCCCAACTGAAGTGCATCTACACCAACGCACACAGCATGGGCAACAAACAGGAGGAGCTGGAAGCCATTGTGCAGCTGGAAAACTGTGACATACCGGCCATCACCCAAACATGGTGGGATGACTCGCACAACTGGAGTGCTGCAGTGGATGGCTATAATCTTCAGAAGGGATGGGCAAGGAAGGCAAGGTGGTGGGGTAACCCTCTAAGTTAGGGAGTGTTTTGATTGTCTAGAGCTTGATGACAGTGATGAAAGGGTTGAGTGTTTATGGGTAAGAATCAGGGGGAAGGCCAACAAGGCAGGTATCATGGTGGGAGTCTGTTATAGACTGCCCAACCAGGATGAAGAGGCAGACAAAATATTCTATAAGCAGCTGGGAGAAGTCTCACAATCACTAGCCCTTGTTCTCATGGGGGACTTGAACTTACCAGATGTCAGCTGGAAATACAATACAGCAGAGAGGAAACAGTCTCGGAGGTTCCTGGAGTGTGTGGAAGAACTTCCTGACACAGCTGGTGAGTCAGCCAACTAGGGAAGGCACCCCGCTGGAGCTGTTGTTTGTGAACAGAGAAGGACTTGTGGGTGATGGGGTGGTTGGAGGCCCTCTTGGGCATAGCAATCACAAAACGATAGAGTTTTTGATTCTTGGAGAAGTAAGGAGGGGGGTGAGCAGAACTGCTACCTTGGTCTTCTGGAGGGCAGACGTTGGCCTGTTTAGGGGTCTGGTTGTCAGAGTCCCTTGGTAGGGAGTTCTGAAGAGCAAAGGAGCCCAGGAAGGCTGGACATTCTTCAAGAAGGAAGGCGCAGGAGCAGGCTGTCCCTATGTGCCGAAAGATGAGCTGGTGGGCAAGACTGGCCTGGGCCGAACAGAGAGCTTTGGCTAAATCTCAGGGAAAAAAAGAGAGTTTATGACCTTTGGAAGAGGGCAACTCAGGAGGACTACAAAGATGTCATGAGGTTATGCAGGGAGGCAATTAGAAGGGCCAAAGCCCAACTAGAACTTAATCTGGCTACTGCTGTAATAGACGATAAAAAATATTTCTATAAATACATTAGCAACAAAAGGAAGGCTGAGAAGAATCTCCATCCTTTATTGGATGCAGGCGGGGAAATAGTGACAAAGGCTGAGGAAAAGGCTGAGGTACTTAATGCCTCCTTTGCCTGAGTCTTTAGTAGTTGTTCTCCGGGTACCCAGCCAGCTGCGCTAGAAGACACAAGATGGGGAGCAGAATGAAGCCCCCATAATCCAAGGGGAAATGGTTAGCGACCTGCTACACCACCTAGACGTACACTAG
>NW_010972698.1:1358105-1358813 GCF_000737465.1 Haliaeetus leucocephalus | reverse complement strand
GTGGATGTTGTCTGTCTAGACTTTAGTAAAGCCTTTGACACCATTTCCCACAGTAGTCTCCTGAAGAAACTGGCTGCTCGTGGCTTGGACAGGCGTACTCTTCGCTGGGTAAAAACCTGGCTGGCTGGCTGGCCGGGCCCAAAGAGTTGTGGTGAATGGAGTTAAATCCAGTTGGCGGCAGGTCACAAGTGGTGTTCCCCAGGGCTCAGTACCGCGGCCAGTTCTGTTTAGTACCCTTATCAATGATCTGGATGAGGGGATTGAGTGCACCCTCAGTAAGTTTGCAGAGGATGCCAAGTTGGGCAGGAGTGTTGATCTGCTTGAGGGCAGGAAGGCTCTACAGAGGGATCTGGACAGGCCAGATCGATGGGCCAAGGACAACTGTATGAGGTTCAACAAAGCCAAGTGCCGGGTCCTGCTCTTGGGTCACAACAACCCCATGCAACACAACAGGCTTGGGGAAGAGTGGCTGGAAAGCTGCCTGGGGGAAAAGGACCTGGGGGTGTTGGTCAACAGTCAGCTGAATATGAGCCAGCAGTGTGCCCAGGTGGCCAAGAAGCATCCTGGCTTGTATCAGAAATAGTGTGGCCAGCAGGAGCAGAGAAGTGATGGTCCCCCTGTCCTCAGTACTGGTGAGGCTGCACCGTGAATACTGTGTTCAGTTTTGGGCCCCTCACTATAGGAAAGACATTGATGTGCTGGATTGTG
>NW_010972698.1:1324639-1358095 GCF_000737465.1 Haliaeetus leucocephalus | reverse complement strand
GGATGGACTCAATGATCTTGAAGGTCTTTTCCAACCTAAACTATTCTATGACTCTATGAATTTTTTCTGTTAGTTGTACAATTACAGGATGGTAATTTCATACGAATACATTTCCCTTTAGCTGTTTAAAAACATTACTAATGGAAAAAAAGGCATCTTTTATCACTTCTACTTCCTTATGTGGTGGGTTGACCTGCACTGGATGCCAGGTCTATCACTCCCCCAACTAAGCTGAACAGGTGAGAGAAAATATAATGAAAAGCCAATACAGGTTGATTAAAGGTCAATATTATTAAAGGTCAATATAAGGACAGGGGAGATCATTCACCAGTTACTGTCATGGGCAAAGCAGACTTAACTTGGGGAAATTAGTTTCAGTTATTACCAATCAAATCAGAGTAGGATAATGAGAAATAAAACCAAATCTTAAAACACCTTCCCTGCACCCCTGCCTTCTTCCAGTGCTCACCTTTAGTCCCGATTTTTTCTACCTCCTCCCCTTAAGCAGCACAGGGGGATGGGGAATGGGGTTTGGGGTCAGTTCATCACACATTGTCTCTGCTGCTCCTTCCTCCTCAGGGGCAGGACTCCTCACTCTTCCCCCGCTCCAGCGTGGGGTCCCTCCCATGGGAGACAGTCCTCCATGAAGTTCTCCAATGTGAGTCCTTCCCACAGGCTGCAGTTCTTCACTAACTGCTCCAGTGTGGGTCCCTTCCATGGGCTGCAGTCCTTCAGGCACAGACTGCTCCAGCGTGGGTCCCCAACGGGGTCACAAGTCTTGCCAGAAAACCTGCTCCGTGGGCTCCTCTCTCCACAGATCCTCAGGTCCTGCCAGGAGCCTGCTCCAGCACGGGGTTCCCACAGGGTCACAGCCTCCTTCGGGCATCCTCCTCCTCCAGCGTGGGGTCCTCCCCGGGCTGCAGGTGGAGATCTGCTCCCCCGTGGACCTCCCTGGGCTGCAGGGGGACAGCCTGCCTCACCATGGGCTTCCCCACGGGCTGCAGGGGAATCTCTGCTCCAGCGCCTGGAGCATCGCCTCCCCCTTCTTTGTCACTGACCTGGGGGTCTGCAGGGTTGTTTCTCTCACATCTTCTCACTCTCTCTCCGGCTGCCATTTCTGTTTGTCCCAGCAACTTTTTTTCCTTCTTAAAAATCTTATAACAGAGGCGTTACCACTATCGCTGATTGGCTCAGCCTTGGCCAGCGGTGGGTCTGTCTTAGAGTTGTTTCTTTCACATATTCTCACTCCCGACTCCTGTTGCTGTTGCACAGAGGTTCCTCCCCTTTCCCCCCCCTTCTTAAATCTGTCATCCCAGAGATGCTACCCCCGTCGCTGATGGGCTCAGCCTTGGCCAGCAGTGGGTCCGTCTTGGAACCAGCTGGCATTGGCTCCATAGGATGTAGGGGAAGCTTCTAACAGCTTCTCACAGAAGCCACCCCTGTAGCCTCCCCCACTACCAAACCTTGCCATGCAAACCCAATACACCTTCTTATCCAGTATATTGTATATTGGTTACAGTGTCAAGAAGCAAGAGATTGGTTTCACATACTTAGTTCTTCATATATCTTAACTGTTATTATCACCTAATTATCCCCCAGCCACTTTGAAATCAATTGTTAACAATCTATTCTTCCCAGATAGCAAAGATTTTTAATTTTATTAAGCAAGTTTTACCAGATGTATATATAAGAGCACATCAGGGAATTTTATGGAAAATTTACACTGCATTACACAATACAGGCTTTTGGAAATATATTCTCTCTTAAAATTTGCATTATGCGGAACTACATCATTGTGTACAAAGAACATTGATAAAATAGGAGAATTGTTGTGGTAGTTTAATGTGTTTTTTATTTTTATTTTTTCTCTTTAGGACTCCTGTTAGTACATTTCCTTTTAACAGGTGTTAGTGTACTAGGCTTTCAGGAAAACAAATTAGAAAGGAATTTTTATTACTTTTATGGGATTGCTGAATACTTTTTTCTCATTTAAGAAATGACATATTCTAGTCAATTAGAATTATCATCAGTTTGTTGCAAAACAATTCGCAACTGTGATGTCAAGCCAAAGGTTGGGTGAACACATGAGAATTGTATATGTGAAGTTTCCAACATGGAGCAGCTCATCAAATTTAGTATTTTCTTCCTAGTATTTATAAGTACTCAGCCTTGCTTTCACCAGATTCTGCTTGACTTTGCTATTGACTTCCCAGGTAGCAGGAGTGGGGCCTTAGTGTGTTAGGGTAGACAGTTGAATTTCACATACCATTGCTTCACATGCTCGAGGACCACTGTGAGATTTAAACCTCCTTTGTTCCCAGTTTGAATTTCTGTGAAATCTTTTGCAATTCTAACAGGGAACATGTTCCTCCCACAGCATTTTGATCACTTGTGAGTATTTCAGCAAGGATGTCTTCACAATACCTGTTAGCACTATAAAGACCACAAATAATAATAGACATTTCTTGAAACATGTAGTATTTCTTTCTTGATGATCTTTTTTTTTTTTTTTTCTCTCTTGCTATGCATCTAAAAAGAGCTTTTGCTTACTGCAGGGAAATAGTATAGTGTTCACCAAGTTCTATATCACTTGTTATCTGCACATTTATTGACATGCTTGTCTTCTGTTCAGGCTCAAGGACATTTCTCACTATGTTCAAATGTCTTTCTGGTGGCTGATTAGTTTGCATTTTCCTATTCCATTTCTGGCAGGGTTTCAGTGTATGCAAGGATAAGTGAAGTTTCAATGAAGTTAAATGGAAAGAAACACAAGTTAATTAATTGCTCAGGTTTGGCTTTGTGGTCATCCAGTTAAGCATTAAGATGCAAATGTTGTCTGGAATATTACAGAACAGCTGAACTAAAATGATGCAAACAACTCTAGTGGTTTGTCAGGTACAGCACTGAATTATTTTTATCTTCTGTTTCTAATTTTGCAGCAGTTCTACATTTCCTATAGGGTAACCTATATCATAAATACAAGACACAAAGATGGTATAGAAATGAGTTGTAAAAATCTGTTACATTAAATTCTCTTGCCAAGTTAGAATGATCTGTTAGATTAAATTCTCTTGCCAAGTTAGAATGATTACCTGTGATCTTTCTTTGCTTGAATTAAATCTGAATTTTCACAGTCAATAGTATGTTCCATAAGTCATAGTAAGTTCCATAATTCTCAAGTTTTTCTTGATTGCCTGATGTCTGTCTGTAATTTATTTTCAGCTTTGTACAAACCCAAACAAATCATGCCAACCCATGCTATTTGTAGACGAGAAAGTTTTCATGTTTACTCTGTCTTGTCTTTAGCCACTAATTTCATTTGTTTGTTGTTGTATATATACATACATATATAAACAACGACAAACATATTTCAAACATTTATTTCGGTTCTCCTATGATATGAAGATACACGTGTATCTATATAGTTTTTTCAAGGTGCTGATATGGTTTTCATCCATAGAGAGACTGTTTCTAAACACAGCCTCAGTGAGATAAACATTCATAGTTTCACATTCATAGTTTCTGTTTCCTGAGCTGTGCTCAGTCCAAAATGGTCATTAGACACATTTCAAATTGCTGCTTATTTTCAGCCCTGATGTTCTGCAGTATTGTTCATTTCATCAGGGTTTAAGAACAAAATTCTTTACAGGTTTTAAAAACAAAATTCATTACAGGTTTTTTTACTTTTCTGATTATTTTTTTTGACTGATTGAAAATTATCTGCTAACTCAAGATGTAGCTGGAAAAGATGACATAGAGAGCAGCACCTAGGAAAGATGCCCTCCTAGACTTGCTATTTGTGAATAGAGGAGGACTCATGGGTGATGTGACGGTAGGTGGCTATCTTTGCCATAGTGATCATGAAATGGTTGAGTTTAAAATTTTCAGTGTAATAAGAAAAAAGGAGAGCAGAGTTGCTACCCTGGACCTCAGGAGAGCAAACTTAAAGATATTCAAGGAGCTATTTAGCAGACTACCCTGGGAATCTGCTTTTGAGGGCTTAGGACTCCACGAGTGCTGGTCAGTCTTTAAGAACCACCTTTTAGAAGCACAGGAGCAGGCAATCCCACTGTGTCATAAGTCAAGCATGTGGGCCAGAAGACCAGCTTGGATGAACAGGGAACTCCTCGTGGAGCTCAAGAGGAAAAAGAAACTGTATGATCTCTGGAAGCAAGGTCACGATTCACAGGAAGAGTGCAGAGCTGTCGTTCATTTGTGCAGGGAGAAGACACAAAAGGCCAAAGCTCAATTAGAGTTGAAACTGGCCAGTGTTGCTTCAGATAACAAGAGCAGCTTTTTTAAGTATGTTAATAGGAAAAGATCTAAAGAAAACATTGGACAGATAATGGTTGAAGATGGTCATCTGACTAATAGGGATGAAGAAAAAGCAGAGGCATTCAGTGTGGTTTTGCTTCAGTCTTCATAATACTGATAGACCTTGGGCTGGCTGGGCCCCTGAGTTGGAGGATCAGGAGTGTGGGAACACTGACTTTCCATTTGTGGACACTGAAATTGTAAGGGACCAGCTGTATCAGCTGAATGTTCACAAATCCATGGGGCCTGATGGGATTCATCCCAGGGTACTGAAGGAGCTCACAGATGTTATGGCAGAACCCTCTCTATCATCTACTAAATGTCTTGGGAGACTGGGGAGGACCCTGCTGACTGGAAGCTAGCCAATGTTATTCCAATCTACAAAAAGGGAGTGAGGTAAGACTTAGGGAACTACAGACCTGTTAGTCTAACCTCAGTTCCTGGAAAAATTATGGAGAAGATTATAGTGGGTACTATTGAAAGGCATTTAAAGAATAATGCAGTTATTAGGCACAGTAAGCATGGGTTCACAAAGGCAAAGTCCTGTTTAACTAATTTGATTTCCTTCTATGATAAGGTCACCTGCCTAGTGGATGAAAGGAAGGTGGTGGATGTAGCCTTTCTGGATTTTAGTAAGGCTTTTGATACTGTCCCTCACTGCATCCTTTTGGACAAGTTGTCCAGCTGTGGGATAAGTGGGTTCACGGTGCGCTGGGTGAAGAACTGGCTGAAGGACAGATCTCAAAGGTTTGTAGTGAATGGGCCTACATCTGGTTGGCAACAAGACACCAGCGGTATTCCTCAGGGTTCAATTCTGGGGCCAGTTCTGTTCAATATATTTATCAACAATCTAGATGCAGGAGTTGAATGCACTATTAGCAAGTTTGCTGGTGATACCAAACTGGGAGGTGCTGTTGACGCTCTTCAGGCCTTGCAGAGAGATCTAGATAGAGTGGAGCATTGGCCTATGATTAATGGGATGAAATTTAACAAGTCAAAATGCCGGATTCTGCACTTAAGATGGAGTAATGCTGGGCACAAGTATAAACTGGGAGAGGGGTGGCTGGAGAGCAGCCCTGCAGAAAGGGATCTGGGGGTGCTGGCTGACAGCAGGCTCAACAGGAGTCAGCAGTGTGCCCTGGCAGCCAAGAGGGCAAACGGCATCCTGGGGGGACATCAAGCACAGCATAACCAGCTGGTCAAAAGAGGGGATTATCCCGCTGTATTCAGCACTGGTGAGGTCTCCCCTTGAATACGGTGTGCAGTGCTGGGCCCCACAATTTAAGAAGGACGCAAAGGTCCTTGAATGCGTCCAGAGGAGGGCAACAAAGCTGGTGAATGGGCTGGAAGGCATGTCCTATGAAGAGCAGCTAAGGACTTTGGGCTTGTCTAGCTTGGAGAAAAGGAGGCTGAGGGGCGACCTCACTGCTCTCTACAGCTTCCCGAGGAGGGGAAGCGGAGAGGGAGGTGCTGGTCTCTTCTCCCTGGTATCGAGTGATAGGACATGTGGGAATTGTTCAAAGCTGTGCCAGCAGAGGTTTAGACTGGACATTAGGAAGCATTTCTTTACTGAGAGGGTGGTCAAACACTGGAACAGGCTTCCTAGAGAGGTGGTCAATGCCCCAAGCCTGTCAGTGTTTAAGAGGTATTTGGATAATGCCCTTCACAGCATGCTTTAACTTGGTCAGCCCTGAATTCATCAAGCAGCTGGACTAGATGACCATTGTAGGTTCCTTCCAACTGAAATAGTCTATTCTATTCTATTCTAATAACATTTTTCATTCACTCATGAAAAGTCTAAGTTTCCATATTTCGATCAAAATTTCAGAATCTGGAAAATGTAGAGCAGCCTTTGTTTATTTAGGTTTTTGCTATTGCTAAAAATAGTTTTGTTTGGTGCAATTTAGTATTTTTGCTCTTTATAATCTCATTTTGTTGTTTTGTTATTAACACTGTAGACTCCTTTCAAAGGTTCTTAAGAAGAAATTTGGAACATCCAAATGATGCATCTGATTTTAGGCAAGAAGATCATTATCCCTTTCCTTTTGAAGCATGAGTGACAAAGAGTCAGCAGGCTGGATCAAGCACTAAAATCATGTAATAGTCAACCTATCTATATTCAGACAAATCCTGTGGGTTTTCAAGCACTTTTGAAGGGGATATGGAAATCATTACTTTGGGAAAGTAGTAGTTATTGCTGGTACTTTCACTCTGGATGTATGCTTTAATAGCAATTCTGTGCAACTTTTTGATTGTTTAACTCCCTAGAGAAAAAGGCTGTTTACATTTCTTTCCCCAACATGAAGATGGACAAATGGTAATGTGCTTTACTGGTTTTAATCATAGCTACTGAAGTTTCATGGCTGTACATGTTGACTAAAACTACTAAACTAAAATTACATAAATGAAGAAAAATGGAAATTACTTTGCACAGAAATTAAATCCAGAGCCAGAATATATCCAAGGCCAAGGGTTCCTAAAAATACGTATTGAAATTTCACAATACAAATAATAACAGAAAAGTAGTAATATCCTGTTCTTTTAAAGTACATGAAGAGGCTGGTTTCCATGAAAACAGCCTATTGTGGGTTTGTTTTGTTTTGTTTTAATCAAGAATGTGCATAGCTAGGTAACTTTCAATTCTTTTGAGAGAAATAGGACATTATGGTTTGGAAAAAGTTGGCAGACAGCAAAACAGTTATTTGCTCGGTGGCTGGCAATGGCTGTGTTTGGTATTCACAATGATTTCAGCAGCACCCCAGTGTAGGTAATCCCAACTGTGACCATCATATAAATGTGTCAAGGTAGCAAGATCTCTTCAGCCTATCTTAGAGAGCTTTGTTAGATCTCTAACAGAGCTTGGAGTTTCAGATTTTAATACAAGGTTTTATCTGTTTAACTGTAACTGTAACTTGGATCTACCATATACACTGCATTTGTGTGTACATCAAATAATATCACAGATTGGATTTGTACTAATTTAACCATGTATTTAGGGACTGCACTGGTACATATGGATTTCTTCATTCCTCTCTTTCTCATCCATTCCTAATATCAATATGGTTTGCTGCTGCCTCACGGTGCAAAGTGATTATGCTGCAGTGAAGTTCCTGGATTTGATCTGTGATAGCTGTCTGCATATACCAGCATTGTCAGTTACATAATTGCTCTAATTATTGGCATTGTCTTTGAAAAGAAATGTGTTTTTATTTTCAAATGTGAGCTATTTTATGGAGCTATTTTAGCATAAGCAAGATTTCTTGCTCTAAAAAAAGTCGGGAAAATATGTGAACACCAGATAAAGAAATTGAAAGTATGGAATCATGCAAGCATTTAAAATTAAGTCAAATTAACCCAGACAGAGTGAGTCTGTACCAAAGACTGCATAAGGGAATGTTATTTATTTTTTTATGTTATTTGTAAGAAGTTCTCCATTATTTTCCTTTTTTTAAAAGGATACAGTCATTTATCCAAATATGAAGAGCCCTATCTACTGGGTTTAGCTCCCTATGAAGTGTTTATGCCTTTGTTGATGTAAAAATTAAAACAGAGTACTAGTTCAAAGAAGCTTCAGGGGTGAGGTGGTTAGGGGATATATAATCTTTCAGCTGTAAAGCCCTAATTTGCCCTGGATGCTACAATCACCACCTGAAAGCCACCCACTAACTTCATATCAGAACAGCAGCATTTGTTCAGGACAACTAACTGGTAACAAAGTTGTTCATGCTTTTTCATATTAAACTACCCGCCCTTTTTTTTTTCTTCTCCTGTTGCAACCTATGGTTGTTTTCAAAGGGTCATTTTATGAGACTGGTCACTAGGGAAATGCTCTATGCTCTATGGAGAACCTGAAAGGGCACAAATTCAGGGGAAAGAGGAAATAATTAGCTGGCAACTTGATGCATGAGTAAATATAAGTATTTGAATGATAACTTAAGTTGAGCTATGATAGCTGACCTACAACACTTCTGTAGCAAAATCAGTGCTGGAAAAAGCTGCAAAGGCAAGGTCATATGGATACAAGATTCAAGGGAAAAATACTTCATATGCATCGTGGGGAAAGAGGAAATGTTTGTCTTGTATCAGAAATCCCTGTGTTGCATCCATTTATACCTCCTCACGTTTTATACCTTGCCAGCTCAAGATATCATAAATTGTCCTAAGCAGCCTCCACAATTCCTTCAGGTAAACACCCCTGAGTCCCGCTGCAGTGGGTGGTGACCAGAGCTACTACAGAACATACAGTTTGACTCAATATGAAGAGCCAAGCCCCCAGGTAGTATAAAGAACTGTGCTGGTTTGGGCTGAGATAGAGTTAATTTTCTCCACAGTAGCTAGTATGGGGCTGTGTTTTGGATTTGTGCTGAAAACAGTGTTGATAATGCCAAGATGTTTTCGTTCCTGCTCAGCAGTGCTTACCCAGAGCCAAGGGCTTTTCTGCTCCTCACCCCACCCCACCAGTGAGGAGGCTGGGGGGGCACAAGGAGTTGGGAGGGGACACAGCCGGGACAGCTGACCCCAACTGACTCAAGGGATATCCCAGACCATAGGGCGTCATGCTCAGCATAGAAAGCTGGGGGAAGAAGAAGGACGGGGGGACATTCGGAGTGATGGTGTTTGTCTTCCCAAGTCACCATTACTTGTGGTGCAGCCCTGCTTTCCTGCAGATGGCTGAACACCTGCCTGCCCATGGGAAGTGGGGAATGAATTGCTTGTTTTGCTTTGCTCACTTGTGCTTTTTTTGCTTTACTAATTAAACTGTCTTTATCTCAGCCCATGAGTTTTCTCACTTCTACCCTTCTGATTCTCTCCCCCATCCCGCTGCAGGGGAGTGAGTGAGAGGCTGTGTGGGGCTTAGTTACTGGCTGGGGTTAAACCATGACAAAAGCTCATCTAAATATAATGAGGTCACTGTGATGGTCAAATCACTCAGGCTACAATTTTAAGCCAACAATTTGAGGTCCATCTTCAAGCACCTTGAAAGTGTCATGAATTTCCTCCAGCCTGTGATGTTTTCTTTCAGGATGAATGAAAAGGAATACAAATACCACCTGGGGCTACTTTGGCTACTTTGCTAGCAGAGTTTGTAGTCACGACTGATGGCAGCCTGGACCATGTTACTCTATGTAGTCCCTTCGAGCTTGCAACCATAATTGTTCCCAAGGCAGGATCTGGGGTGACAATGTCAGACCACAATCACTGCTGAGACCATTCATCCCTTAAGCAACAAACTTAAGTCAAGCCTAGTGGATAGTCTTAGACAGCTATATGCTCAAGAAAATCTTGACAATTAGCAAGATTCAAATGCCACATACTAAATAAGAAAATCCAGATTTAGCCAGGACATGTATGTATCTCTGAGATCACTTCCCGTTACCCCTCATGAGTCAGTATTGCCTTCAAGGTAATTTAACTCACTGTCTTGTCTTCCCTGTTGATAAAAAAATAATCCCTTCCTCTGAGACACCTAATGGATGATCCCCTGAAATACATGCCTAAATAATTATCTGTCTAGGAGACTCTTTTATACGATGAGTCATCATTCACTGTCACTATAAAGGGCTTGTTCTAATTTTGAGACCCTCATTAGAATTAAAATATCAAACAAAGTATATGCCTCTGACAGCTGGTCCACCAGAATTGCAGCAGTAATTCTGTAAACCAAGGAGAAAACAAAAACAAGTGTTCTGAAGCCACAAATCTAGAGTAGCCAAAATTTTCAGCACAAAGTCAGAGTTCAAGGCACAGAACATTTGAGTTCAATCCTCTTGGAGGAATTTTCTCTTACTAATTGTCTGTAAGCAGAAGAGAAAAATGTTGAGAAAAGCAAAGATGCAAAATATTGTACTCCAGTGCAAACTTCAACAATACCTCCAGGGAAGGAACAGAATGTAAGTTACTAGATATAAAAAGCAATAGTTTTTCTTTTTTATTATTGTTGTGGAAAAGGAGGTAGGTTTGGGTTTACAGAAGCTCTCATAGGATACTTTATTGGTTCCTATGCATACTAGCATGGAAGAAAAAAGGTGGAAAATAATCTGACAAGAATTTTGAGTGATTTCCAGCTTCCACAGACAGCTTAATTCAGCTTCTCATACTCCTTCTTCTAACTTTGTATTGAATTTCTTTTAGAAGACACAAATGTAGCAGGCTAAAATTAGAAAAATATCCCTTGCAACAAGTAAAAACAGAGCTCACTATGAGATTAGACTCCAGGATCAAAGTTGGAGTGGGGTGGGGAGAAGCAAACTACAAACTCTTGAGAGATTAGAATCTCCATAGAAGAAAACTACTATTTGTGCCTAATCCCAGTTATTAGGGAGCAATGCTTGGTTACTAGAGTGTTTAAACCATACATCAAAACAATTCTTTGAAAGAAAATTTGGCTTTTGACTCAAAAAAATTTTGATCTGGAAATGTATGCTGAAAAGCTTTCAGAGCACAAACCTCAGTCCGTAGATGAGAATAATTGTTACTTAGTAGAGTTAGACAAGTGAGGGCTTTTCCCCAGAATATAAGGCAGCAATGCAGAGGAAGGTTAGGGTACAACTGAAGACGTTAAATGTGTAGTTTTCCTGCTTACACAGCAATTGTGAAAAAGGAATTATGCCAGAATAGTTCTGAAAGTCAGTTTATACTAAATACATGCAAGCTGCATAACCTAGTTTATATTTATGCTGCTGTTCTCATTGACTGGATTAATTGGTTGCACAGAGCTTTGCATGAGCACAGCTGCTCCTGCCAGAGAGGTACCTGTGAGGGCAGGCAGGACCTCCCTGCCACTGTGGGGAGAAAAAACACTGGTTCTTCTTTGTCAGAGTGTGTCTTGGCTTTAGATTCAGCTGTAACTCAGATGACATCAGCAGCACATGGTGGTGATTTTCTCCCCAGTTCCCACTGTTTAATCCCAGTGTGAAAAACCTTCCTGCTTCATGTCTATTATACTGTTAGCTGCTATTTGGCAAGGGTTTACCCCATGTTCCATCACCTGCTGACAGTGGATTGAGAAAAACCAGAAAAGAACAATGCCTACCCCCAAAACTATCGCACTTATGTCCCTGTCTCCTGTCTCTGTGCAGTGCTTTGATTTGAGGTTTGGCAGCCCTTGTTTCAGTGTCCCACACCTGTAACTCTCTCTTCACGTTACTTCTCTGTTTACTCTCATATCCTCTTCATCAGCTGTAACCATCTTCTTTCCATCTCCAGAAGAGGTTCATGTGTATCAATAGTCAGTTAAATAGATACAGGAACAATTCCTAAGTAATATATAGCTTGGTTCCTAGAAAATAAAAATACTGGTATCTTTATTGTCTTTACACTTGCTCCTAATGTCTCGCTGCTTCTTCTTTGCATTTAAGCATTCTGTGTGTGACCTCCATACACACAGACACCAAAAAATACATTAAAGGTTTAAATAAGTGCAAGAAATTTGGGGAACCTCCCATGGATATTTAGCACTGTAGTGAATGACTGTCTCCTCTGTACCATATTGCAGATACTGATATGGCTCTACCATGGCTTTGCTCAAAGAAAGAAGCCCCTTTTTTAACTGTGTGATATTTAGGGCGTATCCATGTATTGCACCACCTGTACCAGCTCCCAGCTCCATGCACAGTAGCAGCAGCTCGGTGGTTTCCTACCTGCTGCCTGAACAACAACTTCTCACAGTTCCTGACATTTTCCTTCCCATCGAGAAACCTGTTCTCCGTTTTGACCAGAGGTAGAGGAAAAAATGGGCCTGTCACTACTGTACTGTGGCTCTAGAAATGATTAGCTGCCCTATGGAGGTACCAGGGCTTGGGCACCCACACAGGGGGCAAATGAGCTGGCACTTTGCTTAGATATCTTGTCTATGCCAAAGCCTGGAAAGATGCCCTCGTGGCTGCTGCTGTCAGCAGTGGAAGGGTCAAGGTGTGCAGGGGGGTGGCTCTTCTTGGTGCCTTCCCCCACCCCAGTCCTCGTCCCCATCTATCCCAGTTCCTCTGCAATCCCGTGTCCTGGAACTCCCATTTCAGAAACCCACCCAGCCCATCAATCCCATCCTGTGGCAGCACCAGGCCTGCCGTGTTCGGCTTGGCCTGTCCTGCGGAGCTGCTCTGCCATGGGCGTGCTGCTGGGGCTCTGGGCTTCCCTCCTGCCTTGAAAGGCACTGGCTATACCATGAGTCCCTCTGCATGAGGTGCCTTCCTCAAGAAAAGTCATTATGTGACACTACCCTGGCAGCAGTTACTGGCAGCAATTATCATTCCCTATTATCAACACTTGCCTGTTGCATAAACACTTTCCCCTGCATGTTGCGTGCAGAACTGCCCCTGCCGTGCCCGGCACCATGGTGTGATGCCGACCCATGTGGAAAACTGCTGAGGAATTGCTGTGGGTCACTGTACTCTGGCAAGAACAAACCCCCTTGCCTAGGGCTTATCATTTTTTATGTTGTGAGTGAGACATCTGCTCTATAGTGGCTGTTTTTTTGTGTCAATTGTCTCAAGTCTAGCAGAGAATACTTTATTATATTTTATACATATACACACATGTATATTATATATATCTATTATATAATAAAGCAGCCAGTATTAGCTACTTTCTAACAATATCCTTTTTCTCCTTGTTGCAAAAATTAAGTTTACATGGAAACTATCAATTAGTATGATCCATCAGAGAATGTGTTACTGCTTTAAAGAATAATACTGTAGTTGTAAGTTTGTCTTGTGTAGTATTTATTTCAATGGCCGCATGATGCCACCAGGGTCTTTGAGTCATTTTATGACATTTCCTTTGCTGGGCTCCTTTTGGAGGCTTCTGTAATATCTTAGATTAAAAATAACTCCTAAAATATTTTTATTACAACCTAGATTAATGTGACATCCAGCTATCTCTGACTGTTATTAAAACTGCAAGTTGCCAGCTCTGCTGAAAGGTTTGTGAAGTTTCAGCAACTTCTGAGTCAGTCTGTAACATTTGTGGGTTTATGTGGAAATTGTGCCCAATCAACAATGAATGCGAATGCACAGCTTTGGACAAAATGTGGATATGTAGATGGATCTGCATTGACATTGAAGAAAAATGTCCACTTTAATCCCTTATAAGGTGAGTTTGATAAAGCTGAAATATACAGCTATAAATATGATGAGAAAATACCTTTTCTTTGACTAAATTAAGAATGAAGATAAACATTATTTTTCTGTATTCTACGGCTGGATTCATTTT
This sequence comes from Haliaeetus leucocephalus, assembly GCF_000737465.1. Taxonomy (NCBI): domain Eukaryota; kingdom Metazoa; phylum Chordata; class Aves; order Accipitriformes; family Accipitridae; genus Haliaeetus; species Haliaeetus leucocephalus. The sequence continues at coordinate 1,344,574 of NW_010972698.1, read as the reverse complement.
CTCCTGTTATACTTCATCTGTACTTAGTCCTGTCTAGCACAGAAGTGGCAAACAGAGTGCCATCTCGTGGATAAAGAAGACCTGTACTCATAATAAAATGGACTCAGCTTTTCTCCACTGGTTTGAATGGAATCACTTACAGTGTACAAATATGACCCAGTATAGCAAGCACAAGCTATTTAGTGGTTTTGACACTCCTTCACTTCTGATACACAGCAACAACCCTACTGGGAGTGTACCTGAGGGCAGGTAGAACCCAAACATATATTTCCCTAGTGCATGTTATTTTGAATTATGCTGGTGGCAATATGTAGTAGATACTCACTTGGTTGGTTTATTAATAGAAAACAATTTCCCATAGTGGAAAATGTACCATTTTTATCATGGTATTTTAATTATAATATTTTGGATGCCAGTAAAGATCAGTCACAACTTCTATTTAGAGAGAGTCTGAATGATTAAGAACATTCCTGTAGCTTATGTTTATTCCAGTTTTCGAATAGAGACATAATCAGTAATGCCTGCCTATTAATAGCTGATAACAAATTTAAGGCATGGTTCTGTGCAATCTGTCCATAAATTATTTTAAAAAAAAGATTAATTGCCATACCATAACATTCAATATGCTCTATCTGTAGAATCACAAACACACACATAGATTTTTCTGTTGCCTCTGAATATTAGCCAGCTCCAGTAAATGGCTAAACTGTAAACTGAAATCTGATCCTCTGCTCAGAGTTTGTCTGTGGTTGCACCATTATCAGTACTACATTAGTTCCATGTCAGATCACAGAATCATAGAATCATAGAATAGTTCTGGTTGGAAAGGACCTTTAAAGGAGCCCAGGATATGATTGGCTTTCTCGGCTGTGAGCACATATTGCTGGCTCATGTTGAGCTTTCCATCCACCAGTACCCCTAAGACCTTCTCTGCTGGGCTGCTCTCAATCCATTCATCCCCCAGCCTGCATTGATACTGGGGTTGCCCTGACCCAGGTGCAGGACCTTTCACTTGGCCTAATGGAACCTCATGATGTTCACATGGGCCCACTTCACAAGCCTGTCCAGGTCCCTCTGGATGGCATCCTGTCCCTCAGGTGTGTCAACTGCACCACTCAGCTTGGTGTCATCTGCACACTTGCTTAGGGTGCACTCGATCCCCCTGTCTATGTCATTGATGAAGATATTGAGCAGTACTGGTCCCAATACTGACCCCTGAGGGACACCACTTGTCACTGATCTCCATCTGGACATTGAGCCATTGACCACTACTTTCTGGAATCAACCATCCTACCAATTCCTCACCCACCGAACAGTCCACCCATCAAATCCCTCTCTCTCCAATTTAGAGAGAAGGGTGTTGTGGGGGACTGTGTCGAAGGCCTTACAGAAGTCCAGATAGATGACATCTATAGATCTTCCCTTGTCCACTGATGTAGTCACTCCACCCTAGAAGGCCACTAGGCTGGTCAGGCAGGACTTGCCCTTGGTGAAGCCATGCTGGCTGTCTCAAATCACCTCCCTGTCCTCCATATGCCTTAGCATAGCTTCTAGGAGGATCTGTTCCATGATCTTCCCAGGCACAGAGGTGTGGCTGACAGTTACCAGGGTCCTCCTTTCTACGCTTTTTAAAAATGGGTGCAGTGTTTCCCTTTTTCCAGTCACCGAGGTCTTCACCTGACTGCCATGACTTTTCACATGTCACGGAGAGTGGCTTGGCAACTACATCAGCCAATTCCCTCAGGACTCTGGGATGTATCTTGTCAGGTCCCATAGAGTTATGTATGTTCAGGTTCCTCAGGTGGCCACAAACCTGATATTCTCTTACAGTGAGAGGGACTTTGCTCCCCCAGTCCCCGTCTTGCAGTCCATCCACTGAAGAGGTGTGGGAAGAGAGGTTGCCAGTGAAGACTGAGGCAAAAAAGTTGTTGAGTACCTCAGCCTTCTCCTCATCCACTGTTACCAGTTTGCCACTCTTGATCATCGGGGTGGTACGCTTTCTTTGACCTTCCTTTTCTGGCTGATGTACCTGTAGAAGCCCTTCTTACTATTCTTTGCATTCCTTGCCAAGTTCAGCTCGAGCTGCGCCTTGGCCTTCCTGACGCCATCCCTACACAACCAGGCAGTGTCCCTATACTCCTCCCAGGATACCTGTCCCTGCTTCCATTGCCTGTACATTTCCTTCTTGCCCTTTAGTTTGACCAGCAGGTCTCGACTCATCCATGCCAGTCTCTTGCCCTCCTTTCCTGATTTCTTACACCTGGGGATCGAGAGCTCTTGCACTCTGTGGAAAGCATCCTTAAAGATCTGCCAGCTCTGTTCTGCTCCCTTGTCCCTGAGGACAGTTTCCCAGGGGGTCCTATTGGCTAGCTCCTTGAACAGCTGGAAGTTTGCTTTCCTAAAATTTAAGTTCCTGACTTTACTCTTCGCCTGACCTATATCCCTCAGGACTGTGAACTCCACCAGTGCATGATCACTGCAGCCAGGCTGCCTTCAATCTTGGCGTCACCGATTAGCTCACTTGCATTGGTGACCATCAGGTCCAGTATTGTATCCCCTCTGGTAGCGCTGTCTATTACTTGGCTTAAGAAGTTATCCTCAATGCTCTCCAGGAGCCTCCTGGATTGCCTACAGCTCACCGTGTTACTCCTCCAGCAGATGTTGGCGTGGCTGAAGTCCCTCAGCAGGACGAGAGCCTGTGAGTGCGATGCCTCCTGTAGCTGGAGTAAGAAGGCTGCGTCAATAGGCTCCCCTTGACTGGGCTGCCTGTAGTAAACACCAACCACAAGATTCCCTTTGTTGCCTCGGTCTCTAATTCTTACCCATAAGCTTTCAACCTGCTCATGGCTATTCTTCAGAGACAGCTCTTCACCATCTATCCATTTCTTGACGTAGAGGGGAACCCCTCCGCCCCTCCTTCCTTGCCTGTCCCTTCTGAACAGCCTGTAGCCATCGATAGCTGCACTCCAATCATGGGACTTGTCCCACCAAGTTTCAGTAATGGCAACTAGGTCGTAGCTTTCTAGCAGCATGGTGGCTTCTGACTCCTCCTGTTTGTTGCCCATGCTGTGTGCATTGGTTTAGAGGCACTTCAGCTGGGCTGTTAGCCGTGTCACCTTCTTAGCGGAACACCTCTTAATTCCTTTGAGGTATTTCACTGGTGTTTCCCTGTTAGCTCTTATTACCTCAGGAGCTCCTGGCTCATCTCCATAAGACTTCCAGTGTGCTCCAGTGTACCCAGCACATCTCAGAGCAACAGGTTGAGGGCCATCACTAGTACCCCGTCCCTCTAACCTTGGCGTGTCATCCCACAGCTTGTGACGGACAAGCCTGATATTATCCCCCTCCTGCTTCAAGCCTAGTTTAAAGCTCTGTCAATGAGTCCCACTAGCTCATGAGCAAAGACCCTCTTCCCCCTTTAAGAAGGGTGAATCCCAGCTGATGCCAGCAGGCCTGGTGTTGTGTAGGCCATCCCATTATCAAAAAACCCAAAATTGTGGCACCAGGCCCGGAGCCATGTATTAATAGACTGGGTCCATCTGTTTCTTCCAATGTTGCTGCCCGCAACTGGAAGGATAGAGGGAAAACTAACCTGTGCTCCAGATTCCCTTACCAACCATCCCAAGGCCCTTAAGTCCCTTTTGATTGCCTTTGGACTATGCATTCCAGGTTCATCACTACCGACATGGAAGAGCAATAACGGGTAATAGTCCAAAGGCTGTACCAGGTTAGGAAGTTTCCTAGTGATGTCCTTAACCTGGGCCCCAGGAAGGCAGCAGACTTCCCTGAGAGGAGGATCTGTCTGGCATACTGGACCCTCTGTTCCCCTTAGAAGGAAGTAATCTACAACTATAACCCGTCTTTTCTTCCTTGTGGAGGTAGTTGTGATACAGGAGGTGGGCCTTTCTGACTTTGACAACACCTCTGGTATAGATGGACCATCATCCACATCATCCATTGACTGGCCTTCCACTTGCAGAGCCTCATACCTGTTGTACAGAGGTACCTGGGAAGGCAAGGTGAGCAAGGAGGGAGTTCGCCTGCCACCCCAAGCATGGACTTGCCTACATTCACTCCTTCCCAAAACAAAGATCACCCAAAGGTACAAAACCAATCCAGATCAGGTGTATACATAGAGTTGTATGCATTTCTCTTAAATTACAGCACATGATACGGAGCTTATCTTGGCTCTAAGATTTCATTCCAGGTTCCTGCTGGCTGTGGGAAGACAGGCAACACCTGATCAGGCATAAAGCTAAAGTGGCATGGATAGTTCATGCCTGAATGGTCAGCATAAGGTTTAGTCTAACGGAAATGTCCTGAACTAACTTGAACCAGCAAAGGGAGTTAAACATTTTGAAGGTGGGAACAGTACTTTGTATCCTGTGGCTTCAGTGTTTCTGATCTGATACTTGAAGCTCTGAGGCTGTACTATCAGATCATGGCCAAAGGAGCATCTTAATGTGCTATTTCACACGCATATCCTCTGGGAACTGGTTTAAAGCATCATATTTTCTTGTCACTCTGTGATGGTGTTCTCCCTCCCAACCCCAACCTGACATTTATTTCCCATAACCCTGCTCAAGTGATAACCACCAGTGGTGGTCATAATGGATGTGTGTGGTCACGTGGATTTGGGAGAGACAGATAACAACCCAATAGCCAAGGGCTAATTTGAGCAATGTACCCACCTAACCACAGTGCTGGTCAATGTCCAACTGAAGCCAAATTTAGAAGAAACTAACATCTGTAGTTTGTATGTAAGTATGATTATATCATAAATAGCGGACAGCCCAGGGCCTGCTGAGCTCTGCTGCACAGCAGCAGGCTGCAGGCCAGGATCTCCCCTTGAGTAGAGACGCCTCTCAGGGTTACTCCTTGAGGTTGAGAGAATCCTTATCTCATCAGATACTCAGTAAGTGAATTGGGAATAAGAGAGCTGAAACTTTGAAATCTTAGCTACGTGACATAAAGGATCGATTGTGCACATGTAATCCTTCAGCCATAAACCATTGACCATGTCTGGGACTAAGTCTGGATCCAGCTGCACCTCAACTCCCCTTTGAGAAGTTTAGAATGCAGGGGGGTCCTTTCTGAACCTCACGACTCAACAGGAGGGTCTCCCTGACAGTTTTGTCTGACCTTGTCCTCTATACAGTAAATAATCAAGTGTACCTTGCCATCGAATCTTGTTAAACCACTGTTGCATTTACTACCAAGCTTTGTTAAATCACTGGTTTTTATCAATAAACATATTGCTACTTGTCTTTTCCAAGTGAATTGTGTGACTCCATTGGTGACACACTCACCTCTGTCCCTTTGCATCACTTGAGCTAATACAACTGTTTGGCCTTTTGTACTAAACCAGACTGGGGGAGTGATCCAGGCTAAAATTCCTGATCACTCAGTGTGTGTCTGTGTGTGTGTGTACATGTGTGTACATGCATGCATTCATGCACTTGCTCCAGCCTGGAGTAGGGAGGGTAAGGAAATTGCCCCTTTTGAGGTCTACTGGCCCAGCTACGTCATCTAACTGCACTCTGAGGTGCCAAACAGACCCGATGAATTCATTTGGGCTTCTTTTGGCTTAAACTGTTGTTGAGGGAAGGACAAAAAGACTGGCTGGCAAGAAATAAGAGCATTGCAGTTTAGGCCACTGAAATTCTCAGTTTCCTAATGAAACTTTTAACAAATTAATCTCACTACAAAACAAATTGCAGTGTAAACAAAGCAGAGTAGCCTAACTTACTAAACTGATCCAGGTGCTTTGCTCCTAATTTAGAAGGATGTCAAGTGGAAACTGAAAAAGTACTGTGCAGCTTTTCCATGACTTTATGCTGCAAAACATTCAGCTGATTCACTGAGGACTGAAACGTTGCACTGACCCAGAGTCAGGCCAGCTCTTCTCTTGGCTAGTGGCAAGGGTATCCTTGCCAGCCTGCTCATGGGGCGCGCTATCTTTACTCTTACAGGGAGGGTGGAATGATTTTTATGTTCTCCTATTCTACAGTAAAGACAAGGGCTTGGATACAAGCCAACGTAAAAAAGCTAAAATCCCTGTGCCAGGTCTCAAAGCTCTTTCAAGGGCAGATGTCTAGCTCAAAACAAGCACTGTGGGGATGGGGGCTATTTGGTTTAGGTATGCAGAACCAGCCAGCTCCTGCTCAAAACCTGACTTCAGCAAAGCCTGCTTTCCCCTGCTGTTCATGGCCAGCCCCGAGAAGCTGCTCTGTTTGCGACTGGCTTGATAGGTAGCCCTTCATCCTCCTCCCCACGCCAACCCACCTTCCAGCTCTGGAGTCCAGGCCATGCTGCCTTAGCTCCACAGTTTCCAGTTCTGTCCCTGGAGTGGACTGTTGTTTATTTGCCGGAAGGTCCCTGCAATTTAAAGTCGATTAGCTGCAGGGCCGTCAATCAGAGAGAGAACTGTGTTATTCTCTGTCCCAGAGCCCAAATCTTGACTGAGGACACTCTGCAAGATCTGAGCAAATTGAAGATAAGTAGATTCTTATCAGATGGATCCACAAAAAGTTTCCAAACACTGACTAATATCTGAGGGCTATACACTTGAAAAATAGGCTGTGGGTAATTATGTTCATGAATGAAACATTACAGATAAAGTTGCATATAGTAGCTTTTCTCCCTTCTTATTAATGGGGGAGTTTCTGCTTCCATTTACATCATGTGCATTGCATTCTTTCAGATGACAATTAACTTGTTTTTGCTGAGAGCCAAATTTGGGTCAACATATACTCTTAAATCAAACACAGAGCTCTTCTAACAGTTCCATATAGCAGCACCCAGGAGCTGTTTAGCAGATTCCTGATTCCTCCAGACCTGTTAACAAGTGATTCTGTATAAGGGACAATATTAATAGTTCCTTGGTGGATTTCAGAAATTGAGTATACAAAATCATAAGAAAGTTTGTAGGACCTCCTAGACACATGCTGTGTCTAGTCTCACTGATGCAGTTCTGTGAAAATCAGTGAAGCAGACAAGATCTGTCAACAATTATTCATCAAATGCCTGATTTGTTAAATATTGCATACAGATTGCCTGCTGAATAATAAGAAGCCAATTCTGGAACTTGCTTCAGTGTAATTCAGAGCTCCTCCCGATCAGATATTAATGTCTGGACTTTCAAGTATATTAGACCACGTTATTATTTTAATTTCACTGCTGCCTTCTTACAAGTTCCTATGTAATTAACAATGATTGTGCTGTTTGAAAAGCTCTTGCTTTTTTACCCCATGGAGCAGCTTAGAAGTAATGCTAGCTGTCTTAGCAGATCAGTCATTTGTTCTGATAACTCACGTAATTAGTACATTGAAATGCAGCTACTTTATTCCAAATTCAGAATTGTTGAAACATAATGCACAATGTATAAAAAAAGCTCTTTAGAAAACATTGATGTTTTAAGCATTCCTCAGTTTGTCAGCTCTGGTAGAAGAAATAATGAAAATAGCTAGGGAATGTTCTTGCTTAGTGAAATTACAGAAGAAAACACTTTTCACCAATGACTCAATTCCCCTTCCTTGATGAAACAAAGTATGGGTTTGATCCAGCTACTATTACATCAGAGAGAGCAAAAGCTGAGACTGCAGCAGTAGACAGTGCATAGTCCTTCATGGGAATTAAGGCATGAGTTAAATAGACACTTAACGTTTTCCAAATGACTGAAGGTGCATTTTCAGAAGAGGCACTTGCAAAAGTCAAAATCTTACTGAAGCATTTTAGGGCAGAAGTTAATGCCCTTAAATACTTTTCATATATCTATACAGGCAGCTTAGCCTGTTCTTCAACTCTAAACAAGGCTTTAAGATAGAGCCGTGATGATCTCTGATTCACTCGGAGTTTGAGCCCAGTTGCCAATGAGTGTTGGCCTGTTGCTCAAGGCCAGAGGAACGGCCCTCCAGGCAGTGTGGAGCACGTGCTCTCGTGAAAAGGCCCAGGTTCCAAAACAGGGGTGGCTGCAGAAAGCAGATTTAGTCACATAAAATGTGACATTAGCACGTTCACTTACTGAGTCCAATCTTTTCAGTGACCCAAATGCACAACTTCACCTCCTGAGATTTTCCAGACCTCCAACACCAGTTTCTCTAGAAGGCGGGGAATAATGGCACTGGGCTAACGACAAACAAACCTGCAGCACCTCTGAGGGCTCTTCAGTTGGAAAGGATAGGTATTTGCATTCACTTCAGCTGACTCCCAGCACAATTCCTCCATTTCTCAGAGGTGACAGCATAAAGTACTTGCAGATAACGCTCTTCCCCCAGCCCTCGGCAGCCCGGCATGTTCTGTTCCATTTTCCCAGGCAATGAGAAGGTGTTTACAAATAGCACAGCTTCACATTAGTTGAATCTGTGGTCTGCAATAGTATTGTAATTCAACTGAGGTTTTTGTTATTTCAAACTGGTCCTTGTACATATAGTTTTTCTCTTTTCCTCTTAAACAAACAAATGAACCCCCGCCCCAACAAACAAACAAACAAAACACCAGAAATACTTAATAATGATTTAAAGTGGAGCTAGAAGGTGGATGGGAAATGGGTTGCTAGTGTTAAGTACCTCCTGCTGTCAGGAGGCTCTTATGGCATAGTAAGATACAATCCTGGGCCATGAATCTGGTTGATCGATCCTGCACACCAATGGTGAGCAAACCCAGCCCTCTGGAAACAGAGAAAGAGCTTTTGTTTTCTTAGATCTAAAAGTGCAGGATGGGTTCTCATGTGGTGTTCAAGTGTCAGGTTAAGGGATTCAGTAGCAGATGCAAAACTGGAGCAGCTCTGCCAGGAGCAAAACGTGCTTCCTCTCCCCATCACCTCCTACCCACCTGGATGCCTTGCACATGGACTCTGTATCATGTACGTGCTGGCTCCATACACTAGCAATGCAAATCCACTTGCTGTCTGCTCATTGCCTAATTCAGGTCATGGGGAGAGTCTCAGGGCCACCCCTGTGTGGTGATATGCAGATACCCACTGTGTTTTGCACACAAGTGCAACACTTCAGGGCATTTTCCAGGCTGCTGTAATATTATTTCACAGGTACAAGGGCAGGCTAATTTCTGCAATGTGGGAAATGTATCATTTTTAAGGAGCCATTAAGCAAACAGTAACTCACCAAAGAAATCACTGCTTGCCCTTTCTCAAAACCTGATTTTGCTACTATTCATTGCAGTGAAAATAATTATTTAAAAGGATGCAAAACTAGTCTTTGTGTATATTAATATGGGCTTCCTCTGTGCATCCAAATAGATCTCTGGCAGCTTCACTGGGGCTCTGTAATTGTCTTTCATTAGCCGAGACATAATGATAGGAAGCTGCAAGATCATAATGGAGATGAAAATTCTACTTAACAAATGGTCTTAGGTGCTAGTCTGTATTTGCTGCTTCACTCTTCAGAAAAACAGGCTGGAGAGAATACAAGACAGGAGTTGAAATAATCTAAGAAATGTAAGCTCAGAGTACTTCAGAGATGCAGTGAACCATAATGTTCTTCAAACCACAGGCCGTACTCTCTCACTGCACATGTGTTTTGATGGTTCTGATTTACAAATTGTTTGGAAAAAGAGAGGGTTAAAGTCCCTGTTATTTGTCACTTGAAACCTTGAAAGTAGTTCACAAAGAAAAGTGATGAGATTTTCTAGTCAGACAGACCAGCATAAAGGCAGACGTGCGTAGCCCTGTAAAGGGAACTGTGGCTTGAACAAAGCATTGATAGTCAGGAATTTGAGAACTGAAATCCTTGATCAGATTACACCACCATATCCAGTGTTTATTTATACAAATAAGGCAATTAAGGCAAGAAAACACATACCTAATTCTCATTAATTTTAATGAAATTACACATCTTAATAAGTTAAGCAACTAGACACACTTGCAGAGCAGAGTCTGTTTCAGAGATCACTGCATTAAGAGGGTCCTTACTCCTGATTTTAAAATATAGGCTCAAGATCTGTTACTCAGTTTTTCCTTCCAACAAGTAGTGATTGGGAGTTAAAAACAGAGAACTGTAATGATTCATAAAATTGTTATTAAAAACATTATCAGCTGAGATGAATGTTACATCATGGGTAATATTTATTGTCAGAGCAAATGGAATTGTTTTCTAAATTTTAAATTTCAGCTATTAACTTTGGCAAATTTTCAAATGTTAATTATTTTGGGGGGAATTCCATGCAAAAGTGTCAATGTGTTTTCTGAATTTGGTTTGCTTGCTTGTTCCAATTTATTCTTGTCCATTTGCTTTCTTAATTCTTTTCAGATGCAGAAAGTTTTTAGAATGTATAAAGCGGGCAAAAGGTTCAGTCTTCCATTCATACATGGTAGCTCTGTTCTGCTTTGGTCTGGAGAAAGGATCTGAGAACCTCATCTTTAAAGTTCTTTATCAAAGAACTGCCTAGTGATGCCATCACAATGTAACAGGCCCTAGATAAATGTTTTGGGGTAGGTTTCCTTACTCTGTTCTCCTGTACTTCATATCTGACATTTCTACCTTAGGATTATCAGCTCTGCTTAGCATTAAGTATTGCTGAAAATTAGTTTTTCAAAAATAACATTTATTTTAAATAGACCTATTTTAATTAAAAAATAAGTCATCAGGGAAATACAACAAAATGATTAAATGTTGGGTAGGGATTTTTCATATGATAGAGATGTCACTTCATGAAAGAAATCCAAAACTGACAGAAGTTGACAGAACAAAGGCCACAAAATTCAGCTGTTAGCCTCTATGACACATTTGGGGAATATTGATTCTCAAGTCTGACTACAGTAATAATAATGGGTTTGGAAGGTTCAAGAATGTCCACATTCTAACACCTATTCAGTAATCTCTAGAGCTGAAATAGTCTTATTCCGTCATGTAGAAAACAAACACATGAATAAAAACATAAATAGAAGATAAGGTGTTAATGAGATACGGTCTCAAGGCCTGCACTAAGCAGAACAATAATGCAAGTGAGCAACTATTTCCAAAAACTGGATAATAAATAGTCGGACTGGGCATTATGAGTTTGACGACATTGTTTTGTAGGCTGGCTCCTAAATTGGACTTTTTAATGCCCAACCATATTTGGGTAGAGGTAGCAAAATGCTATTAAATGCTAGTAAGCAGCACCGAAAAAATTAGATGCTAAGTTGAAACCTGAGGAACAGCTTCACTCCCACTGATTACTGACCACTGACCTCAGCTGAAACTTGGGCCATCGTATGCCTGTATCCATATTGACCTGCCAGCTATACATCGGTTTTAAAGGGCCAAAGGGATACAGAAAAAGAACTTTTCAGCTTCTATTATATTTCATTGTCCACCTGTCAAAACTAACAAGCTACAACCTGAGGAGGGAAACAATACTTGAATAGCATTTCATGGTGTTAGTTAACTGGGTTTAGTACTTACAGTATGAGCTAATGCTGATTTGCACACAGAAATAGAGTTTATTTTCAAAACTGTCATTACACCATGGAATTTTTCGCTAAAATAGGAAAGCATCAGAAACCCTTATTTTAAACAAAACTGAATCTGACTTCATTGGCTTCAGTGAAAGATGCATTACACTGTGACTTTGTCCAAAAATTACTTCAACAACCTCAATGAAAACCGCAGGGTTACTAACAGGAATGCTGTCAAGGAAATCTAGTTACATCCATTGCAACCCAAATGAAAGTTTCCTTCAATAAATACAATAATGGCAATGATCTTGGAGATAGAGGAAACAGCACAAAATAGCTTAAGAAAAAGGCATGGAGTCAATATAGCTTGTTTTCAGAACAAACTGTAAAGGGGAAAAATGAGATGGTTTAGATCCCTTGGCATCTGTAAACATCAAGAAGACATCACACTTGGGCTAATCTCGAGGCAAAGCAGCCATATAAAGTAAACCTACAGGCTTTCTTGGCCTTCTAAAGCATGGAAGATAATAGAAAGTAATCCTCTTTCTTTTTTGTTAAAAAAATGACTTTAAAGTAGGGTGGACTTTTTTTTTCTCTCACTTTGTAGGATCTATTTTAAATGACCTATTTAAATGTTCTGCAATTATGGTGCTTTTGTATATTTTCCATGCAGAGTGAACAGAAAGGGAATCCCTTGAAGTTATGGTATTTTAACCAACCAAAGAATAATCTTTTTTTTCTTTCTCTCTGAATTCTTCATACAAGGTGTCTTAAAATAGATAAGACAGGTTCATTACCGTTGTCATAATTGCCAGCTTCTCTCAGTTCTATTAGTGGATAAAGGTCCTATGAATATTACTCATGCACTCCTCGCCAGCCTCCCAAACTCTGTACAAGCTTCCTAAAACTATCCCCTCTGCTGCTCTTTCCAGTCACTCAAGTCTGTTCTTCAGTTATTTAATGTGATCCCTGCTAGGGACCCTTGTTACAATATGTCAGTTTTTTCTTCTTCATCTTTCTGCAATGCTTCTTACTTATTTTATTGATATGTGAATATCTGAATATTTTTATTGATATACTACTCACGTATTTAATAAAATACATTTCCTCTTATGTTCAGAGCATGGTGGCTTCAAATTTGTCTGGCAGGTTATAACTTCACATCTTGGAGAAGACCTGAAATGTTGTATGTCAGAAGAGTATTCAGGTCATAGATCTCGAGATTAAGCAGAGACAATGTTTTTTATTTCTTTGGCTATACTGAATGTGTCTACAAGCATATCCTCCTCTTGGCATAAGAGGATTCCAATAAGGCTAGAATTCTCCTTTAGACTACTACGTTTCCATCATTCAGGCATCGGTTTAGACTTTTCACATAAATCTGCCTTTGATTCTTTCACTATTTAGTAAATATGCATAAATGTTTCTTCTGAAAATGAGATTTCATGGACATGTGGGAAGAAAAGATATCTTTCCTTTTTAAATGTTAAAAGGCCCAAGTGTGAGAAAATCCTAGACCTTGTTCTATCGGAATGAAGGAACTCTACAGAAGTTTACTTTTCTCCTTTACTTTTCTGTATAAACTTTGATTAAAATTGGATTTACGTGACTGTGAAGCTACAAAAGACATTGTAAAGCATTTAAGATATGTTGTTGCTGTGTGTTTAGTCCAGTTCATCCTCCCCTCATATGTCCCCCCATCTCCGTCCGACCCTGTAAGTGGCTGGGTACTCCCACCACTAATCATATGCCAGCTCTGACATGTGCTCGGGCTCTTTATAAGCCAATTCAGTTCACTAATTTGGCTGAAAACTAACCTAACCAAGAGAATGAAAAAAGCCATTATTGTGAGGTCAGTGAGTTGGTTCAAGAAAGGTCCAATAAGTGCCAGAGATGGCACAAGGAAAGAGGATGACAAGACCCTTTGGCTGGTAGCAGGGACACGATAAGGGGAAACAGGGAGAACAGACAGTTCTTCCCTCTTTCATGAAACCAGCCCATAAATATAAAAATGAGCAGAACTTGGCCTTTCTTACTAATGTACCTACATCTCTGTCATTGTTTTCTAAGCACTCATCTCAGTTGTATCTGTATGTGCCAGGCACATCATGTAGCTAGAAACTGGGACGCACTTCGGAGTTTCATGATTACAAGAGTTGTGTCACATTGTAAGAATTCTCTTTCTTTTTATATACTTTGTAAACTATAGGAAATTAAAAGAACATTAATTTGAAAGATTTCACTGCCCTGAATAATTATTTTACTCACCTTAAAACCTAACTTTAAACTTTTAAAGATATTTCTGGATTTTTCCATCTTCCTTTTGATGGTTCAGCTCCTGTTCCCTGGTGCATTCATCCAGTGGATAATGCAGCAGAGCTGCCTCTACAGATTGCTGTGCTTAAGCCTTTGCTAAGATGAGGAAGATTTCATTTTACCTGCTTTTGGAACAGTCTGGATTGGCTGCTCAGGCCTTGGCGACAATTATGTGAGGTAGCCAGCTAATGAAAGGACATTCCCCCTTCCACCCAGGCAGGGCTGAAATTCTTAAAGAGGGTGAGATAGCCATCTCATCCACAATCTCTTTCCTGATCATTTTGATATGGCGTCAAAATCTTTGCTGTTAAAAGCAAACACCTCTCTTTTGGTTACTGGTTCAGCATGCCCTCCCTGCAGCCAGTTTATACCATATCAGCGCTGGTGTTTAATCATTAGGTTAAAAAAGTGTCACCACTCAGTTACTGAAGTAGCTGCAGTTTCTCTTCTTTCTTGAAAGACCATGGTCCTACATTCCTTTGCAATAGGCTAGAGGCAATAGGAAAGATAGTGCAGGCCTGCTTTTTTAAAAGCAATAATAAAAAAGTCTGTTAGCTCACGAGCCTATAGAGGCCTTAATTGAAATTAATAGAAAATGTAAAAGTAGAGGAAATTAGGGCAGCTGCAAAAGTAACCCCAGAAGCAAAAGCAGATTAAAGTAGAGCAATGAACAAACCCATGCAATATCTTAATTTTGCTTCAGGTATTTCCCCCTTAGTGTAACTTGTTCCCTAAATCAAGCAACAAGTCTAAAGCACATGGTTTCCTCTGTAGATGCCTATTCGTTCTACCACAGTGGTCTTTCAGTTGATGAGCAAAGGAACTGTAGTAGTTGGGGAGTGACTTTCCCAGCGTGCCAAGAGACAACAGTAGCTGGCAAGTTGCTCTGTGCTCATTCCCTGTTCCACATTGTCACAGCTTGAAGCTCTTTGTCCAAGAGCCAGCACCAGCTTAAACTTCAGAAAAAAATAGAGTATTTGTTTTTCATTTTAAAGATTGAATGACAATTATTTTAGTCTCTTTCATCGTATTTTTATTGTAAGCTTTGTTCTTCAACTTTCTAAGTAATAAAGTAAGAGACTTTTCTGCTTGCAGGTAGCTTTATGAGGGGAGTATACCATCCACCTTTACACACGTGAGAAGCCCCATTTAAGTCTGTGGAATTCCAGAAGGAGATAAGAAATAGTCTCACATGTGAGGAAAACGTGGAGGAGTGAGAAGTTAAATTAGAATAGTCTAAATTCACATTCTGTTTATGTCAAGTGACCTCAACCCATCCAATCCTGACTGGAAGCCCAGCAGGTGTGGTATTCATAGCACAAAAGATTTCCCCCGCTCCACTGTTGAAGACAAAGTCGTTAGGCGCAAACAAAGAAGCAAGCCTTGTAACACAACACATTTTTCCCTTCTTAGAGTACCTTTTTCCTTTCTAGCCTCCATCATTTCCAACCACAGTCAAATTTCTTTACATTTTCTCTGCAGTACATGGTCATAGTTCTTTTATTCAGTTAATAGGCCATTCACTCAGGGAGGATGAAGTGTTATTTCATGATTCGGTGTATTCAATAATGTCAGATTATGTCAATTCTAGCACAGAATGCTTATTCTAAATATATTTCTCTTCTAGAGAAATCAGTTTAGTGAGCAGTTTCCACAAGAGACTTGGGTAGGACAACAGCAGTTGCTTCTAGGTTTTGCATTTAACCTTATATCATGCAACCTTATGGAAAAGTATCCCAGGTAAGTTGTTCATCCATTATTTTTTCATTAGTTTCTTTGTCTTCTGATTTCACACTTTTTGTTGTCTCAGGGGGCAGGAGGATAGGCCAAGCTTGGCTTTAGCCTCTGACAGTGAGTTGGAGAGTGAACAACCCCTGGGTAAATGAGCACAGAGAAAGAAAATAAGTAAAGCACTGGACATCTTGCAATTTAGTGAAATTAAATGCCTACCCACTGTGCCCTGTCAGTAAAATCTGGCAAGAGTAGTGTTATGGAGCTGGACATCCCTGCAGCCTGAGTTAACAAAGAGAATTAGTCAGAAGACCCACTACCAGCAGCATGCCCACTTTATCGAACATTCAAGACAACGACTCATTGCAAATGAGAAGGAAAAGATGGAATGAAAAACCCCGGCCAATCCCTGTTGAAGGGATACATGCATTTCACTGTTTTCTCAGGTGATGCTTTCGTGGAGCAGGTGATGGGTTACTTGTTGCACACTGAAGAGGGCTCCTGGATAAAATGGAGTAAGTTAGGTGGAAATAATATGGAGCCAAGCAGAGTCATATACCTGACAGCATTTCTTCCACTTTATTTAGCACAGTACTCTTTCACAGTGGTTCTGTTTTCAGTGCATTGCAGACTTGCGCTGTTTCCTATCACACTGTACCTTTAAAAGGATGCACAGGTGGGTGCACTTTAGTATGTACAGAGTTTTCAAGGATGCTCTCCCTCCCCATCTTCTGACTGACAGTCTGGCAAAATACATAGAAGATGGGCACAACGGGTGGAGCTACTGCCTTTTTTTTTTCCTCAAAAGGCTATGTCCTATCAGTTGAAGCCCTATTATAAGACAGTGCTGCACAGTCATTGTATTCTGCTGTATTGGATGTTGTTTGCTGAGTATGGCACTTGTTACTGATCTATCTGGGAGCAGAAACATGTTGTAGACTTGTTAAACAGAAATTGTTTAACCATGGAAACTCCAGAAACCAACAGAGCCCACACAAACCTTTGCTTTCCTATTCAAAGAATTGTTAACCAGCTTTCCATGTGTTCAAACAAAACAGTTTGTTCTCTACCTGGGCCCTGTGTGAAGGGCCACAACATTAACTTTTGGACTATTTTTAGCATTCTTTGGGAAAAGGAAGGAGCAACATGTACTGCTTATACAATAATTATAAAATAGAGCCTGATCCGAAGGGATTCCCATTAATTTCTGGGGACTTTTTATATGAGTTCCTACTCCCAGCATGAACCTTTTCAAACAGAACAACCCAAATACATTTGTGTGCATGCTGCTGCTCTCCCAGGTGTGTTTTTGGCATCTTGGTACACAAGACTTGCTCACAGCTGGCCAGTACAGATGTCGGCACATGAACAAAGAAAGCACGCTCCAGTGTTGGTCATGGCAATTGCAATTTCTTGTCTTGGTCTTCTGATCTCAAGAGCCACGGGTGTGTGGGTCATCAGTATCTCTGGTTACTTCAGACTAAGGACTAACCCTTATTTCATTTTCAGGATGACAACAGACAAACTGGAGAGACAGCAGAAAAGTGCAACTCAGTGCCTGTGGAAAAGCGTTTAGGATGCCCATGCATCCATAGATAGCACAAAAGTAGGACGTTAGCAATTGTATGACAGACATCTCCTCCCCACCGCTTATATGTACACGTGCAGCCTGAGTTCAGATACTGTCTCTTAAATTGTACTTGGAAATGCCCAGGAATGAGTAGGATGTTTAGCTCCTGCTTCCTATCAGTTCATTTCTCACCCAGCAAATTACTGTGGATGAAAAAACAAAACGCCTGTTGTGCAGAACTCCCCTCGACTTCAGCTGAAGACCTATGTGCATGTGTGCCGAACAGCTTGAGGAAAATGCTCTCCAAGGTTTTGTGCTGTGAGTGGTAGATTCACCATCTCGACTGGCCTCTGCATTTTGATGATTCTGTTACAGGAAGGTTTTTCTCCTGGCAGGCTTTGAATACACATAAAGCACAGTTTCAGTCTCAAGCTCCTGCATCAGCCCAGAAGTAAATTGGGAGAGGTAGGTGACCAAGCATGTCTGTATATTCAGAAGAAAAGTCTTGTTTAGAAGCTCTCACAAAAAAGTGAAAGGAAATAAAATATTAATAGGCTTCTGTAATTTCTGAGCAGATTGCATGATGAATTTCAGTAGCTAAGAGTAAAAATTACCTTTCTCTCCCAAGAACTTCTACTTAGATATGGTAATGACATTATTGATAAGCTAGTTGTGCCATTACTGAATGCCACCCTGTGTGTATCTCCTTGGGTGGGAAGTAGTATATCTCACATTTCTACTTTTTCTTCAGATACTTCTCTTTGCAGAAAATCATCTTACTAATCTATCTGCTTGTTAGCTTTTGCTCTCCTTTTGCTAAACTGAAGAAGGAAAAATGCATGCTCCTGTGGCAAAGAACAAACAGAGAAAAAAAATAAAAAAATCAAAGGAGATGAATGAGGTTCCACCACAGCAAGAAATTGAAGAAAAGGTTAGAGATGCCAATAATGGGCATGGTGTGTAGCCTGAAGTAACCTTGTAAACTTCAGGGAACCAGACGAGATAATCCAACTTGCCCTCTCTGTCTCTGCTGTCTTCCAGTTACCGTCTACCATCAGGCTACACAGAAAATTTCTACTGATGGTGACAGAACTTCTAGCCAGATCTCAAAGAAAGGGGTACAACCAAGTGATTCCAAGATGTAATCCCTTAGAGTGATTTATTCCTTAAGCACGTCATCTTCTTGGATCACGGTCTGGACCTTAGGCTTGTGCTTATTTTACACTTTAAAATTATCCTCAGTTTGGTTTGGCTTGTTGTCCTGACATAGAAGCCTAAATCTTAGTGAGTTTGACATGCTGTAGGTTAGGACAAGTAGCTTAGAAACCACTTAAATAAGATTTGGAGGAGGACTTATTTTTCATGACTGTAAATTAGAAAAAAATATAAAAATATGACATACTAAAACCCTAACAATGAAATTGTGTTGCATAACTAAGTTTCCTTCTCAGATAATTTCTACAACACCATAAACATATGTCATCGTTAATAGCCACTTATAATAGAAACATCAAGAATTATTTAGTTATAGTGCAATTTCAGTTCTCTTAAATACTTATTCATTTCACGGTTTACTTGGTTAAAATAGGATCTTTTATTATGCTCCGTGTTTGATTTTTTTATTTGGTCTCTAAAGCAGTTGTTTGAATGGCGGTGGGAGTAGTATCTGTCTTTGATACTGTCTGTATGTTCTTTCACCTACTAAACAGGCAAGGAATTAGTTTAACATCCAGCTTAATGTAGCTGGTTAAACAAAACTGGCACCTTGATCTTTATACCTGCATTTCTGTGCCTGTTGTTAAAACAGACTTATAAACCAGATATATCGTCCTAAGTGAATTTTATTCCAGAGCTTTGCGCTCTATTCCGTAAGTTTATTTAAATAGAGTTTGAAAAATTCATCTTAAAGTATATGCAAATTCTTCTAAACTGGGCCCTTTATATACATGCATTCCCTTTTATGTGAACAGTAGTTTGTTAATGGTTCAATAATTAAGAGTTTACATTTTAAAGACTTCAGGTTTTAATTGGTTGAATATTAATCACAGATCACTTTTAGTTCTGTGATATGCAAATTATTGATGCCTCAGCTGCATTTGTTTTCAGGTATCAGTCTATTCACATAATGCAAAATAACATTCTGCAATCATTTCAATTAGATGCAGTCAGCCTTTGGAGCAAGCTGTTTATTTCATTTCTGTAAATGAAGAAAGCAGTTGCTGTTTTCCATTCCCTGATGTTTACTGCCCAGAACTGGCACTCACAACTGGTACGGGTGCAAGACATAAGCAGTTTTCTAACCGAATTATGTTAGCATTCACGGTAAAGGACAAGCAGTTGAACTCCCCCTGCAAGATTTCATTTGGTTAACTGACTCTTCCGCCTCGGAAAGAGATGTCACCTTGTTTGGGGGTATCCATCACCATTTTAAAGTATATTATGAAAGGTAAATAGGAGTTCTTAACTGCAGAATCTGTTTTGCACAAGTGCGTAACGTGAGGGGATTTTTTTTATCCGACTGCAGCTGTTACCTAAGCAGAGGAGGAATTTCACCTAACCGCAAAGAATGAGCTACACAAATAGCCGCGTTGTCTTAAGAACGGGTCGGGTATGTCTCCTCACAGCGATTTGGCTCCATAATTGCAATTCCCATTAAATGCAGCAAACGTTACCATCCTGCCCACTCAGTTTCCACCTCTACTTTTGTTTTAAGCTGGGGGGGGGGGGGAAGATCGTCAGAAAAGATGGGGGGGGGGGAAGAGCCCTTCCTTTTCTTCCCCTCTCTGCCCCCGCGCCGCTTCTCCCAGCCGCGGTGCTGAGCGGCGCGCACCCAGGCGCTGGGCGGGCGAGCGGGGGGGGGAGGGCCCCGTCCCGCCGGTGCCCCGGGCCGCACTTGTAGCTGCTGCTCGCCGCCCATGGCAGC
>NW_010972698.1:1324150-1324375 GCF_000737465.1 Haliaeetus leucocephalus | reverse complement strand
GCGGGCCGGACTTTGCAAAGGTGCCGAAGGGGGGGGAGCGTGTGGCGGCGGGGCCCGCGGCCGTGCCTCCCCGCGAAGGGCGGGTGGAAGGGATGCCGGACCGCATCGCCGCGCCGTGCCCGTTGCCAGCCGGCATGTGCGCGCGGTGTGTGCGCGGCCGTGTCCCTCCCGCCTTCCCCCGCCGGGAGGCAGAGGGCGACGGGGCGCCCACCACAGAGGGGAGCC
>NW_010972698.1:1120694-1324140 GCF_000737465.1 Haliaeetus leucocephalus | reverse complement strand
CGGGGACCAGCAGCGGCTGCTCCGCTCCCCTTCTCCCCGTCGTCCCTCTCCGCGGCCTCCTTGACCCCTTCTGCCATCCCTTCCTCGGCTCCCCTCAGCTCTCCCTCCCGTCCCTCTGTCCTCCCGTCCTTCCTCCCTCATCCCTCCTCTGCCCTCCCTTCCAGGTCCCCCCGGCGCATCCTCCCCTCCTTGCGGCTCCCTCCAGCCCGATTCTCCTCCCTTCAGCTGGCTCCTGCTTTCTCCACTTCCATCCTGGCTCCCTTCTGCCAACTCGGTGGCTTCCCACCGCAGGAAATGGAAGGGACAAGTTGCGAAAAGGGGGGAATGGGGAAGGTGGGGGGAGCAATCTGTTGGTTATTGACTGATTTGGTTGGGGGGGGGGGTGAGCTACCTTCTAACTCAGAGGACATGCTGTGGCTCCAGTTCTTCTGCGTAAAAAATGGCAGCTCAGCTGGCCTGACTGTATGTGAAGGGTTCTTGAAAGCCACCTCTGTGTCAGTGCAGGGATAAGAGCAAATTACATAATGTTTTACCAAAAAAAAAAGTTCTTCTCAGGTTTCAGTAGTGTCAGGCTGGTGAATCGTGACTTTGTTTTGCAGTGCAAGTCAGGGTATTGTTATTCCTGGGGATGGGGCTGTATGCCTGTGCATGCTTCCTCCATATCTGTGTGCTTCCACTGGTCACCCAGAGCTGATCTTCTTGTTTTGTGGATAGTTCATTGTACTTCTGCAATCAGTTTACCACCTCTTTATTTAAACTAGGTATAATAAGTGGCAGAAACAACGTGTGTGCATGCCTGTGTATCCCTTGAGTGAATCTCACTATTATCGCAGGGATAATCTCTATGTGTTGATGCTGTAGATACATACACTGAGTATTGACATTGCTTTTTGTGCCTGCAGCTTCATCCTTTCTATATTGTGCTATCCCAACTCAGATGTTTGGGCATGCATAACGTGAGCGTTTGTGTTTAATATCCCTGAAATGCACGGCAACATATGAGCAGTGCAGGATTGAGGGGAGTAAATATGCATAAAATTGGAATCTCCTTTGGTTATTTTACTTTGTTAGTTATGCATGTTTGGCATGTACAAGAGATAGAAATATATTTGACAGACCTCAGAGTTATTTGTGTTTCTCTACAGAAATTTGCATTCTGTATTTGAAATCATTCTAGCTCCTGTATACTTGTTTGGTTGTTAAAATCTTTCATGTTATTTTAAATTCAGTGCTTGTAGTTTATCTATAATCCTTGGCAGGAGCAGTACCTCAGTGGTATACGATTTTTAACCCAAATGACGTTTTGGAACAATGAGAACTGAAAAACATTTTCTTTTTTTTCTTTCCTTCTTTCTTCTTCAGATTCTTTATCTTTGTTCAGGAGCCTAAGGTTGCTTGCTGATCACAAGAAGATGTTTCTGTGGCTCTTTCTGGTTCTGTCATCTCCAGTTTCTTCTACAACTGCAGATGCTGATATATCTGTGGAAATTTGCAATGTTTGCTCCTGTGTGTCAGTTGAAAATGTACTCTATGTCAACTGTGAGAAGGTTGCAGTCTACAGACCAAATCAGCTTAAGCCACCATGGTCTAATTTTTACCACCTCAACTTTCAAAACAACCTGCTAATTATTCTATATCCAAATTCCTTTCTTAATTTTACACATGCAGTGTCCTTGCAACTGGGTAATAATAAGTTACAGAACATTGAGGGAGGGGCCTTTATGGGTCTTAGTGCATTAAAACAGTTGCATTTGAACAACAATGAATTAAAGATTCTCCGAGCTGACACTTTCCTTGGCATAGAGAACTTGGAGTATCTCCAAGCTGACTACAATTTAATCAAGTTTATTGAACGGGGAGCCTTCAATAAGCTTCACAAGCTGAAAGTCCTGATCCTTAATGACAATCTGATTTCATTCCTTCCCGATAATATTTTTCGATTTGCTTCTCTAACCCATCTGGATATACGAGGGAATCGAATACAGAAGCTTCCATACATTGGAGTTCTGGAACACATTGGGCGAATTGTTGAATTGCAGCTGGAAGACAACCCCTGGAATTGTACTTGTGATTTGTTGCCTTTGAAAGCCTGGCTGGAGAACATGCCCTACAACATCTACATTGGAGAAGCTATCTGTGAAACACCCAG
The DNA here is from genome assembly GCF_000737465.1 of Haliaeetus leucocephalus. Classification (NCBI taxonomy): domain Eukaryota; kingdom Metazoa; phylum Chordata; class Aves; order Accipitriformes; family Accipitridae; genus Haliaeetus; species Haliaeetus leucocephalus. Next base: position 1,321,991 of record NW_010972698.1, on the reverse strand, counting down.
TGACTTGTATGGAAGGCTGCTGAAAGAAACCAACAAGCAAGAGCTGTGCTCCATGGGGACGGGGAGCGATTTTGACGTGCGCATTCTGCCTCCCTCACAGCTGGAGCCCGGTTACAGCACACCGAACGGCCACACGACTCAAACGTCAGTGCACAGATTAGTCACCAAGCCGCCAAAGGCTACGAATCCTTCGAAGATCTCGGGGATAGTAGCAGGCAAAGCACTATCTAATCGCAATCTCAGTCAAATTGTATCTTATCAGACCAGGGTGCCTCCTTTAACTCCTTGTCCGGTCCCCTGTGTTTGCAAAACGCATCCTTCAGACTTGGGATTAAGTGTAAATTGCCAAGAAAGAAATATAGAGTCGATGGCCGAACTCGTACCAAAACCTTTAAATGCCAAGAAACTGCATGTAAATGGCAATTATATTAAGGATGTGGACACTACAGATTTCGTTGAGTTTGAGGGGCTGGATTTGCTACATTTAGGCAGCAATCGGATTTCAGTGATCAAAGGAGAAGTTTTCCGCAACCTTACAAATTTACGGAGATTGTATCTCAATGGCAATCAGATAGAGCGTCTGAGCCCAGAAATGTTTGCTGGCCTCCACAACTTGCAATATCTCTATTTGGAATACAATGTTATCAAAGAAATCCTAGCAGGCACCTTTGACTTAATGCCAAATTTGCAGTTGCTCTACCTAAACAACAATCTTCTACGAAGCTTGCCAGCGTACATTTTTGCTGGTGCACCACTTGCTAGACTGAATCTGAGGAACAATCATTTCATGTATTTACCTGTAAGTGGCGTTCTTGATCAGCTAAAATCTCTTACGCAAATTGATTTGGAAGGTAATCCATGGGACTGCACTTGTGATTTAGTTGCTTTAAAACTGTGGCTTGAAAAACTAAATGAAGGTATTGTGGTGAAGGAATTGAAATGTGAAACACCTGTACAGTTTGCTAACATTGAACTTAAGTCTCTGAAAAATGAGATCCTCTGTCCTAAACTTTTAAACAAGCCATCTGCTCTGTTCACTAGTCCTATGCCCGCTGTTACTTTTACAACACCACTGGGACCAGTTCGGAGTCCTCCTGGTGGCCCAGTTCCGTTGTCCATCCTGATCTTAAGCATTTTAGTTGTGCTTATTTTAACAGTGTTTGTTGCTTTTTGTCTTCTTGTTTTTGTGCTTCGGCGCAACAAAAAACCAACTGTAAAGCATGAAGGGATTGGAAATCAAGAATGCAGTTCTATGCAACTGCAGCTAAGAAAGCACGATCACAAGTCAAACAAAAAAGATGGACTAGGTGCAGAGGCCTTCATTCCTCAAACCATTGAGCAGATGAGCAAAAGCCATACCTGTGGCTTAAAAGAGTCTGAAACAGGCTTCACGTTTGCTGACCCACCAGGGCAAAAAGTCATTCTGAGAAATATTAATGACAAGGAGAAAGATTTATTGCATGTGGATACCAGAAAAAGACTTAGCACAATCGATGAACTGGATGAGTTATTCCCTGGGAGGGATTCCAATGTATTTATTCAAAATTTTCTTGAAAGTAAAAAAGAGTACAACAGCATAGGGGTCAGTGGCTTTGAAATACGTTATCCAGAGAAACTACAAGACAAAAAAACTAAGAAATCTCTAATAGGTGGTAATCATAGTAAAATTGTAGTAGAACAAAGAAAAAGTGAATATTTTGAACTAAAAGCTAAACTTCAAGGTTCACCTGACTACCTACAAGTCCTTGAAGAACAAACAGCTTTGAATAAAATATAGGTCATACAATCTTATTGCCTACAGAGGACATTTATTTAATGATGAAAGTGCCTTTTGTTGACTTTTAACTTCCAAATACTATATTATATTGATAGGCATAGAGGCAGATGTATCCAAGGGTGTCTGATTAACTGTAGCTGCATATGATTTGTCAAGTAGAGGAGAACTTCCTTAATAGATTTTACTACATAAAGCTCATGCCCTGTGGAATCCTGTAGGGATACTGCAAACTCTATTGCCAAAGGGATGCTTTATACACGTTACACTGAATTTAACCTCAAGAGGCATATATGTTTTGTACCTTAAATGCAAAACCATCGTCTCCTTGTGATTTGTTAGAACAAACACAAGAAACCTGGTACTGGTATTTGTACCTCAGCTGGGTCCTTCATCCTGCACGTGGATTTAAGTTGGTGGAACTGGAGTAATCCTTCGATTTGTGGTGTTGTAATGGCACTGTTTAAAGATTATCTGGAAAGTAACAAGCATGCACAGAGAGAACATTCGATAGTATGTGTAAATTGGTTACATTTATGGCCTGCATCTTGAAACCACTGGAATTATAATGTTAAATTGTGCAAATATTTGTTTAAAATATACCATGCATTACATACCTATGAAATAAATTTGACCACTTGAAGCATACATGTCTATACATAAAATTAAAAAAAAAAAAAAAAAAGAAAGAAAATAGTTCAACCTGACTTCTGCAGTATTTGTGGCATCTGAAGAAAATATTTGATGTTTATGCAGAATCTGTTGTAGGACTCATCTCCAATTAAAACTAGAGTTCCTTCTCAGTTACGTGAAACACTTGCAACCCCAACAGGTTGTCCAAAATTGTCAAAGTGCTTACTGTGTGAGCGTAGCAGAAATTATTTTTGTAATATAATTCATATTTATGAAATACTTTGTATACTAAATAGGAAAGATAATGTACTCCTTAATATGTATTTAATATGCCTGACTTGTTTTCCTGATCACAATGCATTAATCATCCAGTATAAATAAAATCAGAACAATATACCAAACAGAAACTGGGGATGTAATGTATAGAATTATCCAGAATTAAGTGATCAGATATAATAATAATAAAATTGTTCTGTACTATTCTTGTGAAATTAGCATATTATCTTATTTCAGATTTGTTACCAATGGTGCATTTTAAAATAGGTTCATTAGTTTTTTAGTATTGTGTCTCAGGCAATTATTTGCCATCAGTTGTCTTGCTTTTCAGGGTTCTACAGCTTAATCTAAATAGTTTTCACTACAAATATTTACAGGAAGTCATGGTAAGGGTAATATTTTAATTGTATATGCATAAGTTTTCTGTTCTCATCTGTCTGGCTGCTGTCAGTCAGAAAAAACTGATCAGAACAGTGAACAATATGGCAAATCATGTCTATTTAAAACCTCAGTGTAAAATGCATATAGTGGTCTCAGTTCAGAGTGTTGTGTAGCTCATATCTAGAGAGTAAAACTTGCCTTTGTGAAAGCTGAATCTGAATAGCTAGGGAAAAAAAAGAAGTCAGGAGAATGGAAAATCCCCACTGCATCTCACTGATAGATGGTACCTTGAGATGAGAATGGAGATACATTGGTAAAGCATCATACAGCGAATCTATATTGTGATATTAACAAAAGTTCTTTGCCTTGAAAAGGAATTTTTTCATTCATTTCAATGAGCTTTCGATAAGACCCTCTATCTCCTTTGCTTCCAGAACCTTTCTCCACGCCCTGTCTTTTATAATCAATACATAACTCAATTAAGATTAGTAGGATACAAACATGAATGTTTTTCATGAATTTGGAACTAGCAAATATTACAGCAAGACCCAATAATAATACTGTGGAGAAGGCTATGTCAGCTATTTCCATTATGCACCTCTAATTTCAGGGCTTTGTGACACTGCTGTGAAATTTTTATTCTGGAATGATACTTGGCAAGCAGCCTGCAGTATATTTTTAACAAAGCTTACCAAAAAAAAAAAAAAAAAGCACTGCTCCTTTATTTAAGAGAAAGCAAAACAAAACAACTTTTTTCTACTTCCAGACATTTGTTTATGGTCTTGTAACGTACAAAGAGGGTTGTTTTATTACTTTTCTCCATACTACAAAGTATATACATGACTTCAGATAATAAAATTAAAACAGATAAATTAATGGCTGAGTTTCTTTCAAAAAGCTGCTGCTATCCATGCACAATAATTGACTTCTTTCAGGATGTCGTAGGGATTTTCAGGACATGGATGCTACGTATGTATGCATTTCTGGGATAAAATGTTCTTGGTTGACTAATGATGCAATACAGGGCCAAGGCTTGAATAGGAACATTTGAGCTTATTGTGTCAAGAGTCAGCGGATTAAGGAGTGCTAAAGATGCACTGACATGATAGACTATAATGGCTCCATCAGTAGGCTAGAAATAACGGGTCACTGTGCCTGCTCTGCACAGTCCTGCATGGCTTTGAGGATGTGTCCAGGTTCATTGGGATTTGCCAAAGCATAAGGCTTCTGACACACTGCCGTGCATTGTCAGAGACTGTCATGTCCCGTACCCTTCTCTTGAGAGGCATGCATTAAAAATATTTAAAATAGCAAATAAGCTAATAATTTTAAGTGATGTTAAAACTGATGTGCTTATGACTCGTGTTGCCCTGACTTAAAGAACAATGATAAATGGTCATACCTCCCTCAGCTAAAAAATTGAGGGTTTTTTTGCTTCGTGTTGTGGGTTTGGTTTTTTTTTGTGGTGAGGTCTTGTATTCACTGATCGAAAGAGGAAGAACTGAACGGTTATGCTGTACCATTACTCTGGCTCAGATTTTCTTGCTCTTTGAGGTCCCAATCCAGTAAAGTATTTAAGCTCAACCTAAATCATGTGCAGAGGTACTATTCAGGAACTAATAATTAAATACCTGTCCAAGAGTGGAGCTTAGATAGAGTCATTGACTTCAAACATTGTATATAATACATACAGCCAGGTGACTCTTTCAGGATTACGCAGCTGAGTGGGAGTTCACCAGCACCGATAAAGGTTGCACAGTCTGGACCTTCCTGTAGAAATTGTTCCTACATGTTTTACATATATGGTGCAATATGTAGGCATAATAGTGTGAGTGAAGAATGCAGAAGTTGGCAAAACACTATATTTCTGTGAAATAGTTACTTTGAATGACAACCTTAATGTCAGTTTATTTCCTCCATGTTTTGAAACAGTGTATGTGTCTGCACAGCAGTTTTAGTGTAATGTCCATTCAAATCTATAGTCAGTCTGTCTGGGAAGGTGACTCTTCGGATGTGGCTTAACAGATCTGTCTGTTCATTATATTGGTTTGAGTGGCCATCCTTGTAAAATGGCTGTTAAGACCCATAGACATAAACTAAATCAGTGAAGGTGCTGACGTAATCTCTTGTCTTCATTGTATTACAAAGAACTTTCCATTTTTAAGTAAAATCTATAAAGTGTAATTGTTTTGTTGAAAAAGAAAAAAATTGTGCAATTTTATCAGAAAGCAACTACCATGGTGCAAGAAAACAAGACCATTAGACAATTAACCTTTTGCATTTAGTGTTCAAGATTGACAATAATATACAAATCTAGTATAAAAATATTTTTAAATATTTTTTTTAAAGCCATAATGACGAGATAAAAGGCATGGCCTTGTGAATAATGTTAACAAATGTTTCAGAATCAACAAAACACATCCAGAACTTGATGGTGGTATAATATCTGTAATATCTTTTGCATGATTTGTACATTGATATTGTATGAAATGAGCACAGTGAGATTTTTTTTTTTTTTTGTTGCATCCAAAGAGTTAGGAAGGAAATATAACAAGAATGTATTTATAATCACTCTATTTTGAAATAAAGTAAAGAAAACAAAATGTATTGGTTTTACCCTGCTTCGATCATTACTATTCTAGGTTAGTTTATAATTCAGATAGTTACTTATAACATCCAGTCCAATGTAAAATACAGAAAGCTATTGTTCATTAATTTTGTTTGCCTTCATCAACATCAAAATATTAGCCAGCATTGATTTAAAAATTTTTATGAAATATTAATAAAATTGTTCGGTAGTACTGTATTTCTGAAACGAGACTTTGTTAAGTGCCTGTATTATTCTCTTTTGGATCATTTGTATATGGATGAAAGAGAATCTATAAAGTAGTTAAATAGTAATGTTTTCTAATCACCTTGACAATTTGTTATTATTTTTTATGAAAGTTTTTCCCATCTTCTGTTGTCTGACAAAATCCTCCTTGCTTCTGTTATACAAATAGTCCCTCCAAAGTCAGTGAATTTTTTTTTTGCATTAGTAACACAAGCAGAATTTAGTTTTTAGTTGGATTCTGAGATCTTCAACACAGAAGCGCTTAGCAGAACAACCAGGTAATGCTAGGAGCATTTGTTTTGATTCTGCTCCCTTCTCATTAATCATTTTGAATAAGACAATTTTTCAGAGGAAAGAAAAGCTAGCTTATCCTTAGCAAAAATAAAAATATCATCCATATACCGTTTCAATTGGTTAGGTTAGTTTTATAAATGAAAGCTGAAAAGACGTCTTTAGGTAGTTTAACTTCCAAATTTAGGTTTTGTGGTAAAAATATTTTACAAAGCCTAATAAAAATCTTCATGGGAGGGTAGAAGAGCAGAAACAGAATTACATCTAGGTTAAACATTCCTTGTTATAATGGTGGTGAATGAGAATCAGAATGTGATATGGACTAGAAAATCAGGACTTCATATGGATTTTTTTTCACTGCCAGTTGCAGTGTAATGTTAGGAGCAAACCCACAGCATTAATTGTAAAAGGCCTATGTATATATTCCATAGAATTTATTTCTAAAGAAAAACTTGAGAATCAAGAATAAGTATTCATGTTTTGAAAATAATACGTGTGCACTGATTTTCTGAATGTAGAATAACTTGGCAATTTTCTGTTAATAAGTTTTTCCTTTATTTAGTCTTTATTTCTAATTGCAATTCATTTATCCTTACGTATTCTGATTGATGCTGTGTTGAAAAATAAAAATAGGAGTGCTAACGCTCAGGGGCAAACTCATCTCAGAAATTTACCAATGTGAATCCAGACTAACTCAACAGACTTCAATGGAATCAAATCAACCTTGCCTTAGTGAACAAAAAAGCAGAAATTTACTATATTAGGCAAGGACCTGATCTATCTGTCATTGAAATAAAAAATAAGTCATTTTTTACTTGAAATAAAATATAATCGTGCTTTATGCTCTATTGATTTGTGTGGTAAAGCTGTTGCTAGTTTCAAATAACCATAGGGCAGAATATAGAGTAGGTGCAGTCCTGTGTCCGTTTGATGTCAGTGGAACTCTGCAATGATTCAAGAGCTGTGGGTATCCTGTAGATGTACTATGGATACAAAACTATTTAAATTTGCTGATTTAATACATAGACTTGGGATATACATCACAGAAGATAGAAATGCTATCTTAACAATACAATTTATTTTCTCCCTGTAATGGAATAAGCTTACCCTGCTCTTGTTTCTCATTAAGTAGGGACTTTATTGCAAGTGTCTGTATTTTACTGTTATTTTTATTCATGTTCATTAGTAATACTTGAGATAATTTATTTAATGTCTGAAAACAGTACATTTTGAGCAGTCAGTTATTTTTAAAATACCAGTCATTAGTAACAGACTGATGCTGTATTATATTGATTGTTCATTCTCTTGCTGGGAATTTTTGTAGTCATTTAACACTAAATGATTTCTTAAAAGCACAAATAACAATCAGATAAGAAAAAGAGACCTAACTGGTACTAAACCTGATTTTTTTGTATGTGTGTACATGAAGGCTTAAAATACTGTAAATCAACTCTGATGGGTACACAAGCGTTACATTGTCCCTTCGGTCTTTGTTTACCCAGGAAACACAAGGTGATCTCTGTGTGGTTTAGTAGTCATTTTGTGTATGTACAGTAACAAAGAAGCCTTCCTCAGTTTCCCTCATCCACAAGCATTTCATTTCTTGATTTAATTGCATGTAATTTCCTAGAAACGTGCGCATTATGACCGTCGAAGGCATCCTTCCACTTCATGCTCTCACTTCACCTTCAGTGTGCCCAGTCCCTTACAGCTGAATGTTTGCGTAGACATTGGTTAATAGCAGTTTCCAAAGAGGCAAAGGAGTAGGATTTGTCAATTTGCAAAAACCAGCTAAAAAAGGCAAATTGTAGGAGACTGGCCTGGATGGTTTCTGAGTCATGTCAGATGAAGTACAATCTGAAACACAGAGGAGTAGGAAGTGGTTTAAGCTTCCATTTGAAAGATTCATGCTGGGCTTTTGAAGCTGGCCGATCATCACTTTTCATGACTGTAAGGTGTGCAGTGTAAAGTAAATGTGCTTCAGTCAGCTGAATCCTGACAGTCAGACTGTGGGCTAAATCCTGCAGACATCTGCACCCAAGCTAGGTTTTGGTGTCACTATTCACTGAAGAGTCTTGGACATGTTATTTAGGTTAAACCAGATGTGATACATATTTCTTAATGAGGCTTTTAGCTGAGATGTGGATACATTTGTGTGTACTTTGGATGCTGTTTGGGTATGGAGGTTAGTCCATGTCTAATGTTTGTTGAGCAATTTGTTTGAGAGAGTCTCTCTTTGTGAGATACATTAGCGCTCACATCTGAATACGAGATGCTGCACAGTAAGTACATCTCAATGAGCAGTCGTGAAGGGCAGAGTGTTTTGACAGATTTTGAGCTCTTCGCTGCAAGAAACTACAGGAAACGATGTACCATACAGCAGACTTCCTTGCTGCCTGGCAGGATTTCGTAGACTCTGTGAGTCCTTCTCAGCAGGGTTTTCTCCATGTCTACGCACCACAAGTAAGACTCCAGGTCACCAGTCTGGTAGATGTGCAGTCTGTGTTTGCTTATATGCAAAAACAATTTTGTGGAGAAGGGTGGGAGAAGAACTTTCCTTTTTTTCTGAAAAGCAAAATGGGCTGAATATGAATTTTTGAGGATTGAAGAAGAAAAATACAGATATTTTAAAGAATGGTCACATTGTTGGGTAGTATCTGTATTTAGAAAGTATTTCACTAAGAGAGAGAGAAAGCAAGCAGTTGGTTTTATATTTTTAGCATGCAGCTTTTCAACTTGTTCCATTCTTGGGTTAGAATATGCCCTGGGAACCAAGGGACTCACATGTGCAGCTCAGGGCAGAATTTAGCTGCAAAGATACATCCTAAATGTCTTGCTGCCTTTTGTGTGGTAGAAATTAAATGCAAGGTTTTGAATGTTCCCTCTCTGTTTACTTTAATGGAAGTTAGATCAGTTAGTGTTCTTCAGGACCAGTCTTTAAGCTCCTGTTGAGGTGTGTTTGCAATTTGATGAAGTTAGCAACAAAACTACAAATGTCATACAAGGGGTGATGTCTTTGGATGGGGTGAACACTCTGAAATAATTGGGGTTCTTACAGTTTCTTTCCTAAATATTGCCATGTGGTTGCACTGTTTTATGCTCATGAAGATCTTTACTTTTGGAATCAGTTCGATAGATTGCTGGTTTTACAACTGTGATCAGGAGATTGTGTCCAAATTTCCTGCAAAAAACTTTGCTTTTAATTCTCGTGGTTTTCTAAGATGTAAATAAAGAACAACAACATCAAGAATAACCTATACCTAAGATTTATTTTTGTTCAATGAAAATGACTTTTGCCTTAACTGAGTGAAATATTCAGAAAGTACTTTTGAGAGAATTGGGATACTGCCAACAAATAAAGTCCCTATTCTGTAATCCTTTCTCAAGCATATAAGCAATGGAAGCACTATGAGGTTTTATCTTTAAGTAGCTTCCCCTAGAATTTGGAGTTTCACTTTAGCTCTTGGAGCAATGCCATAAACATGATTTTATGATTTTGTTGCAAGAGTCACATACACAGTTAGTAACTAGCAGACGTAATGGTCAAGAACAAGAGTGTGATGCATTCTCTCTGTGTAGCTTTGTCAAGTAATTTATACCACTTCAGCATATGACAGCAAAGATAGTAAGGATTACATATTGTAAACTGTGTTGGTAAGGATTCCCTTACATTTGTAATGTGCTTTCAAAATGAAAGCAGTATGCAAATGATGAGTATTATCAGCATACAATCCATTTCAAAAGGGGAATACCATTGTACTGTACATAGTAGTCTATTGTTCAGATTGAGAAATATCACTGAAAGTGAATACGCTGGGTTTTCCTTTCTGTAGATTTTTCTCCTTCAGCCATTAAATAGACCTGTTTTCTCTATACAGAGCAATACAGCTCTGAGCCATGCAAGAAAATACATAAGCCTAAAAAAGACAAGCAAATACATTCCCCCCAAAGAGAACATCTGCATTATAATAATAAAATCACTCATATTTTTCAATAACTTTGGGACCTCTGGCAGTTTTTGCTCATGCTGGCAAGTTGTGGGACTGAGATGTAGAATTGGAGTCGGTTCCTATTTCCTTTCTCCACAGAAATACTCCCTTTGGCATTACACATGCATGAGGTCCATTTGCCTAGTGTCTCTCAGTGCCATATGGGGTCGAAGCAACAACATGTATTCATACCTACTTATGCAGGCATTTGCCATGGGCCACACAAACAAGATGACCCCAGAGACAGCAGAAGCATGGCACTGACCTTTGCTAAAGCGTCTGCTCCTGTACCCTCTGGAGCACACCGCTGTGGCATGGCCCAGAACGTCCGTGGCTTGGGCCAAGGAACGAGGTTGTAGCAGGGCTAAGTAACATCCTTGTTTTGACCTTGCAGGGAAGCAAAGTAACAGGAGCAGAACAGCACAGCAGCTCTGTAACCAAGAATGTAAGACTCTTTGACTGTCTGCTGCTTCAATATATGGGCTAGTCCTTTTTGCAACAGGAAAAGCAGTCCTCACTTCTGGGTCCAATCCAAACTTTAAAGTTTGGGACCAGGCTGGAAGAGCTTATTTGACCAAATGTGTTGTCCTCCACAGTATAACTAGACCAGATCCTCTGTCAAATTTGTGGAAATGTATGGTTTTTCCCTGTCTGTAAACAGTGTACAGTCATACTTGGATTAACAACTTTCAATGATTTTGTGATGTACTACCCATAATGCGTATTCACACGCAAAATTGTCATCTCCATGCAGTATTGCTAAGTGTCACTGGCAGTGGATGGGGATGACCATTTTTTACCTCAAAGCCTATTGTGGTAGCTGGACTCAGATTGTTTTGCCCGATAATTACATATGCTTCTGATATAATTATTTATTTATTTTCTGAATCGCAACACTCTGTTTCTCATTAACAAAAAGAGAAGGCTTTCACCTTTTTTCCCTCATTCTTCTGTGCAGTAGAAATTCCTTTAATCCATTTCCAATCCATAAAGAACAATGAAAAATCCTCTACAGGAAAACTCCACTTTATGTAATGCACTGAAGATGGCACTGTAGTAACAACTTCACAGTGTGAATGATAAGATATGCTTGTGTTTGTTGCTGGGAATTTATGATTTTTTTAAAATTTATTTAGCTCAGCTAACATAAAGCCAAAGGTCAGTTTAATGCAGCACAACCCGACACTGCTACTGTAATTAAGGCTGGAGAAGTGTTTCTGTCACTTAGACTTATCTGCAAGGAGATTCCAACTCAACCCAAACTACATGGAATAATTTATAGTTGATCTTTGTAGAAACTTGTTTTTTGTTAAAAAAGACCAAGAAAGATAACAAAGAAAATCTGTTAAAACAACCCACCAGAAAAACACACACACACAAAGAATGCTAGTGATAGGTAAGAGTCACAATTAGGTTAATGATAATTTTTAGTAAGAATAAAGAAAAACAAATCTAAACTGGCAGTTATATAGGTCTGAAATGATGCTTTTATCCATTTCTTAACCCACTCTTTTTACGCCCTTCACTCATACCAGGTGGGAGTTTTGGTTTGTTTTGTGAAGTGTGTGAGTAATTGGGCCCCTGTGCAGCAATTACTTCTCACAGCTACTTCCATCATACATACCTAAGCTGTTTTGGAGGGCATTAAAAATGGAAACCTTACATTCTTTTTAGGATTTGCCTTGCTCTTGAGAAGTCAGTGGACATATTTGTGTGAACCAGCACCACAGGGCTCTTTTTCAGGTGTTGAGAAAGAAAAGGCACTATTTAAAACCCCACTGACTTCCATGAGAGACAGCAGCTGCCCCGAAGGACCTAATACTCTCTGTCAGCAAGCCAAATTTGGGAGGGGGGTGACTTGTTCAAAACTCCCAGAATATGTACTTATATGCCAGGCTGCAGAAAGGGGAGTGCTCAGGCTGTTTGAGAGGGGCTCAGCTTTTCTCTGTCAGGGGTGATGCAAAGCCAGCCAGGCATTGCAAGGCTTTAGGAAAACCTCTGCAAGAGGTCCGGGTGTCGCTTCCAGTTAAAGGGCCTGACCCCACAGCCGCCGAGCATCCCTTTCTGTGGGCTGTTCGATCCAGCCGGCGTGCCTGTTCCGTCTCCCAGCAGGGATTTTTTTCAGAAGCAGCAGCCTCAGCCTGGCATGGTGGGCGGGAGGGAAAACAGCACTTGGCTTTGCTTGGCCCTGGCTCCGCGGATCGATTAATGAGCGGTGCTCACCTCCTCAGGCTGTCTTCGGTCGTGTTCCTCGGCGGGAAGGATGACAGCCACACGGGGCATGGGGAGAGCTGTTACATGAGAGGCCTGTAGTGGAGACACAAAGAAATAGACACGGAAGGGCTTGTTTGGGAAACTGGCTGCATTCCACATCGGCGCTAGAGAGTGGGAACCAGCGTGGGGACCATCCTCAGGCTCTGGCCAAAAGCTGAGCTGCTAAACCCCAGCTCTGCAGCAGCATCGTACGTGCAGTGCCCAGGAGCTGCTGGGACTTGGTAGCAAGGACTTTTGGGGCTAGGGCTTGGGGTCTTCCCCCCGCCCCCGAACAGGCATTTCAGAAGTCCTTTGTGTGCAGCTCTTCAAAGATACGGGAGTTAAATAAGTAAATATGTTGAGGGCCTTGATCTTGGAATAAATCCGGTAGTGGCTCTTTAATTACCCCGGCAGGGTGCTCCTCTGCACGCGGCGCTTCCCAGCTGCCTGAGCTCTGCATCGTGCTCGGCCTCCCTTCCTCTGCAGGCTCAAAACTTCCTACAAAAGCTCTGCAGTTCCATCTGCAGAGGAGGATGCTGGGTTTGTTCTGGTATGAATGAAACCAGGGGTTAATGATTTCTATTTGTGCCACCGCAGCCTCGACTACAGTAAAACTGAATGTGGGTGGTGGAGACAGACACAAATAAGCCAAGAAGCTCATGGTGGGGTAAGGGGATGTTTGAGGGATGCTGAAGGAGGAACTGAAACAACTTGAGTTTGGAGGTCTAGAGCTGGAATTTTTGCTTAGAGGTGACTTTGGGGCTGTGGGACTTCTTAGAGGCCTGTGAAGTGCTTAGCAAGCAAATTAATGAAGTAGGTGGGGACAGGCTGAACTGCTACAAAAATGAGCACTCTAACTTACATACTCATGTAAACTTTTAGAGATCTCTGTGATGCATTGGCCATTAATATTTAATTTATCACTTATTAAATATTTCATTTTGTATAGTCCTTTAACAGAAAGGTGATGGATTGTGTTGTCTACAAGAACCTGTATATAAAAATCTGGCAGATGTCTTTGTCTTTTGAAAAATAATTCTATTTATATCCATTTTGCAGGACGTAAAATGCATTATGAATAGGTTAGTCATGTGCAAATGCATTGTCTCATTTTAGTTTAGAAAAAGGCAGGAGCAAACACCAGCAGGCAATATTTGTATTGCAAAGGGAGGGTTGTTAGGATCCTGTAGTGAAACTGCTACCTGGATCTTCACTACCACCATCATCACACAAAAGTTGACCTGTTTGCTTCTACCTCCCATGGCTGATGGAGCACTGATTATGTGAGGAGTTGAAATATTAGTGTAGACTCAGTAAAACCATATGTTGGTTAATGCCTAGGTTGTAGTGACAGCACTTCATTTAGGATGACCATTAGTCAGTAGCTTCATTGCGTAGGCCTGGTTACTTTGCATAAACTATGCGCTTTGCTAATGACCATACCCTCGAAGAGGAACTAAAGACTGATAAAGAGGGAACATCCTGCCCCAGAAGGTGCAGAAAGCCAGATGATTGGCAAAGAAGCATGAAGTCAGTGAAATCTGCGGTAACTGGGGGAGAGGTAAAGGCGGCAAGGGGAGATCGCGACCACTTACTCAATTCAAGACCAAAAAGACTTGCTCCCCCACACCTATAAGGAGCATGCTATTTACACAGCAAGTGAGACTAATTTAAATGTAACTAACCAGTAACAGAAGGGATGGTGATTACTAACCAATGAGCATAAACTTAGGCGGATTTTTAGTAATCATGTAATAGGATAAATAAGTTGTAGTTCTTTGGTGTGGCGTGCTAGCTTCGTGGAGCTGTCACCTAGCACCTGTCTCTGCGCAGACAAGAATTAAATAAATATCTCAGCTCTGTGTGTAAGATTGGCTTACTGCACACCGGACACCAAACCCTGCTTTTGGGACAACAGTTTCTGGTGACCCAAATGGGACAGCCATTTTAAGCCTTGCCCGGATTGTCCTGCTGCTTTGGACGGGAGATGGGACCAGAAGGACTCCAGCATGCATCAGCCCTTTGATCGGGGAATCCACCCGTTCTGCTCTGTGGACGGATGACAGGCAACCCAACAGTGCAACACCAATGCAAGATATTTAAAAGGAGGCAAGGACTACAGAGGTGAGTAGCCACTTTTTGCATAAGCTTAGACTTGCTCTACATAAGGTGTGCCCAGAAAGGCCTGCAACAGAGTTTAAGAGGGTTTCCTAGTCTGACAGGGGTCAAATATCTGTTAGCTGCTTTCAGAGTGGCTCGGTATTGCTCTGCATAAGATCCAGCAGGAAAAGGGCCACAACAGAGTTTAAATAGAGGAATCATGGTCCAACAGGGGGTCGGACATCGGTATAATATAGGTGCGGCTGCTTCTACTGAAGTACCCCTCTGTACCTCTTAGGATGCATCTTGCAAAACTGGAAAAAGTTTGGAGGGGATCCCCTAAAGAAAGATAAATTAAAAGCTTATTGTGCCCAATGGTGGCCAATGCATGAACTGGAGGATGGAGGAAAACGGCCAGAGAATGGATCGTTGAATTATAATACTATTTTACAATTAATGCTGTTTTGTAGAAGGATGGATAAATGGGATGAAGTTGTGTATGTTGTTTTTTGTTTTAAGACATGATCACGAAAGCTGTAAAAATGTAGATTGTTGATGGATGACGCTGATGGAATGTTTGTGTTAGCAGAAAGTGTTAATGGAAAGGGAAAGAAAAAGATTTGTTGTAAAAATTGTGAAATTGGAAAAGAATGTAAAAGGAAGTGTGTTAAGGACGGTGGGGAGGCTGAAGATGTGCAGATGTTGGTCCCAAAGGGGAATCCGGTAAATGTAGAACAAAGGGATGAGAAAAGGAAGTCACAGGATAGTAGCAATAGTGAAGATGAAGACCAGCTCACTTCCCGCTCAAGAGTGGGGAGTGAGAACTTTAGCCCAATCTCAGGGACAACAAGGGGACAGTGTCCCATTATGCAAGCTCCCTTGAGACAGGCAGTAGGGGTGGAGGGACAGCCAGTATTTGTACATGTTGCGTTCACTACCTCAGATCTGTTGATTGAAGCAGTCAGTGGGGTCCTGTCAAGAGAATGCAGAAGAAAGGCATCAATTACTAGAAACTATTAGGTTAACTCATAACCCTAGCTGGTGGGATATACAAGCCATGTTGCATACTTTCTTCACAATGGAAGAAAGGTGGATGGTATTGGAAAAAGCTAGGGAAGAAGGGAGGAGGTAAAATGAGGATGAGGATGTAGATGTATACATGCCAAAGACAGAGCCTGCCTGGGACCCAAATGGTAGAATTGGAAAAACAATGCTAAAGCAATATCAGCAATTAATTTTATACAGAGTCCAGCATGGAGTTCCAAAGCCTAAAAACGTGTCCAAATTGTATGAAGACAGAAGCCAGAGGAAAATTCCTCAGCCTTTTATGAGAGATTGTGCAAAGATGCCCACAGGTGGACTGATTCAGATCCAGAGAATGAGGCCAATATGAAAATGTTTAATATGTTGTTTATAGGACAATCAGCCTCTGACATAAGGAGGTTACAACGAGTAGGTGGAGCTGGAGGAATGTTAGTAGCACAATTGATGGAGATAGCATACAAGGTTTACAATAACAGAGATGAGAGAGAGAAGAGGGAAAGACTCAAGGAGAAGCATAAAGGAATAAAATTACAAGCCTCGTAATGGCAGTAGTGATTGCTGGGAGCCCCAGCAGAGGTAGAGGAAGTGGCCAGAGTAGAGGTAGGGGAAGAGGTAGGACAAGGTGTGGAAAGCCAGATGATTGGCAAAGAAGCATGAAGTCAGTGAAATCTGCGGTAACTGGGGGAGAGGTAAAGGCGGCAAGGGGAGATCGCGACCACTTACTCAATTCAAGACCAAAAAGACTTGCTTCCCCACACCTATAAGGAGCATGCTATTTACATAGCAAGTGAGACTAATTTAAATATAACTAACCAGTAACAGAAGGGATGGTGATTACTAACCAATGAGTGTAAACTTAGGCAGATTTTTAGTAATCATGTAATAGGATAAATAAGTTGTAGTTCTTTGGTGTGGCGTGCTAGCTTCGTGGAGCTGTCACCTAGCACCTGTCTCTGCGCAGACAAGAATTAAATAAATATCTCAGCTCTGTGTGTAAGATTGGCTTACTGCACACCGGACACCAAACCCTGCTTTTGGGACATTAGCACAGGCCCTAGTGCAAGGAAAGCATAGAAGCTATGCAGCGTCCTTCTGCTTGTGATCCCCTCCACCGATGGGCAGTGCAGTTAAGTCTCTGCACCATCGGGAATTAAGGCCTTTGCCTCTGTGCCTCCTTGGGACTTGAAGCCAGTAGAGCTGAAACACTGTCAAAAAGCAGTGTTTTGCAATCTTTGCCTTCTATTTTTTTCAGGAAAATGGCATGTGAAAGCTCCATGCCACAGTCTCTCTCCTGTTTTGTGGTAATTCATGGCAACCATCTTCACCCACTATGTCCCATACCACATGCAGAAATCCTGGCACATCTGGAAAGCAGTCTCCCTCTCAGTACTCAAGCCTCTGACTGTGCAACAGACCACGAACACCCTCTTCCTTTTCCAGCAGTTTTTGCTCTTAATCCAGTAAAGCACTTCCTTAGGTCCTTAATAGCAAACTTAAGGTTAAGCGTTTGTTTAAGCACTTTGCTAAATTGTGTTTTGCTGAATCCCTGCCAAATGAAAACAGATGGGCTAATTTACCCTGATGTTCTTCCATGAGCCTTTAGGAGAGCTGTAAGAGCAGCAATCTTGACAAAAGGTGTACTCCAAAGCAAGCGAGGGGCAGAGCTAAGCTATTCCAGGCCACAAGACAGCTGAGTTCCCTGGGAAGCTGTAGATTTGGGGATCACGCTTGCCCTCCTTATCCCTCCTCTTCCAGGGAAGACGACCACCCTCTCTGCAAGGAGTGTCACACTGCCTAGTCACCCATAGTGTCATCTTGAGGACCTGCAAGGAACAGAGCTAAGGAACAGCAGTCTTCCCCCATTTGTCACCAAGAAACAGCTGTAGCTGGGTTGTACGCAGTGAGCAGGGCCCTTCTTTCTGCTGTATCATCCAGTCTCTGCTGTAGGGTATTTGAAACAGAAGTGTGCTCCTCTTCTGATGGCATTCCTGATACGCCAGAGCGGACACAAACTATTGATGGATCTTTAAAGCTGTTCCCTTTTACTAAAGAGCAGCCAGTATAATTTGCCATGCTGTGGGATTGAAATATTTTGGAGACTGATGTTAATATGTTAGGATTTGGTATAAATTGTTGACCACTGTCCATCACTCAAGAAACAATGTGATAAGTTTAAGGCTTATGTCACATAGTTTAAAGAAGTATTAAATAATGGCTTATACATCATATTAGTGAAACAAATTATTAGCCTGGGAACACAGATTTGTGGAGCTGTGTTTTTAAAGTAAATGTTATTCACAAACCTGAAAATGCTGCTAATGCTGCCATTCATGTTCAAATGCCCTGACTGTAGTATAAGGTCTCAGAAAGGTATATGACTAAATGTGATATGGTCCTAAGGAAAAACAGCAAGTGAGCATGGAATTAAAAGCTTTAACATAATTCAAGAGTAGGCTGAATCAATACTGCATTGGCAGTATTTATTGTTCCAATGTTTTATTTAAGGTTTTTGTGTGCATGGTTTGGTTTCTGTAACTGATGATACTCCTGCTATCCACAGGGAGTCTAGCTTGTTACCAAAATGTGCCTGTTTATAATAGTTTTAATGCCAAATGAAAAAATAAGTGGAAGAAAGCAAGGGTGGAATTTGGGCTTTAAAATGTCTTTCTCATGAATTATTTATACTATTTATTCTGCAAGATCAAATGCTGTTTTTTAAAAAAGTATGACAGGGAGTGCGCAAGAGATTTCGGAGGTTGGAGATGAGCAGGAAATCTTTGCTAGGAAAGGAAAAACAATAAAACCATCTCCACACCTCACACAGAAAGTTTGCCTAAAAAATATCAAAGATCAGTGTTGTGGGACTGTAAAATGCAGACTCAAATCTATCATTTTATTTTTACAGCAAGGTGGTGTCAAGCTCTTCTCTGATCCGAGACTAAACAGCGATTTGCAAAATGGGGTGGCAGAACAGAGATCACCTTCATTTTTAGCACACTGTAGCCTGGAATGGGCCACTGCATGTGTTACCCTCTGTAAAACCAGTGAATTTCAGCCTCCTTCACAGCACTTTATTCTCTTTAGATAATTAACTCTCGTATGTGAATGGTGAAGTCCCTTGGTTTAATACAATGAGCAGCAAAGGGTGTATATGGAATGCCAGTCTCACCCTCCTTCATTTTTTGTAGCCACTTAGAGGACAGCATTGGACATCTTTCTAAATATCAGTGGATGTGTATTGGGGAAGGGGTGCAACAGGGGAAAAAAATAATTCACTTTTTGTCTGTTTGCGGAGTTTAGGCAATGTTGAGTTTGACTTCTCAGGAAAGCCTCATCTGAAATACCTAGCAGAAGGCACAGAAGATGTCCAGGAAAGATCCTGTTGCACTGAGTTCATACAGACATTTCAATGGAAGAGCAACATCTCTGTTATCTCGCAGAAACAGGTGCTGGGGGCTCTCTCCTGTCTCTTTTTATGTGCTTTGCAGATGCCAGTGCTAGCATTAGCGCTAACTTTCAAGCAGATCCTGCACTATTTGCTGGAAATGGTATGAGGAACCTGCCATTCTGCAGAGGGTACAACTGAGGGGCTGGAGCAGCGAGAGAGTTTGTTTTGAGGGCATGTAAACCAAGCGTTGCCAAATAAAAATCATCAAGGCAAAGATGCCTGCTCTTTGCTGACGTAAGTAGTAAGCCTGTTGGTATCACACGGCTTGCAGGACACTCAGCCTCTGGGCAGCTGTGTCACCCGGGAGCCCACTGCTCCCTGACAAAGAGCTGAGGGTGTTCCCAGCCTTGCCCTCACTGTGGGGTTGGAGAAGGTCGGCTTGGCCTCACTAGCAGGGAGCGTGGAGACCCTCTGGTAGCATCTCCTGCATCTGCTGGAGTCAGCAGAGCTCCATTGACCTGAGTAGCCCCAGGATGACTTTTACCAACGGAGCTAGGCTCCGTGGCATCACTGGTGTTCATGGAAGTGCAGTATGGTGGAAGAACAAGTATAATTTTTTTTCCAGTGGATACCGTGGAAAGCTGACGTGAACTTAGAAAATGCCTTATACTAGCTAAAGCCTGTTCTTCTCCCCTTTTCTTGCCTACTCTGCATATAAACAGAGACCAGCTGGGGTTGTACGAGGTACCTAATTTATGCAGATAATCAGATTTGTAATTTAATGACATCCCCTTGTCAACTATGGTAGACTCTGGTTCAGACCCATGGTATTTGCTGCTGCAGCAACTCTCATTGGCATAGAAACTAGCAAACAAGCAGGATGTAATTCAAAAGCTCTTTACATCTGTGTAACCACGGATACCTAAATGATGCATAAGACCAGTGTTTACAAAGTTTAGTGCATTGTTTCCAGAAATGGGAAGCACAGATTGTGAGTTCTCCCTGGGACATCTGTGCAGGAGATGAAAAGTAAAAATAATGCTCTTCTACTTTTATGAAATAGTGTTCTGTAGTACATTCTGCTTTCAGCTGTTGTGACTATAGCAGATGTTGATGGCTGTGGGTTTGTGGCTTTGATGGCCACGGTAGACTTTGATGGCTGAATTTCATATTTAATGCCAGGTGGGGGAGGCAAAAAATTGCTAACATAGAAGCTTGTCATCATAGGGGCTATTGCATCAGGTAATGAGTTCATCGGTTAAAAAAAATTGTCTCTGTAATATAGGCACTAAATGCCCCAGGGTTCTTTAGAGTAAGTGCAAATAATAAACTCTCCCATAAAAATATGATTTTTAAAGCAAAAATAAATGCGTATGTAGCATGCCTTTTATCTTTTATTTGTATCGTATTTTATCTCCTTATGCCTGTTAAATTTTAACACAATTCCCTACATAAGGCAGTTTGCTAAGGGTATCTTTCATTTAGCACTAGTTTGCTGAGATATTTTTTTTTTTTATCCTCAGACAAAATGACTGGTTCTTAGATCGACAATTGCCATCTGTTTCTTTCTGTACTGCTTCAGAGTACAACATACTGTTGCCTCAGTTTCTACTTCCCAGGTTAATGTCTTCATTCATTCATTCATTCATTCACTCACTCATTCATTCATTTTAACCATTCAGTTTCAAGCTACGTTTAGAAAGAATACCCAGCTGAGACTATAAAATGCCTCAGCAATAAGTAAAGATGCATGAACAAAAAACCCGAGACCTTTCAGGAAAAAGTCACGCAAAGCAACAGACCCTTTCATTCTCCTGATGCTTTCCCAGAGAGTCATCAGTATCGTCATGACCTGTTGTTTTTTTTCTAGAGCTGGAAAACCAAGGTATGGGAGCAGGAAAGGGATAAAAAATATGTATCTCAGGAAAAAAAAGTTCCACAAACTACACTAAACATTAAAATGTTTTGCTTTGCAATAAGCTTTAAATAACTTTTAAGTGTTTATTGCTAAACCACTGGGAAAAATCTCATTTTTCATTGCTGAAAACCAAGTAATCTGTTTCAGGTTGATATGTATGCAAAAGCCTATAGGGAAAATTTTTATGAAATTGAAGATTTTCCACATGTTTCCAGAGTTTGAAGAAAAAGCAAACAGCAAAAAGCAGTCCTCAAAAATTCTAACAACACTTCCGTATGTTACTGATTTCAGTAAGCACAGATGACAGTTTCCTCATCTTACCTAGCAAAATCCTCTAGGTAAGGTCAGCAGAGGCATATATGGTGGACGCTCGGGCTATTCTTGTGTTTATGGCATGTTCCTTATTCGCTTGTTCATGTTCACAACTTTATATTGTATGCTTTCCTCTGTATTTAATTTGATATGGAAAAGCATATGAGCTAGCAGCCACAGAAGTCAACTGCTTCAATACATTTGATCAAAGCTGGAATTGCAGTAGCTGGAGGCCAGTGCTTGCAGTAGCTGCAGGAGACGGTTCTTACTCCTGTTCCAGTCCTGGGCATGCTATGTTAGAATTTGCTTAATGTACATGTAAGTAGACTGTGGTCTGAAATGGAGGCAAAAAAATGAGGGATTATCTGACAGTTGCTCTTGATTAAAAGTATGACATTACCTTAAAAAAATATTTTAAACTAAAGCACCAGGAGACAGAAATTACCCTTTCCCTCCAGAAACCAGTCACAGACTTGATTCAGAGCTCTCGATGGGGCAGAAAGCTTTATCAGCCTTTTTAAAAGTCCCTCTGTTTGGTTAAATTTAAACACCATATGATCAGCAGCCTTCTTTGACTTGGAATTATGCCAGGGTCTAAGGCAATTTGGGAGCTCCCAGCCAGCTGATTGTACCAAGTAGGAGGTGAGAACACACATGTGCACACGTGCATGCAAACCCGTGCACAGAGGTGAAGCCTTTTTTTACAAAATCTACTCTCTACCATACAAATGTGACAAGTGTAAAGATTTGTGAAGAAAGCATTTACTTCACAGCTGGTTTTTTGTTAATTTGTGCCACATAAATAGTGCAGCATTATGTAGTGCATAGCTACTGCTTGCTTAAGAGCAAAGCAAACTCCCCGAAATAAACAGAGCTATGAACTCGGTGGGAAAATTGAGCATGAAGAAAGGCCAGCATTTGATCCTTGCTGCTGCAACAGGCTTATTCAGTGGCTAAGCGAGTAACTGTTCTGCTGATGTACCTTTCCCACATTAGTTTTGTTTCCATTAGCTCTGCGACTGTGACCAAGATGTCAGCTTAGCTTCCAAATAGCATTTTTATATTTGATTTTTACTGGTGATTTCAGTTTTACAGTTACACCCACCCACTTGAAACCCATGATGTAAGGCACTATTTAGGAGCTTTATGCTGTACATAGCAGTGTGGAGAATCTGCAGTAAAAATATGTTCCTCTGCAGTACTTACTGCAGGCAAGGCAAGTGATTCAGGTTTTGATAAGGAGCGTCACTTTGAACACGCAATTTTCTTTCCTTTTTATTTTTAAACCAATGTTACAGCAGAACTGCAATATGCCTCATTTATAGCATGCTACTATGAATACTATAATAGTGATTGTTTATATTCGATCCTCTTTGTCCTGGGTCTGAGTTATTTTGTAAGAAGCTTACATTTTATTAATTTAAAGCAATAACACCAATAAATACCCCTCTAACTTTCAAGCCAACCTCAGTGTGAAAAGAGGCTTAAGTCTTATAACCTAGAAGTCAAACTAAACCTCATGCAAAGATATTCATTATCTAAGTCTCAAGGTTTTATTTAAGCCAGTCTTACTTTTTAAAACATAATTTTTGAATGCTTGAGGTGAACAAACTAGAACTGTTTGAAAACAGTGTAAGCCCTGAAGCCAATACTTGCCTATACAGCTCCTACATTTAAGCGTATGAGGGACATTCACCCGTCCAAATGTGGCTGGATTCTCCCGGAAGCGTCTGTGCTAAGTGTGAAGAAGGAAACCTGTGTGGTCAGACGTCAGGGGGGAGGGATGGGGTGAAGATGAAGTTTGGCTCGGAGCTCCCGCATGGTCCCTGTTGCTGTGGAAACGACGGCCTTTGCAGTGCCTATTGCATCTCTATACGTTCGGAAGAGCCATCTCTTCTGTATATCATTAGGAGGAGTCTAAAATGAGGCCGATCAATTAAGGGCCTGTGCTATGAGGGGAAAATGTAGACAATAACTTAAACTGTGTGCTGAAAAAGAAGTAATGAATCACCCTTTTATGCAGTGACATATAGTTACATCCAAATGCCATGCTGTGCTTCTCAGGGAGAAGAAAAGGAAAGAATGATAAAAATGGAACTGTGCTTTTAAATTCAATTGCTCACAACCTTTCATACGTCTTCCTTATCCTCATGAGTGAGCCAATCAGTACATAATATTCTCCCTCCATTCATCCAGTACCTTGTGAGTAAGATCATATTATATGATTATTTCTTAAATTTAAAAGGCTCAAGCTCTGAGAAGTAGATGCTTCCACTTAAAGCACTTTTCCTTCTGCTGTTTGCAGTTTGTTTGTATGAGCGACTGTCTGAGTGTTACCCAGGCAACCAACACAAGCGTGAATTTGATTAGATATAGTTTCACAGATGTGGGCAGTGTTCCAGGCATTGTTTGGTGTTCCTGTCAGAAAGAGAATTCAGTTTGTTAACTTTTAAGAGATTTTGTTTGAAGGACAGGGAAGAACAAGGCAAGGATCTTAAAATAATAATTTTTAGTTGGGGTTATCTCAGCTTGCTAGTTGCTATATGTGTTTGGTAAATGGTTCCTCATCCTACATAAAGAAAAATGTGGAAAAAATCCAGTATTGACAGCAGGGAGACGTGTAAAAGTACAAGAATTTTTATTGTCCCCAATGAAGCAGATTAAATTAGTATCATCGGTCTAGAAGATAAAGATAACAGCATTAAAATTTGAAGACTATTTGGTCATACTGTAATAATAAGAGTACCGGGGACATATTTTGATGCTTAGCTATGCACTGTCTGTCTTGTGAAGAAGCAGCATGCTATTTTAACTGATGGCAACGTTGTGCTCAGTGTGTTTATTTCTCCAGAGGAACTTGCAGATGTAAACAGCTGTTGAATGTGTAGCTAGAGGACAATGGTTTGACATTCTGCATAAGCTCTCTCGGTGAGCAAAGCTCACTTTCTTTTCCTGTTAAAAAAGCAGAAGAGGGAAGTAAACTTTAGAGATAAAATAAAATGAAAATTACTCCCCCTAAAACTGACCATTTCAGAATGCAATTCAGTATTGCAAAGACATAAGCCTACATGGTAATGTTCAGCTTAATTTCCAGGTACAAAATTCAAGGGAGTTGAGATTTTCTGTTCTGTTTCAAGCTAAACTCTAGAATAAACAGGATTAGGTATTTAACTGTGATCACTTGCTCGGGATTGCAATGACCTGCAGCCTGGGAGTTGGAAACAAGTCTTCCCCCGCTGCAGATTCGGTAACCCTGAGAGCTTTACACACTCTCCTGCAGATGTACATCAGAATTACTTCTTGTGAGCAAATGAATGCTTCTTTTATAACCCCATTCTTGAAAATGAATGATTTGGCTGCCAGTGCACTATAATTCATACCTGGTCTATGATTTTATAAGACCGTAACCTTCTTCTGGGTACCTTTAGTCTAGCTTTTTAAGGAAACACAACTCTCAGTTGTCAGTTACTTGCTAGCAGCTTTTGATTTTTTTGGCAAATTCCAACCAAATTTGCAAATATCAACTAATCTGATAGCACAGAGAGATCTGGAAATGTTAAGTTCCTCCACATTCTGTTAAAATTGGAAGCTGGGTAAATGGGAAAGAGCCTTTAGTAAGAGAAAAACGGGGAGTACTCCGTTGCTCTCAGTTGAGTTTATAGCAGCTGTATAACCAGTAACCCTTCAGGCAACTCCTTACTTGCATAGCACGAGGCAGAGCTATCAGCGTGGCAGGATGACTGGTTTGACGTAGAATATAGCAGGGGAAGGGCCTGGGGACAAGAAGGAGCTGCTGTCGGAGAGGAGAATAATACCAGGGGGACTGGGAATGTTCAGGGCAGAGCCACTGTGATAGAGCTGTGGGGAAATGGGAGTTATCGGGGGAGATGGGGTGGGGGTGGTAATGGGACAGGAATTATCTGGAAGCCAGACTTTATTGTTTCTGCTGTTCATGAGACAATTTGTTTTACCACATCATTCAGCTATGATTTGATCCTGATAGTCTGTAGGGCAAATGAAAGAAGCTGTTACAGATCAAAATTTCATTAATGAAATGACTCCTGCTGAGTTGAATGGCGGTTGGACTGGGGTCCTGTTTGGCAAAAACAAGCAATAAGGGGATGAAAAAAGAGAAAGAGTAATTGAGAGTAATTAAAAATCCATAACCAGAAGGCTAGATTTGTAATGTAGCTTAACCTTCTTGATTGCTGGTCATTTAAAGGTGCAGCCAGTAAGCAAAAGATTCTTACAGATTGAAGTGAGATTTTTACTGAAAGGGTTAGGAGATATGCTGAATAATATAGTTTTGAAATGTAACACTTCTTTTGTGGCTTGCTGAAAATAACATAGCTACTTATAACTATTTGTTCTAATAAAATTAGCTCTTTTTCTGAACCCCATCAATACAGGCTTTGATTTTCTGCAGATGTATTTCTTATTCACTGTTGTTAACTGAGAAAGTGTGAGAATGAATTCTATCCTTCCAGCTGATTGCCAGTAAGTGTTAATCCTCTATGCTTTGTAATCAGTTGGTATTGTTTCTGCACCTAAACTAGATAAGTAGGACCATTTTTATAAGACAGTTGCTAGGAATGCATACTTTCTGGTTGTGCAAAAGAAGTCTTTTTGTTCCATGCGTAACTGGGAAATTTACATGTTCCTATTTCCACATTTGTATTTTCTTTGGCAAGTTTATATCTGCACAAAGAAGACCCATCTTCCAGTACAAGCGTGGTCAAAATCTTGTTTACATGATTGCTACGAAGTAGGACAAATACTGAAACCTCTACCCCAGAGAGTTAACCAGCCTCTCAAGCTCACAGTGTTGCCCTCCATTTGCCTAGCAGTGGGTACAGATTGTGGCTGTTTGACCATTTTTGACCCTTTTAAAACAGAACATGTTATTTGAAATGAAGAGGGAGAAGAGGAATTGACATAATTCAATACAATTTCATCACCTAGTAAATGAAACGGAAGTGGATTTTCCTTTCTCATTTGAATTCAGAGTACTAACTCCTCTGCATACAAAAGTTATTGTTCTGATTTAAATATCCATACGCACCAAGAAACACACCCCCCCCATACACACACAGAGTTGTAAGAACAGAAATAGATCAATAGTCTGTATTTTGTTTTTTATTTTTCCTCATGCTCTAGGCTGTCAGATGCAGCACCATAGGAGACTCTAAAAGCCCCTATATCTGTGTAGCTAGGTGCTTTTTATACAGAGTGACTATTAGTTTGACTTCACAGAAATGGACTCAAGATGAAGAATGGTAAGTCACATGTTAGTGATGGTTTATGTCCTCTAAGAAATGAACAAAGAAGCCCTGTCAGGGCTGTAGATCTGGTACGTGCTAATCGTACTGAGCAACGGATCACATTGTTGTAAATGTAAGGAAACACAGACAAAAGCTTGTCAGTCCTTATAAATTTTCAGGCCACATACAGGGAAATGGTACTTTTCTTGTGCGTTAAATTCCCCCCAAGAAAGAAATTACAACTCACACTTTTTAACAGTAGCAATAGTGAAACTGGTTTATATAGCACCTTTTTAATCAAAATAATGTATGTGCTTGGCACATAAGCAAAGGCAGATGTAGAAACATTAAAAATACTAGAGAATAAAACAGCTGGAGGTTGGAAGCTGTGCCTGAGACTGGTTCAAATGCTCAGGCTACCATACGATTTCATGGGAATGAGAGCTCACTAGCATCTTGAATTTAAGTAGCAGCATAAATTATCCAGTACTTAGCCCTTAGCATAAACTGCTACACCCTCAGCAGCAGCCCTTCCCAATTCACCCTTGTGTCCTGAGCAGAGGACACAATGCCACAACTGGATTCTGCCAACTTTACACAGGTTCAGCAGCACTATGAAATCTGTGGTGTTAGGGAAATTCTTCATCATAAAAATGTTTCAGTAAAACTCCAACATGGTATACTGTTGTCATCAGTAAATCTACTTTTACCTGTATGATGTGTCAGCTATATAAGGCTGTAAAAGCTAAAGAATCAATGTAAAAGTAACAGAATACAGATCGTAGCCATTTTTTTGCTTTTGACATTTAAAAAAAAAATAAAAAAGAACAACCAAAATCAAACAGTAAGGTATTTTAGTGGAAAGGCACAAATTTTATACCAAACCCCTGAAGAATTCAAGGTGTTATACCAATATGTTGTATTCTGAAAAAAAAAACCAACCAGAAAACACAAAGTCAGCTGCTGCTTTGAGTTTATGGTTGAATAGTTCCTTCACTTGCTAAAAACCGCAAAGAACTGAACTGATACAGGTCCAGAATGTATATCTGGATGTATACCCATTTTCTTTATACTGTTGTATTCACGCTCCTGGATTAAGATGAGGCTGTGCTACCTCAAAGCACAGAGAAATCAGGTTGTCCCAAATTGTTCAGGCTTTCTTAAAGTAACTGGGGAGACAGACAGGAGGATGTACTTGTACTATGCGTGTACTTTGTAAAATTTTTTTTTTTTTTCATTTGCTTGCCAGTAGTGTTTTCTTACAGGCAAAACCAGCTTTTCATCTGGGATCAAATTTTTAAAAGAACTTGGATCTCGCTGGGGATCCAGAGAGCTCAGCATCAGTTCGACTACTTTTCAAAGGAGCTATGTGGATCTGCACCAAGACACAAATCCTCCAAGTCCTTTAAGTGCTTGCAAATATCAAGCACCTGTCTTGAAAGATGGTGGCCAGCACGCCCTTGAAAGTAGGGCTATATTATCTATAGTTAATATGAATCTACTGTTCTCTAGCGGTCAGAAGACACGTGGATATCAGTTTTCTCTGAAGTGAGCAGGTCTGCGTCGTAAGCTCTTGTCGATCCGCTGGGCCGCCCAGCCCAGGAGCTCCGTACCTGGGAGCTGGTGCCACTTCTGCGACGGAGTTATTGTGATGGTTCAGGTTCTGAGACGCAGCGGTGGGGGTGAGGCAGTGCAAACAGCCGGAGAAGTCGCCTTCTCTCTTAGTCACTGATTAAAGCATAGGCGTGAGGTGGGACTGGCTCCGCTGCTACCAGGCTTCTGTGCTGACTGGGGATTTCTGTGAGACTGAATTACCTGCGTGCTGTAAGACTCCCTGCTCTGGGATTTGCGTACATGGGAAACAGACTGATTCGTTACAGTAGAAATAAACCCAAGCTTCACAGTCCCGACATCTCTCCTACTAGATGGCATGGCATTTGGGCACTGTAATATCTAGACTGGTAACAATGCTGTACCACCAAGAAGAGCAGTAAAGGCTGCCTCAGGCTATAGAGAGGACAATTTCTGACTCATTGTAAAAAAAAAAAACCAAAAAGAGAATTTAAGCTGCTCTTACTGGAGCTGAGGAAGTCTCGCAGACCGTCGCAATGTACAGTCATGCAGCTGCATTGTGCTTGGGGGCTTTTTGATAAAGGTGAAACTATTTCAACTACGAATGTTTAAGGTTTTAAACTTTATATTAAAGAAGTTTCCTCATTTATGTATTAAACTCAGTCCTAGCAGATTACGCTTAAATTCTGTGGTAGACTGGAAATTGTAAGCATTTCTAAAAGGAGTAAATGATATATTGCTTCAGGGTTGCCGATATCAATAGTCCATTCCACTTCTGAAGTAAGATTTTTGAGTCTGCTGCTTCACTAAAGCTACAACGTATTGTCTTCCCTGTAATGGATTGCATTTGTAATTTGACTGGGGAAAAAAAAAACTAACAGCAAAAAGACCAAAACTGAATCTGATTTGATAGAAGTCCAGGCTGTTCATTGTAATTTAAAAAATTTACTTCTCTGCAGTGCCACAGGAAGGGATTTTTTATAGCTTTGAATTAAGAAATTTTAAGTACTTCAATTTGGGAGAGCAAAACTGCTTGAGTGACTTTCTTTGGTTCTACTCCAAATCCAGATCTGTATCACGCTTTCCATTTTCAATTTATTCAGAATGGCAAGTATTTTGATACATAGATTAAATTGCTCTGAGGTTTGTATTTGTCTAGCCATTTCCTCTTATAATAAATTCTCTAGATATTCACTTCCAGGGGTATTAATATGGTTTTTGCTGAGAGAAGAAGTAACTCTGGGAATCAGCCATGAATATGTGTCAGAAAGTGAAATATAAAGTAATAAATTCTGTGATTGAGATAGAAATGTATTTGGTAGTATGAGAGAAAAAGGATTGCTCTGTGTTAGTGGAAAGTGAGGGGTTTCCTTTAGCAGTGCTGGTGCTGTATATGGCAATATAAGAGAAACATGCATATCTGTACACCTTTCTTAGGTTGTTGGTGTCAGTGGAGTCATATTCTCCTTCAGTAGCCATGAATCTTGCCTAATTTATGTGATTTTTTTCCCAGCTGCCACCCAGTTTTATTATTGCTATCATCTCAGATGCCTGTCATTATTCCTTTGCCTCTTCCTCTTATAAAGCTCTCCAAAACTTTTAAAAAAAGAATAAAAACCTAGAAGCAATAGCTCGACATAAACAGCATGGAGGGGAAAGTGTTAAGTTTATCAAGGAGGGATGATGGAAGTTGGTTTCATTTATGGTGCAGGGAAGGAGAAGATGGAAGAAAGGATAAAAGTTCATTTGGTCATCATTCGGTTTGATGTGGTCCATCTAATGATCATTGGATGCTAAATAGTTCAGCAAAATGGGTGTCCCGTAGGCAATGATTCTACACAGTAGAAGTTCAAGGGAAGGCAGGTTAGCGCCCTCAGGCTGCAACCTGTCTCTATTTTAGTAGCGTTTTCTCCAAATGTTGTTGTCTGTTCCTGTTTGGTTTTTTTTTTTTTTTCACAGAGGAAAGCACAATGCATATTTATTGCTCTACTCTTCCACCTCTTGAATAGAGAAATCAAGCAAGCTTTTTGTTATGGCTGCAGGCTACCATTTGCAAACTGCTGGTTATCACAGTGTATTGTAACCTCAAGGTACCTACAGGAGTTTCAATGGAACTTTGTTTTAAGCCTTTAAATGTACATGTTGCTGGGAAACTTCTTAATGACTCTACTGTAAAGATATAGATGTAAAAACACAGGTGATTTTTTTTATCTAGTACTATTTAAGCTAGAGCACATAAAGAGCAACTGAGTGAGATTAGAGTGCAATTTTGGTTGTTTCTAAAGCCATGCAGTAAAGGTCATCTATTTCCCAAAGAGCTTGTAGTCAAAGCAGGGGAGACAGTTGGTGTGAAAGGCAGGGTTAGTATCTGTATTTGCTAAGGCCCTGTGATCCAGGCCACAACAAAAGCCCCACTAGAAGCAGAAGTTTAATGATGATCTCAAGAATTGGAAAAGATATATGAAAAAACAGTTTCTTTGGAAACACCTTTTGTATTAGTCACATACTATCTTCCTTATACTATGTTCCTTTAGCCTACTTTTGATGAATATTTATAACAGACTTTCACTAGGAAAACTTAATATGGGGCCACAGAACAGAGAAGATGTACAACTTTATGATGTACAGTTCCTGGCGCAAAGTGAGATGCAGAGCAGAAATGCTACATATCCATCAAACCCGATAACGATCTTCCCCTCCTGTTCATAGACCTGTTAATAGCTGTAATGAGCAGTATGTGTTGGTCTGGTAAGGAAACAAGATTGTATTTTATTGAGATTGATGCAAATATGTGCTAGGGCCTGTAAGAATGCAACATGTTAGGGGCTGCTGGAGTTCTCAAGAAAGGAGGGGCTGAGGTCTGCATGGCAATTCATACTTGTTTGATGCTTTTGGTTGTCTCTAAAGAAATCTGCTTGTAAATGACAGCGGGTGTTTTATTTAAGAAGACAAGTGCACTTGGAGTTAATTTTCCTGGAAGGTACTTGTCAGGGCCTGAAAGATGCTTTCAAAAGTTGAAAGAAACACTGTCTGGAATCTCAGAAAATTGTGATGTACTATAGCAAACCTGGAATGAAGGCTTTATTTAAAAAAAAAGCAACTGGTTGAGCAGTCAAAATATAACATAATGAGATATCTGACAAAAAATTCCTGGCTTCTTTCAGGAACTTCTCAGTGTCCTTTAGTTGCCAACAGCAACTTCCACTTAGTTCCTAGAGTTCAGTTTATGAACTCTGAGAGCAGAATAGGACAATAATATTTCTGTTGGTTCTATGATACTACTGACACACGGCAAGGTCAGTCCTCAAGTAGGCAACACTTCTGGTTTCCTCACACAATTAAGTGGTTTCCAAGAGTTTCCTAATGCTCTGCTAGCCTAAGAGCTACTTCTCATGGATGGGGTAAATTACTGGATGCTTGCTTCTCTTTTTCCTTTCCCCACCTAACCTTTCTCTGTCATGGAGGAATCTTTGCTGGCCAATCACCATGCTGATGAAGCGTGCCCACCTTGTGAGCGAGTCCTTGCTGCGTTGCCCAAGAATGCAAGCGACCCTGAGGGGCCTGTGTGCGTTAGAGCAATAGCTTAGGGCAGTAATCCCTACTTTTGAAACTACTGAGCCCAGCCTCTTTCTCTCCAGATACATGTAATTCATATTGCTAAAGAAATTATAAGACTATGTGGGAGAAAAAAAGATGTGTGTACAGTACTCAGTTGCTAAAATTATTATCTATCTGAAGGCCTGACCATCAGCCAGGATTTCAAACAAATCAGCTACGGGGAAATGAAACTCTGCAGTGCTCTTGTGGAAGTCGGAATCAGATCCACTTTGATTCATTTTCCATTTCCCCTACTGCCTCAGGGTAGCTGCAGATACAATCTGGCCAGATTAGATCTGCCCAGGGAAGGGAGTGCTTTTGCTGTGCACAAGCTGGCCTGCTGAAAGCTCTGGTTTGGGACTTGCTGGGGCTGCTTGCTAAAAGATGAATTATTCCAAAGGCTGAGCATCCTGAAGGAGTCATCACCTTCTCTGTCACTTGTTCTGGCTTTGTTGGTAAACACTTCTCACCTGTGACAGTTGCTGATAAATCTCAGACAGGAGTTTCTGGTCTATTATAAACAGCTTTCAGTTGCTCCCCTGAGGGAGGTGTTTTTTAGAATCTGGCATGTCTTACTGCTCAGATGGCAGCATTAGCAGTATGGTACTTTTCCAGTGCCTTTAGTGCACTTGTCAGGAATGTTAACAACAAGATGATGGGATGTTTTCCTCCCTTTCTTGCTCCTCTACCTGGGATCAAGAGTGGTCATGCTAGTGCCCAAACTTTCACATGCGGAAAGTGGGGTTCAGCTGTAAATTCCACGATAACAGCAACCCCAACAGGCAAACTTCCATCCTAAGAGACTACTTTAAAATAACCACTGTACTCAGTGCAAATTTTGTTCCCTTTTTATCTAAAATCAGTTTTTGTAGTAAGCTGATGTACGCTGACCTTCAGGTAGGGTGCTTAAGACAAGTACCACCACAAGCTCTTTCTGTGCAGTTCCTAAACCTCCCTCATCCCAGAGTCCCATTCTGTGCACTGCCTGGGTTCTTGCTAAGTCCCAGTGAAGGCAGCAGGATTAGACGCAGGTTTAAAGTTTGGCCTGAGCTTCGTTGGACTGGAATACCATAATGACAAGAACAGAGTATTAAAACTACGTTATATGTTTATACAAACTAATGAAAAATATGCTGGGTTCCAAAGTTCTCCCATTGTATTTGCTCTCAAAAGCCATGCAAATCCACAACGGTGTTTACATTTAAAAAGGCTTATTGCCATTTATGGATGTACTAATGCAATGCAGTAATTTTCTTCACGGTTAAGACCCCAGGAAGTTACGAGAAGGCAATATGAATAACTATGCGTTAGAGGGGTTTTTTTTTTTAGCTGAAGCCAAAGCTTTAGAAATGCAAGATACATATTAATGAGTACCGTGCCCGTGAAAGGTGCTAGATTAACCTTCCCTAGGAGGACAATCTTCAATTTATTCACTGGAAAAGTGCTACATTAGCAGCAGTGCTGGTATTGCTGTGTCAGGAGCACTCTCTATCCCTGTTGGGTCCCTACTGTGGCAAAACCTGGAGTGCCTGTGTGCCTTTACACATTAGACTAGATCCACTAATATTAAGGGGGCTGATTCTTTGTTTACCATGTATCTGAAGAGGTTTGCTGTACCCTCAGTTTGTAGAAAGAATTGTTTTGGGAATGGGAAGACTGCTTGTCCTCTAGACCTGTCCATCCGACTTTCAGTGCTCAGCTCAAAAACTGTGAACACAACAGCAGAATGTGGTGGGGGTTTTTTAGATAATGATTAGGACGGTGGCTACATAAAAGGCATGGGAGATGGTAAGAAGCTACAATAACGTCTGATTGGGAGCTAGCACCTCTTTTCAGATGAAACAACTTTCAGATGACCAGAGCTTTTGGGCCAGCTTAGGCCAGCTTCAGAGCAAAACCTGGGAGGTGGGAAGGTCTACTTCTGCCAATCTTCTCACTCTTCTTCAGCAATGCTGGTGGAGTTCGTCAGCTTGGCAGGAACATTTGGTGCCTGTAACTACAACAGGATTGTCAGAAATTTTCAGTAGTACACAGAAGTCATAGATTTCTTGGGTATAAGAAGATAATGCCCAAGGCTGTGTAGATGAAGTAGATATTGATAAGCCACAGCATCCTCTGTGAAGCAGGTGTTGGTCATTAGCTGGTGAAAACTGTTAGATTAACAGATTTCAGTGAACCTGTGCTGCTTTACTCCAGCTGAGGTTGTGGCTTGCATGGTTACACTTTGGCAGCAGAGAAAAAGACATTACAAATTGAATATAAAGTTAAAGAAGTGATATTAAAAATTAACTTTTAGAACTTGATGTGGACTTTAATTGATGGGTATAATTTAAATTGTGATTTCAAACCTGACATCTACTTTTGTAATATCAATTACTTCCCAAAGCGAGCATTCGAAGACAAGTGCAGCCTTCATTAGGAGGGGTTTTTTTCCCCAAATATTTTATTTTTTAAATCATCTATGCATTTTCCATTTCTATTAATATTCTATGAAAGTGGGGAATCATAACATTACACCTTTAAATTGAATACTAGTAAAATAATTTGAGATCTACAGCAGTGAAATGTAAACATTGAACAAGCTTAAGTTATTCACTTAAAGTGGAAAAAACCAATACTAAATCATTAAACATGAAGCAAAATATGGAAATGCATCAGCAAAACAGAATTCACAACTCTGAATAAAACATGGAGGCTACTGCAGAAGTATTTTTGAAAGGTATTGCTGAGAAATAAAAGAGCAGTCTAACCACAATTAATTGTAATTCATAGTTGCATTATATTTTTATTGTTGGGGAATTGCATATTATTCACAGGTAGCGGAAATGTTTATAAATGTTTTTCAATAATATATTTTCAGTATGACCTTTTAATGTGACGAGAAATCGAATTAAACATAGTTACTTCTTGAGATACCTGCTTCATATTTACAAGATGGAAACTAAAAAATTATTGACAGACAAAATTAGACAACTCCAAACAGGTTATGCACAAAGATGAGTACATATTTGGATTCCTTTTGGATACCACCATTATGTGATTAATGGCAAAGTCGGACAGTCTCCTCTGGTCCTGGCCATAAAAGTGTTGGAAATCACCTCCACCTGTTCTTACTTCAGCCAGCAACTATGGTCCCACTTGAAATACCTGACAGGATTGTGTCTGTGGTGCCCGTTGCTTTCTCTGCTAAGTCAGCCAAATTAGATAAAAATCACCCCTAGGGTAGTCAGAGATAATAGGACTCTCTTAAATAAACAAAGCTTTTTTTTCAGCACTGAAGTGATAACAAATACCTAGATGGTAATTACTTCAGTCATTCTAACTATATACGCAAAATACTGTCTGATGATGCCCAAAGAAGAGAAGAGTAAGTAAGTCAAGGGACTAATTTTCTGCAAGTCCAAATTTTGATCATTGTTCCATGCTAAATTCAACAACTACATGGATTAAAGTTTCAATATTCAAAAGCCTGTTTCAATTTTTATTTTATATACATATGTTTTTATCAACTAGTTAGACAGATTTTATATGGCTAAATAAATGAGCTGTCTGTCAGAATCAAGGCTAAGAGGTAGTATTGGTCATCTGTCAAAGCTAAGGAAGCAGGCTGGCTTTGGCATCATTGCTAAGCAGGTGTCCATAAGCAGCAAATCCCCCAAGCTTTTTGCGTGTAAAAAGCACCATGATGCCACAGATGTTCATTGCTTTCCTCCATTATGTAACCCTTATACATCTTAATTTCTTTTAAAAAGTGAACTTGCATGCCTTTTTGCCATTAAATATTTGTAAACAAAGCAGAGCAACATCTTAAATTAGAATATCTTATCAGGCAATTTAGTTGACAGTAATAAAAAACAGTCTTAGAAGGTATTCACTGTTAAAATTCCCTGCACTATGTCTTTTGATTTTACTAAAATCCTGAGTTCTTCAGGTTCATTTGCTCGGTTTTCTTATTGTTACTGTCACATCATTGGGACAGTGGTCCATTCCTGCTTTGTGTTTCAACTTGTCAGTTAATCCCTAGAAACAGTGAAATAATAACAGTGGCATAATGAATTCTGTTTGCACAGAAGGTGTCAGAGGACTGGTGTTTCTTGGTAAGGCAAATTTTAGTACAATAATAAATATCTAAATGTAAAGCCAAAACAAAAAAACCCCCAAACAAACAAACAAAAAACCCCACCCCCTCCTTCCACCCAGGTTTTATGTATCTAGCTAAGATCACATGCTTGTTCACCGATAGGGAGCCTGTGATTGCCAGGTCTGCATGAGTGAGTAATAGGCAGGAAGAACATATCCACGTCCATCAGATGACATACATGAAGTCCAGGAGTGTAGGCTACTCGCTAGCATTCTCTATGCCTTCGTCTGTGCCTTTCTTCCAGGGCTGGCATCACTCTCTCTTACCTGGCCAGGAGGCAACAGAGTTATGATCTGCCCAAACTTTAATACTACCCTGCATCAGCAAGGCAGAAGCAAGGGAAAGGGTAGTTCAAAGACTGGTTTTGTCTCCTCCTGGGTTAGTTCTGAAACAGTACAGGGTTTTTTTGGTTGCATATTTTTTCTGCTTTTGGGTTTGGGGTTGGGGTTTTTTTTGTATTACTATTTCTAGGAGTGGATGTGGTATTCTTGCCAGGAAAAGGAGGACCTGTCTTACCTCTGAACTTTCTGTTGCCCCAGGGTGGTTCTGTGGCTGGCTTTGTTCTTGATGCAGAGGTGCATATTGCAGGGCTTACCTGCCAGATGCTGGCAAAATTCCTACAGAAACCCTACAAACACTGGCTCTCTTAGAGGGAGAGAGAGCACTGCATCAAGTAATGTCAAGGTAAAGCACATAATCATTGTCTCAGCAGCAGGGTGAGATAACACTAACCCTGGCTTCTGTCATAATAAATCACAGCACAGCAGAGAGAAACTGCCACAGGCAGGTGGCCCCTACCCCCATATAAGTGAATACAAATGCTCAAACCTGACTGTTTCTACAATTGTAGCCACCAGACCCAACTGTCCTTGCCTTTGATTCATCTAGGCTAGCTCAAGCCACGTATTATTCTATAAACCTTATGCAGGTCCCACCATCACTTTCCATTTTACTTTGTATATGAGGGAGAGAAAGCAAACATAAGGCTCAAAACCCAAAGCATCCCTGTCCCATTGCTGAATGGCAATGCTGAAAAGTCTGCCAGTGTCGAAAATAACAGAGGAGGTGATTAACTTAATCAGCTGCTTCTAAATTATCCTTCTTAAGGCCAACTCTTAGGACAATGATATCCAGGATCCCTTAAAGCACAGCAGTGATGCTACCTCATGCTCTAGGTGTGTTTCTGACACCACCCTTCCTGCAAAGTTCCCATGGCACACTGATCATTCTTGCTATAGAATTAGGAAAACAGTTCATTTGAAATCCAGAGCTGCCAAATGAGATGATTTCATCAGGGCATTCTGCCAGCTGAAGTGGCTCATGTATTTGGCAATCCAGCACCTGCTGGCAAAACACATTGCTTGGCAGGGGGAACACATTGCTCCCCCTGCATTCTTCACAAATGGAGTGCCTTTCATATTCATCAGGAAGTCTGAGAAATTCTTTTTTCTTTTTCCTCTGTAATTCTGTTACTGCACCTTGCCATCAGCCATCTACCTTCAGGAGATACATTTCCGTTTCCTGATGAATCCTGACCTCATGAGGCCTCATGAGGAGCGTTGTGTCACCCCCATTGTCTGAAATCCCCTATCTGAAGTCATTTGGCTAGGATTATACAATGATTTGAAGGTTATGGCCCTGCCAACTGAAAGAACAGAGGGAGATGCTACTGACAAAACCCCCTCTGCTTTGCAGAAGTCGTTATGATGTTGATGATGATGCTTATGGAAATGCCTCCACCCTGTTTTATATTTTCCCCTTTCTCAATGCAAGTTTCCTAAGCACAGAATATTACAACCTGACCTAGTATTTCATACTCAAACTCTAGCATTTGTAAACTTCCTTGAACACTGTATTTTCTGCAGACCTTGACTTATTAATCTTTCCTGCAGCTCTAGCCTGCAGTCTGTTTTCTGCAGATCCTTGATGATAATGGACTCATTCTGGTTCTGAGCACTTCTTGAGTGCTTTGAAACCTCACTCAACTAAACACATACAATAGAAGCAGCTTCTGAGGTTTGTCAGTAATGTAGCCCTTTCCCCCACACTCTTTTAATCTCATGGTAACAGCACATCTTCTGCCATCCATTGTTCTTTATTTTTATAGTTTTCTATTTGCCATGTTCAGCAACTGATTTACATGAGAGGCTAGTCCTCCCTCTTTGTTTCATATTTAGGTCATAACTTTCCAGCTCAAGCCACATTCCCTCTGAAATACTTCTGTAGTTCTTTATAGATGGGAGGACGTTTGGTCCCAAGTTGATACCTTTATTGCCATTACTGTAAGAATACTTATTCCATTCCCATAGAAATGGACGCACTGTGAGGATTTGAATAGAAAGAAGAAGAATTTGAGAGGTATCTCTGACTTGTACTTGGCATAAATAGACAAGCCTCTGCTGATAACACTGGGTGTTACACTGATCACATTGGGTGCTAGTGTAAAAACATGCTTATATGATAATTGCATAGTTTTGTTTAAGGCAATACATTTGATGTTAATGAGATTGAAGCTGGAAATTGTCCATTTAGAGAGTCTACTGTAAAGCATAAGCCATCAGCTTGGTCACAGTCTGCTTTTAATTTTTATGGTCTCTCCAAGAAACCCCAAATGAAAAATATCATAAAAAATGCAAATAGTCTCATGTGCATCCAAAGTATTTAGTATGTATAATAGAGACCAAAAATGCTTTCCTTTGAAACTACTGTATCTTTACAATACACTGCTGAAAAATTTACTTTTTCTGTCTCAAAGCTGAAATGAAGAAATAGTTTTGTACGTTCAGTATGACAGAGATGGTTGTTATGATACATCTGAGGTTTGCACCCACTAAGAAACAGTACTGGCATGTTACATGCATGAGTGGGTTTTTTACATATAATGCAGTCTGTTATTAAGCTGTGTATTTAAGCAGAAAATAGACCAGGTTGGACAAAAGTGGAAAAAGGAAACTATGTACTGGGAAAAACGGGTGCATTTGGTCACTCTGCATTGACAGGAGCAGTTTAAGCATGGTTGTCAGAAAGCAAGGGAAACTCAACTTTTCATTCAGCTTTTAGTACCCTTGACTAGAACAGAACCCACTGAATCAAAAAAGATCAAGGATAAGATTCTCAAAAACTGCCTCTGGGCACTGCAGACCGCATTCCCGTTCATCTCAGAAGGAATTGGGTGTCTCTTTCCTTCAGTTCAAATGGTTGTTGTGGAAAATTCAATGTGAATTCTCATTACTTGCCATGTTAGGAAATGTTATCAATTGCACAATTTGAATTCAATGTATAATATGGTTACAAATATACTTTTACCTTGGCTCCAATGCTGGAGTAATTTCATAGGCAGAATTCTTTGTCTGCAAATAAATTATCACTTTTTTCTTCTGTAGCAGTAAATGGCATGTGCCATTTAATTCAAAATAGGTAATTAGGAATCTTGCTAATGATGCTTAACACATTTAGTGTGCTGACGCTTCAACAGATTTTTCCCAGGGTGGTATTATGCAGTGTCTTGGCTCTTTGCCCATTTGGGGTCATCTAGAGGGGTGCGGCAGACCGTTGGTATGACCTGGTGCATTTGTCAGCCACAGTACGTACACCACCATAGCCTCTGCCTGGTGATGTGACTCAACACATCACTTATATCATCAGGATGCAATGTGAGAGGCTATGACATGAGAGATCTGCATGTGCCACAACTATGGTTGCATTTTTCATGCCTTTCTGGAAGAATCTGAACCTGTTATTGCCACCACATGTCCAGGCCATCAATGCCTGAAGATACGAAGTTAACATTCAGGAGCAATTGGGTGCCATTCTTTTGGGATCTAGAACCCCATAAACTGCCCATCAGTGAAAGAAGTCTAATGACAATTCATCTGGCCTATCTGGCATTAAATGTTTTTAGGGTAGGTAAAGTTCATGAGAAATTGTTCTCTGTACTTAGTTGTGGAGTTATGATCACTAAATTTCTAGAGCTGAGAATGAAATCACAACAGCAGGCCTGGTCCAAAGCCAGTGAGAGGATTTTCATCAGCTTCAGCAGACTGTGAGCTAGGCCAGAGTATTGTTCAAATGTTTGCTTACTTTTTAAATTCTGCTGAAATGTACTAGCTAAATTTTACGGTGATGTAAGATACTACATCACCTGCTAGTTAAGAAGTCCAGCAGCTTTACTGGAGTTAAATAGGTTTGCATGAACTAAAAGTGTGGTTCTGAGTTTTCATCTAAATTGCAATGAACTGAACAACTAATGCTGCTAATAAGTAAAACTTCGAACCAAGAGAGTTGCATAG
Source organism: Haliaeetus leucocephalus (assembly GCF_000737465.1). Lineage (NCBI taxonomy): Eukaryota > Metazoa > Chordata > Aves > Accipitriformes > Accipitridae > Haliaeetus > Haliaeetus leucocephalus. Next base: position 1,281,939 of record NW_010972698.1, on the reverse strand, counting down.
TGTAAGTTTTGAAATGTTATCAAAACAAATGCTGATCCCTAAATGTATTGTATATTCTACAAAAGGAAGGGTTGTTCACCTTAATTATTTATGACTGAGTGATTTATGGGGTTTAGGTTGTGGTTCACTTTTGATTTTTTTCCATGTTTGCTGTTTTCCCCTGATCTCAATTTAACAATCTCTTTAATATTGATTTGGATATGACAAGCAATGCAAATTTTTAATGTTCTGCATCATGTGGCATACTTCAATTATTGGAATTTACTGTCATGAATAATTTATAGCTATGTTCTTTAATTTGTCATTGATTGTTGCCATCTTATAAAAATGAATGTAGTTCTCAGTTTTGCTGGATCAACAGGCATGGGTAGATGTCTTCTGTTCAACTGCATGTACTACAAGAAAAAAGTGGTAGTTGAAGCTTTCCCAGATTATAACAGAGTATGGTCCAGCACTGTTTTTTGCCTGCATCTTAAAGGGAACATTTTAGACTTTATAGTCATCCAAGCACTGATGTGTCTGTTGATACTGTAAACACAAGCAACTATTCAATGAGCAGCAATTTTACACTGAGGTCATAAACCCGTATCCCAGCATCTGAGTATTTTCAGTTTTTAGGCTACATGCAAACTAATGTTTCAGGAGCGAAAAGCAGTAAAACTAAATATCTAGTACCCTAGCCAGTCCTAGAGGCCTAGAGAGAATTAACTTCTATTAGGTGTGGAAAGGCAGATCTCAGATTTTTAAGCACTACAGGTTCAGAGAGGTTTGGTGGAACTATGATGACATGATGGTGGAAGTAAGAGGTGCAAGATGGCTTAGCTTGAGAGAATTACTTCTTTAGAAAATGCAGGGTTATAAGGGTGAGACTGCCAGGGTTTAAGAACTAACAAAGTCAAGAAAAACTGTCTTGAACTGAGAACAAATCAGAAAAAGAAATACTCTGCCTTTTCACATTGGAATAACAATAATGATTCCTCCTAGTTGTGTCCTGAATAAAGGACACTACTGAAAAAAGTTTCCAACCATAGGAAAAAAACCCATGTGCTAGAAAGTTTAATCTTTTGTGCTGTAGCAATCTGAAAGCTGATTTTCTGATGATAAGTATTTGTAGATGGTATGGCTTCTTAAAAGGAAGTTATTTCAAAATAAGGGGATGACATAGATTATTTAGATAGAAGGAAGTATGTGGTTCAAATTATTGAAGGAATTTGTTACTCATTGTATTCGGACTTCTCTTCAAATGGAAAAATAAAACAAAAAACAAACAAGGTCACTGCAACCTGCTTTCCAGCTGTCAGTTGGGGAAAAATTGGCATCAGTATTTCTAGGGGATAAAATCTTAATAACAATTGGTACTTACTTAGCACCTATGACCTATCTGAACTAATTAAACGCTCTTTTGAGTACTAATAGTTCAACCTTCGTAATACATCATGCAATATAGTCATTGCCGGTTTTTATGGAGCAGTAAACTGCAATCCAGCAGATGGGATTTCCAAGTGTGTCTAGTATTGCCCTGTCCTCACTCACGCTGAAGTCAATGAGAGTTTTCACATCAGTATTTATGGGCAAGAATCATGATAACACTAACTGTCTCATTGACCTCAGCAGCCTGAGAGAGAAATCAATGATGATGGCCTTTGAAAAAGCTTTTCCTAAGTGACTTAGCCAACTTGGCATAGAAGGACGTTAGCAGAAACAGGCAGGTCACTTGGGTCACCTCTTCCAACCACCACACTGCACTGCCTTTGTAGGAAAGCTTTAAGATTCTTCATTCACCTTCTGAGAACTGAATGCACAGTGCTTATGAGAAGTCTGTGAATGCAATCTCTGTTTTCCTCTCTATACAGTAGGACAAGAGAAAGGGTGAAGGTATAAATTTTTTATCTCACAGTAATGAATATTTTTGTAACTCCATATGATTAGGAGGACATTTTCCCTGCACTGCCACATGTAGAACAAAAATATCAAAACTTTCAAGTACATTTGGGATCACAGAATCCAAGTTAAATATTACAACTCATTATATGGTCACAAGCCATTAGTTTCGGCTCCAGATTGGCAAGAAAGTAGCAGTTCAGAATTCATATGCATGTTGAAAAAAATGTACTCAGAAAAATCTAAAAATTAATCAGAAAAAATGTGTTTCATAGCAATTCCCTTTTTCCATTTTAACACCCTATTGCTTATGATGATGGCTCATTAGCTTCTGTCAAATATTTCATCATTTAATCCTCAGCCTTATTTGAAAATGGCTACATTACATTTCTATCCTGGCTCTGAGGAGGTTTATATTTGTTAGTCTTGATTTCAAATTTATTTAATGTAATCCACCAATTCATAGTACTTCAAATACATGTTTATTCATTTGTCATTCTTCTACAATACTAAATCTGTGCTTCAGATGAAGTAGGAAATTTTGCAAAATAGTTCTTTTCTTCACAGTGGTAATTATTCTAAGTCACTGCTCAAAACTAGTTTCATATTACATATGGAAATCTACAGAAAGATGTGGTCTGAACAATTAATGAATTCCTACACAAGTGCGGTCCATTTTTCCGCTCTGTTCCAACAGCCTGTTAAAATAATTCGATTGGCAGCTAGCAAAAATTCCGAGTACTCATTAAAGGCAAATATTTTTTTCCTCAGACACTATATGATGATAAGTGTCTGGGAATTACCAATGCCAAAATACTTTACTGCAGCTGGGTACTACCTACTTAAACAAGTGGGAAATATTTATCTTAGTTTGACTTTTGTATTGGAGAAACTCTGTTAATGGATCAGCCAGACAGTATATAATTTTTCTGCTTTTACTAGAGGCTTAAAACGTCCATCTGTTGTCCTTAGTAAACAGAATCCCATGAAACACATGTAGTCACTCAGTCAGGATGTGTAACTTCTCTTTGTATGAACCTGTGCTGCACAGTTTGCACACGAATAATTTTAAAAGAGAGCAGCGTATGTCACAGTCCTGGTGAACATCCCCCTGGGGAGTCCTGGGTCTCCGAAAGGTCACCCAGTGCTGTGTTTGGATCTGAACAGAACGAACTCCTGTTGGTGTGAGTAGGCTGGCAGACCCCAAACAGTCTTCTGTGACGTTTGAGAAATGCTGATTCATTTATTCATACGTATGTGACAGCAAGAGCTTGCATTAGACCTTTAAAATGGCACAGAACTATGCACTGTTGTGGCTCCAAGTAGGAAGGATATCAGGCACGGACACTTGTCTACACCACCGCCACCAACCTGCAATCCTAAGGGTGTGGTTTCATCTTTACTATCTTTGAGTAGATGCCTAACTTTGAAATGATGTTGTTGGTACATCTCAGCCTAAGGCAGATGTCTAAAATCACTGAGAAGAATCACATTCTGGAAGTGCTAGACTGTCTGTCAAGGGAGTCCAGATGATTAACTGCAACAAGATATTTAATTCTGGATGGCTAGAGTTAGGTGAGATATATTCTATACAAATTACATACAAACACTTGTTACCAGCATGGCTTACAAGGACTAGTTTAGATTGTGTGTACTTGTCAGAAAACAATGAGTGAAAGTTGGTTTGATTACATTATTTCATTCTAATGCAGAAGAATACAGTAAGAATAAGACTACACAAGCACAGAGTCCTTCTGCATAATTTGTATAATGATGTTGATTATGGTACTAGCAACCTTTGGGAGAAAGAACGCAATTGGCAGAGGATGGGAAGAAGTACAAGCAAATAAACTAAAACAATGGTCTAATATCACCAGAAAAAACAGAGCCGAATTTGACTCAAGGATTGCAATTGCAAATATACATTAATACGATTCCTCAGTGGATGTAAAAGAGCATAATTTAATCTGAAGTGCACTTGAGAAATTAGAAATGCCTCTCTTTTGTTGGTTTTTGACATGACAGAGGTCTGGATAAGTGTTAGGTTTTAATGTAAATTAACAAGATTAATATGTCTGCAATTTGCCTACAAATAGTCTTCATCTGTTTAATTTCCTTCAATACTGTCACCCTCCATCTTATCCTCTTTGAGATGCTCCAAGGAGAAAAGAATTGTCAGGGCACAAGAATTATTTAAATTTCATTTTAGAACACCATCTTGGTTTCTTAGACTGTCTTGTAATCAGGCTAACCATCTTGAAGAGTAAATACAGAATTAATCAAGCTTGTGCTTTCATGTTCACAAAATTCCAGGAACTCGCATCATACACTGCAAAGAGGTTAAAACCATAATATTATAAAACTATGTTAAAATGACCTATGCCTTGGTTTCTGGAGAAAGGTTGGATAAATGAGCAGGGTACATAAACATTCATTTTGTCAAGTGCTTCTCTAAGAGCAGCTAATTAGAACCACTTCTGTTCAAAGATGGCAGGACTTATATAGGAAAAGGCTTAAAAATAAATGGAACTTTTTCTCCAGTTCAAAAATATTTGGATTACCTTTGGTGTAATTTTGCAAAGTTCTTTCATGACTGTTATTCTAGATATAAAGCTGAAATCTGTTCTAAAATTTAAACCACTCCTTCCCCCCAACTTCCCCAAACCTACTTTCACTCTCAACATTTCAAGATCCATTTTGAAGTTTTTAAAAAAAAACAACTAAGGAGGTCCACTGGAAATCTCCAACTTTTGCAGGGCCTAATTTCAGCTTCTGCTTCCTTGAGGCTCAGATAACTTTTATTCCTCTCCACAGACAAAAATATCATATGGTGAGTATAAAATGTTTTTCACCATATCATTAATCCCAAAACACTAATATGGACTCATAGTGTTTTATAGCTCTGCAGTTTGTGTGAATGTGTGTGCATGCATAAAGGAAAAGGAGGGGATACATAGCAGATGGTTATTACAAATGTTGCTTTACTGTATACATTTCATTTGCAGATTCTGCTCTTGCACATGAACCCTTTCAACTATCAGACTGTATAGCACAAGGGCTTACACAATATCAAGTAATTTTTGGCAGTTGCTGTTCAGTCTTTCATCGCTGCCAGGTCTTTGGCAGTATAAGCTGAATCCCAGTCTAGTATACAACTAACACAAGGTCCTCATTATACTGGAATTTAATACTTCGGGCCAGAAGGCTCTACATACAATGTAAACTCAGACTCCCTTGCCTTTTGAGTGAACAACTGTTTAATATGTGGTGCCTTACAAAGCTGCCATAATTAAAAGGATAATTTTTTATATACACATTCAGATCCAATGTAAATAAATAAAAATAAAGAATTTAATGGAATAAATTTCAGAAGTTAAATATACTTGAATATATGCATTTATGCCACCAGGGAACAGTGACAATTGGCACAGAATTCTACATAGGGCATTTATGACATACTGAATATCAAAGACTGCATGAAGTCTGCAATACATCCTACTACTAGAAACAGCATGTATACACAAAAATGCAGCTGTGTACACACACAAAAAAAATCCCTTTCTGCTCATTCTTCAAGTCATTATTTTAAATATTAGCAATAGGTTAGAACGACCAGACAAGTTTATGGATGACCTTTTAAGTTTCAAAGTCTATCCATTCACCAAGTGGGAAAGGAAGAATATCTTATTGAGGTTCTTTTTAGTATGTCCATGCGAATACACCTCTTCTCAAAGATAGCAGTTCAGTGCTATGCTTATACTGTCAACATATGCACCCAAATAATTAGTTGCAAATAAGGGTTTGACAAAGCACCCACCTTCTAAGAATAGCCTTGTTCATCCAGAGCCTTAGAAGTTTATAGCTCCCAATATTCCTACCATATCTGCCCCATGGAGGGTCTATGCCCACCTCTGTATTTATTAAAGTAAAAAATGTACTAAATAAAATGTCCTTCTCCAGCAGCAAATAAATGGAAGTGTCTCCCAATGCACACTGTATTAAAAAACACTTGTGACATTTCCTTACTGGGTTGCAATTGCTCATCCATGCACACTGATTCTTTCATTCTGTATTGAACAACCACAGAGATATCCTGCACAAAGGAAACACTGTAAGTGAAAGTGATATTCTTGCATTGAGCACTTTACACATATCAAGAGGAAGGTGTTGGACTTCCTTTGGCTGAGATACTTGCCAAGCATTTTCCATCATTACATCAGCCTGATATAATCTGGTTTTGAATTTTGACTCAGTTCCTAATGTTAGATGAGAGGAATAGAGTGCAACTTAAGGATATATGAGGGATAGGAACACAAAAATACACTAAGGTTATGCCATTTTCTTTTGGAACATGTACATGTAGGTAGTTCTTTCTCTAAGGGGTCTCTGAAAGCTAAGTATTCCCTGCTATCGCACAGTTAAAGTGCTTCACAATTGGTGGGCTATTTCAGCCCCTGGTCTTTCATAAATGGTGTCTTGAATCCTACCGCCTCCCACCCGCACTGCTCCCTCCCCACCAAAAAAAAAAAAAAAAAAAGAAAGAAAAAAAGAATTCCCTACTGGATTTAGGGCAGAATTCCCTACTGGGTTTAGAGCAGTTGTTTTGAAAACAGAAAACACAACGGTTTGGGGTTTTTTTTTCCTTATCCATGCCCCAATCTAGAGATATTGAGGAGCTTTGTGTGGAAGATGAGTACTGAGGCAGCATTTCTGGTCATGCACAGCAGCATAACACAGAGAATCTAGGGAAGTTTTCACCTTTTCAGTCTAAGCAGAATTTTTGACTCATTTAACTCATGCTCCCTGCATACCTCACAATCTAGGTGCCTAAGTACTATTCTGGATTTTATCCTAAATTAATAGATAATCAGCGTAACTCTGATGGGATCAAATGGCTAAGTAGGGAGGAAAAGGGAATTATTTTGAATGGCCAAGTCAACCTCCATGATCAAGGCTATAAACAGAAATATGTGTCTTTATTAATTCACCATCAGTATTCTTTTTTATTAAAAAAGAAATGAGGCACTGTAATTAGGAAGAAGATAGCTGCAGAATGTGAAGGTATACTGGACTTTACATCAGTTCCTGGCTGTTTGAGGTTACTTCATTGTATCTTGGTTTTAAAGCAATTTCACAAAATCAAGTGTTAGTTGCTATGAGGCTGTTTGCCACAAGAACCCATAACGACCGTGAGGTTAAGTAAAAACTGAGGTAAACTGCGCATGTTTCTATTTATAGCAGTATTATTATGACCTTGACAGTATTTTCATGAGATAGATTAAAATTTTGCCACTAAAACTCCCTCTACAGCCTGAGATTTATCACAAGGCTTCAGTATTTTAATAGCTCCTTAAAAGATGAAATTAGACTCTGATGCTGGAAAAGGCTTTACTGTTTAGATCAAAGCTGGCTGAAATTCAGTTTTGTTTCATGGGAATTTAGGATATTTTGAACAAGCTTTTATTTCAGTATAGAGATGAAAGTAGAGTTTTCTAAATTTCCCATGGAAGCAAGTAATTTTTAAAAATGATAATTCTGATATTAACAATTTTGAGAAACAGTACAGAATTTGATCAGATCTTTCTAAAATGGAAATGAATCAATACTACACAAGTACCCATTTTCCAGAGCTTCCAGGAGGTCAGAACAACCAAAGGCATTCCCATGAGTTGAGGTATGGAAGACTCAGTCATAGCCAGGTTTGCCAGAGCTTTCATGGAGTGTTGCTTCATGAGGAGGAGGCTGGACGTTCTGAGTCCCCCGAGCCTACATCTGAGCATCTCCTCCCAGTACCATGTTTATTTGGCATTCAATATGCCCTATAAAAAGAAGAAATAGTCTTCTCATTTTGAAAATGGGGACAAAGAGAGACGGAAGGTATTGCCAAGATGTAAGCTCATCTTTGCATTACTTAACCTTGGAAAGTCAGGGACTGAGAACAACCAGGAAGTAAAGCCAAACTAGTTTAGGAGAAATATGTTGGCTGGGCCTGTAGTTTGGACTGAAGGATGATGGCATCCATCCAATCAGAAATCACAGTAATGTTTTTCTTGTCAGGTCAGGAAACTCAGTTAGCTTCATATCTTCTAATAGAAAATTCAGGACAGTAGTCCTGAGTGTGCCAGTACAGCAAGGCAGGAGGTATTTTCAACAAGCTTCTCCTTACTCACTTCCAAAACTGTTCTATGCTCTATACCAAAATAATTATTTGATCATAGCGCCTGAGAGAGAGAATGACTTTGCAACTGAGTGGGTTAGATGCACCTTTGGGAGTCTCTCGTGCCTGGAGAAATTATATTGCTCTGGAGTGAGATGATGAGTGGCAAGTTTGAAGGTCAATATCTTCATTTTAGCTACTCTAAGGTCCTTTGTGGGTTCAAAACCATGTATTTATCTGTCCAGAGGCTCAAAAGGAAAGCTGTAGTTGAGCCAGCAGCTTAACTCTCTCGGAAAAAATTCTTGTGCTGCCAATGCTGAATAGTCACTGTTTATTGTCAAAAGGCATCCTCTCTACTAGTTTTCCTTGGTTTAGAACATAAAACTGCAACATATATTTGCAAAACTCTATAATTAAACAATAATTGCTATGACAATAATAACAGAAGTATAGCTGAGATCTGTAAAATTTAAAGATGTGGTTTAGTGTGAAATATATTTTTCTAAGGAAATCATTATGACTTATTCTAACATTATATAACTCTCTGAACAATTTATACTCTATTGAAGATCTATAATATGGAATACACATTGGTTTCTGTATTTCTCTAGCAGGACCCCAAAGGACCTATTAAAATATAGGCGGTGAACAAGCATTAAGTATAAGTTACAGATCTTGACTAAATCCTAATATGGCTATTGATAGAATATTAAATTAAAAATGAATCTCCTATTCCATTGTGTATTAATAGCACTTTGAAAATGCATGTACTTTAATTTTGCCAAAACAGAATAGAAATAAAAAGGAATGAAATTACTGTACAGCATCATAAAAATGTTTAAGTAATCATGAAAATGTGAAAAACCTCTACCTTATTCCAAATCATTATGGCTATTGTTATAAGAATTTATGCTGTCTTATGTGATTGCGGCAGTGATTGCCAACTTAGGAATGATTGTACCTAAAATAAACTACAATATTTTACTGCAAGCCATGGAAGAAATTAAATTAGAAAAAAAAAAAAGCTGGGAGAAGAGTGAGACAAAGCCATGGCCTGTGATTTTATACTTTATCATGTTAAATCTGCAATTTTGACATGGTTTCCAACAGAGCCATCCTACACAACATCAGCTGTCATTTTTTTCTGAGTGCCTCAGCTTTCTCATAGATGTTACTGTGAGCAAGGTTTGTCATGGGACTCATTACATAGGGAAATAATCTATCAGTACACATGTCCCCAAGTTCATGAATCTCAATTAGAAATAATTTGTGCCGTTTCCTCAAAACAATAATCCATATAGGAAAAAACACCAGTTAAAGTAGATTCATGACTAAAGTGCATTATGGAGGCATGGATGCATGCATGCAAATTTTGTGTTCCTAAATTTTGGGTGATGGGCAGGAAACATCTACATCTTGCAACCAAAAGAGCTGTCAAATTCTCTGTGTGTACATTCATGAAAGCTCTTAGCTGAGGTTCAGCAATGTGAGAGAGTTTTGACATGAAAAATTCAGTATTGTGAACTAGGAGAGGTGTCCAAATAAAACCTGAGTCTAAAACTCTAAACCGGGTCTAAACATGAGTGTGGCTAATCCAGCAGATGCGGCACTCGGTGTGCTTCCTTGATTCACTCCAACTACTAATTGGATGCAAATAATGACATAAGAATAATTTGCAAGACGAGACAGTGCTAGATGAAAGGAGTAGAGATTGTTCAATAGCTGATCTGCATCTCTTTTTCCAAATGTAGCATTTTCAGTGACAGAAAATTAGGCTGAATTTCAGAACAAGGGAAAGATCCCCAAACAAGTAAGTTTTGAATAACAGTGTCTTTTGAATCAAAACAGCAACACTGTTCCCTCTGAGAAAACACTTTGAAAATTATGAGCTTGCTTTGAGTTAGCATATGCCAAAAGAAGGGTTGAATTGCAGCTGTTTCCAGAGCTCAGCATATACTTTCAACCTGTTCTTGGTTTCCTTTTCCATTAAAAATGTAAGAGACTCTTTCTCTGTGCTAAACAGCTGAAAAAAATGCAGTAGCTTGTAAAAATCTTATTCTGCAAGGTTTAAAAGATCTCTTTAGTAAAGCATTTGATTTTGAAAGTTAAGGCTATGCTGCTTCCACGAGGTTTTTCGCAGCTCCCACATGGAATATAATCTTGTTTCAGGTTTAAAAAAATACAAATCTCTTGACTCCAGGTTTCAGGAGGACTCCTTCATGGTTATTGCAGGATGGCAAGTTATGTGTCTCTGGCCCCTGCTGAGTAAAGACACTCGGGAGGTATTGGGGATATGCTGGGGCTGAGCAGACTCAGTAATATCACTCTGGTACACAGCTAGTGTCAGCACAGCACAAGCAGGGCTTTTCTTCACTCTCACAGCTGACGATGGCTTGGATGTTTACATTATTTCTTTGAGACACAGATGCAATCGCAATGGAAAAGTACCTTCTCGGACTGACAAATCCCACAGCGCGACAATGTTAACATTTCACAGGCTAAGTGGAATTAGATGGGAGAAGTTGAAGGAACAGTTCTGGAGATGGTACTAGTGACGGAGAGGTGGCTTTTTTTTTGTCTATGATTGAAAATATTTTTTATTGAATTAATATAAAAAATCATTAATAGCTATGAGATATATTAATGATAAGGTTGTATATGTAATCTTACAGCTGTGTTGATGAAGCTTCATAACCTGTCCAAATGTGATCAGGAGACATTCTGTGGGGTTTTGGGTTTTTTGCAAGAACACGGGTGTTAATAATAAATGAATAGATATTAGCTTGGGAGTTACGTAATGAAAAAAAAAATTACAAACTGCTTTCCTTCAGTGTAGGGCCTGAATAAGTGTGCAGAGAAACAAGCATGAGGGAGCTGAGGATCAGCACTGTACCATCCTTGTTTGCTCTGTGTTCTGATCTGCTGGGTCCTGTTGATGGGAGCTGTGAGGAGGCTCAGTGATTCATCCCGTAGGTGGCTGCCTGTCACGGGTGGGTGAAGTGCTTCCTATATATAGCTTGTGCATGGGTTCATAGCACACTTGAGGATGGTCTGGAATGTAAGGTGCTCTCAAAAAGCCCTGGGTAAATCATTATTTTCTTATTACAGCAAGGTGTTAGCAGCTGACAATTTCAATAATTGGATCAACATCCATATTGCAAATGCCAGCAGGTTTGACTCAGCTCTTTATAGTTCTGTAGCAGATAAATTAAATTCTATGAAACTGATTTTATTTCAGGCGAGATTTTTGGGAGATGGGAGAAAGAAAGGCCAGCCTGTCCTTTGCAGATGTTAGAGGTCCCAGTGCTGCTGGCCCAAATGACTTCTCCTCTGTTGTGCTGTGAGTTAGCCAGACAGTCAGAGGCAGTTTCAGTTTATGGCTGTGGCATGGACAAGAAGTTCAGCACTGCACTGTAATGACTGGGTGCTTAGCATTCTCACCCAGGATGATGAAATCCCCATTTCTGGCCCCTGTTCTGTTATAGGCACTGCACAACTCATCAGTGCTAAATCCAAACGGGGACATGGATGTTCTCACACCTGACTTGAGCTATCTGGGTCTTGGAGTGGAATCTAATTCCCAGTGTTAGGTGCAGCAAGTACCTATACAATTGTCGTGGTTTAACCCCAGCCAGTAACTAAGCACCACGTAGCCGCTCACTCTCTCCCCAGTGGGATGGGGGAGAAGATTGGGAAAAAAAGAGTAAAACTCATGGGTTGAAATAAGAACAGTTTAGTAGAACAGTAAAGAAGAAACTAATAATGATAATGGTAACACTAATAAAATTACAATAATAATAATAATAAAAGGATTGGAATATACAAGTGATGTACAATGCAATTGCTCACCACCCGCTGACTGACGGCCCATTAGTCCCTGAGCAGTGATCACCCTGCCCCCACTCCCCACCCCCAGTTCCTATACTAGATGTGACGTCACATGGTATGGAATACCCCTTTGACCAGTTTGGGTCAGGTGTCCTGGCTGTGTCCCCTCCCAACTTCTTGTGCCCCTCCAGCCTTCTTGCTGGCTGGGCATGAGAAGCTGAAAAATCCTTGACTATAGACTAAACATTACTTAGCAACAACTGAAAACATCAGTGTGCTATCAACTTTCTTCTCATACCAAACTCAAAACATAGCACTGTACCAGCTACTAGGAAGACAATTAACTCTATCCCAGCTGAAACCAGGACAACAATGAAGACATGATCCCCTCAAAGCCATTTAAAGGCAGTAGGCTGGCTTACCTAGATGACAAGCAAATGCTGCTGCTCTTCTCTGATGTGAGAAGTTAATCAGAGTCTCAGGAAATCATCACCTGCAGGGTTCCACAGCTGGAACATCCTCTGGAAGGAGAGGCCTTGTCTTCTTTCTAAAATGAGGCATAAACCTCATGGCAGGAGGGCAATCCTCTTATGTGGTAACCTTAAGTTTAGAGCACTTACCCAAAACCGTGCAATGTGGGTTAAGTTTCTTCCTCTGTTTGAACATACTCAACCTTCATTTTTTGAAATCTCTTGCTATCAAAGCAAATTGGGTCATTAACTTCTGTTAACCCTCATCTAAACTCACGCATGGCAAAAACTATGTACTGAAGTAATAAAATTTTCCTTTTTCTCAGTGAATTGTAATTACACCAATAGCCCCATGCGTTCAAAGCAGTGTTTCCCAAGATGATCTACAATTTTTATTTTGGAAAACTTCCAAGAAGCAGCACTATGAGCTTCAGAAGTATATTTATTAGGTCCAAACCCAGGAAACTTGCCCTTGATGGTCTGTTTATTTACTTTCTCCATCACTGCCTTTCTCTTTCCTTGGCATGAATAATGTATCAATGCTCTTTTTGGTGGTTTTGTTGTTGGGATTTTTTTTGTTCTCTTAACACCTAGAGAAAAATGGAGATGTTAATTTCTTACAGTGGCAGCTAAGACAAGCACAATTAAGCAGTTTACTTTCTAGGGATTGCTCACTGAATTCTTCAAGAAGTTCTTATGCAGCTGAAGCAGTTGAGGGCCATGCTATTGATTCCTAGCTGACAGCAAACAGATGGCCTGTCAGCAGAATTGTTCATACTTTTAGTAGGGTACATCATTAATGAAGCCAAATACGAGCTGTTTTTAGCTCCCTGGTATTGAAAACGTGGTGCAGTATACTGTAAAAGTAGTTTATTAGATCCCGTGTGTCATTCAAGGAAACCAGTTTTGCTGTATCTGTGACATGGAAAAAAAATCAGCTTTCTCCAGAAATGTATGTTAATGATGCTCTGCATTCTTTCCGAAAAATTTTATTTTTCAACAGGTAAATAAGAGTACTGCTTTGCATCTCCAGTAGTAGTAGTGTGTCTCTGTGTTTCCTGACATATGCCAATGTTAGGTGTGAAGGGATACAGAAAAACCTGGGACAGCTAAAAATGCCAATCAGTAGGTCTTTTTAGCTTTGTGTCACCTTTTTTATTTTCGCTACATCTAGGAAAGTCTATTCATTGGGGGACAACATAAAATTGTAGTGAGCTTGTGGAGTGTTGCATGTAAAAATTCCGATTTTAAAACACGTGGCTACAATTTCACATACTTTAAATTCCAAATGAAACAATAATAAAGGATCAAATCCCACTCACTTTACTCTCACAAATAGTCCCATTGAAACTAAACCAGCTGTGTAATATGTGGTTTCTTGCTTATTGTTTGTTTCCTAGAACTGAATTTCCCCAGGGCAGCGACCTGTGTGGTGGAGTTCACCAATACGAAAAGGTGCATTGCTTCATAGTCATTTAGTACTCCTGTGTGTGGAAAACCAATAATAAGCTAGTCCAAAATCCTAAACAATGAAAGATGATTTTAGAATAAAAAATATAGATGAATAACTGCTGTGATGCTTTATCTTACGAGGTGTATCTGTAAAGAGACTAACAGCACCATGGGCAATATTCTTAAATGCTGTGTTACTGTTCACATAGTTTGTTGTTCTTTGAATATATTTTTCTATGTAATATATGTACTTTTAAAAGAAACTTCTCCATATCCCTGTAGTCATCTTTGTCAATTTTATAATTGCTTGATAGTTTTGTTCAGTAGAACATTAAAAGGATTTCTTGTGTGCTGTCACCTTTGATTAGTAAAGTTTTCTATGGGGGTGGTGGTGAAGTCTGAAGGCTAAAGTGGTTGCATTCAAGGGTTTTATTTGAGAAGTTGTATTTTTTAATAAATGACTGTCATTTAAGAAAACTCATAGTGTATTGAAAAGTATTGTTCCTAGGGTGTATTATTGTACTTTTTTTTTTATGTTCACCATTTGCTATTCTTCTATTCTTTCTCTCTCAATTACTATTGCCTGTCAGCTGATAGCTTTTTATAAGCTGTTCTGCAAGCTGAACACAAATAACATGACAGCTTGCAGGCTACTTGTTGTCATGGTGTTCTTACTTTGCTCTGGGCAATGCCATATAAAGAATATTACATCTCAACTCCTATTTGCATCAACCAAATATTTTAACATTAACACAATAATATCAGAATGGCAGGATGTTTATGACATTACCAGCACCAAGAAAGCAGAATAAAATTATGTTCTGTTTCCGCCTACACATTTTCGCCCACTCCCAGGCTCTGTACTACTGTGTTACAGAACTGTTGATTTCTTTGGAGGTAAGCTGATTTCAAGTTCTAAGCCCAATTATGAAATTTAATTTAAGACGTCTTTCTGACTGCATTTACAGTCATTCATTAAATGAAATGTAACACAGGGGATGTCACCCTACATGCTACTCTTTGAACTGGCTTCCAACAATTTACTCTGAGGACGTCTTAATTTTAGAAGTTCTGTGCAACATCCACAGTTGAAAAAGCTCCAAGGAATTACAGCACTGACCAAGAGCAGGTGAAAAATAGTTTGTATAAGAACATTGCCAAAATTATTTCTTGCACCAGGAAATACCTCTCCATGCGAATAGTCTTCCTGCAGTTTAAGATTCACTTTGGTTTATTTTATCTTACTCACTTTGGAAATGGACTAGCCTAAAGAAGAAAAGGCTTTTGTAAGCAAGAAGATGTATTTTAAAGTGAAACTCTTCAAAGAGATTGGATTGTAAACTTACATATAATAACTGTAGCCACAGCTCTCACCATACAGCTGGCTCCAAGTTTCTAATAGATCATTTTGAATAAAGCATCTTTCAGTGCTGTGATGCTGGTAGTTGAACATACTCAGCAGCCTGTGTGGCCATCTCTGATATGTTGCCGTATGACCCTTCTGCAGCTTTGCAAACCAACTCATGTTACTAACTGCAAATTTTTGTCTGCAAAGCAGT
Source organism: Haliaeetus leucocephalus (assembly GCF_000737465.1). Lineage (NCBI taxonomy): Eukaryota > Metazoa > Chordata > Aves > Accipitriformes > Accipitridae > Haliaeetus > Haliaeetus leucocephalus. The sequence continues at coordinate 1,266,592 of NW_010972698.1, read as the reverse complement.
GTCATCTGCAGCTTTCCGCTCTTCCTCTATAGTATGAATGTTTGGGAACATGAAGAATAGCAGGCAGAGCCTTGCTGGAAGATTGTCAGGCAATCCTGCCTCAATATAGCAGGCTTCACCCCAAAAACCAGAAAAACGCAATGCAGGAAGGGCTGTGAGAAGAACTTTCAGAGATGGTCTGGACACTTTGAGCAGTGGTGGTCCTGCCTAAACAACAGTAAGAAGGTTGCTTTCTCTGGTTGAGATATTTCTGATATAACACCTCCTGCCTCTTTCCTCCTTTTGTCCCAGCATTAGCATCCATTGCCCATTATAACATTGTCAAAGAAGCAGCTCAGCATCTTAATGCTTGTTCCTGTGTTTCCCTCTGTGCTTGGGAGAAAGACCTTGCAAATATCTGTACCACTGATGAATTGCTTTCCTTCAAAACTTCTCTCAGAAATATGTTTGAACATGGTGCGTACACAAACCTAACCATGGGTGTGCAGAGTGGAACTCATTGTTGTGCTAGCACATGTGATGTTAACATACATATTAGCATAGCATGCAACTAATAATAATAGTTACTACTACTATTATTTTCTCCAACAGATTACCTTTCTAGACAAGACCTAAATGCCAAGAAAATAAAACCAGAGAATAAATATCCCATGGTCGTGTCTCTCTATTTATGTTGGGCTAGAACAGCCTTTTAATTTTCTAGCAGCCAGCCCTGAAGGTAAAGAAACCCACCCTTCTCTCCCAGCACTGCAAAAGAGAGAGACTGTTGCCTTTCCTGCATTGACAAAGACTAAGGACAGACAGACAGGACCACTAGATCCTCCGGTCTAACATGAACAAGAGCATATACATGTGGGCTTTAGACCTGTTGAAAAAAATACAAGTATTTTGATGAAAGGAGGTATTTAGGTAAATAATAATAATTTAAAAAAAAACAAACCAAACACAAGTTTTATTTCTTTCGGCTTTTATTTCCTTTCAGGAAAAAAACAGAAGCAAAAGAATTGTTATCAGTTTCAAACCTGAAAAGTCTTTCAAAAGAGGAACTTAGAGAGGTGAAAGAGGGAGCTTAAAATGGAACAATTTGGGATTGGCAGGAAGAAAAAAAAATTTACAAACCTGTCAAACCAGCAAACAAACCAATATACTAGTCAAGACCCCAAATCTCAGCTAATGTGGAAAACTGCTGTGAAAAATTTTGCTTTTGATTCTAAAGCATCTTTCAATTGGGAAAACTGAACTGAACAGCATAATGAGATCTAGAGGAGACACAGTGTTGCTGAAAACCAGTGAAGAACTGGCGTAGATACACTGCAGAAATGTATTCTGCAGGTAGGCGAGGACAGTTCTTCCTGATAACGTTAGCATGATTGCCTGAGGAAACTGAACTTACTAAATTTTACAGCTACATGGCTGCATTTCCATAGTAGAGAAGGGAAGAAATTAGAGGTAGCTGCATGTGAATTACCCTGGTTTCCTAATGTATATCGCAGAAGCAGCTTTTTGTGTATTTTTCAAGTCAGACTTGGAGATGGGCATCAAGGTCACTGTGGCTACAGGTGAGGCTTTAATGCTAAGACAGAGTGGACATAAACATAACCAATGGGGTCTACAACTGGCTGTATATAAAAACAAAGTTATTGTTTCTTCCTGGGATTTGAAGGTGATATTTTGTCTTTCACTACTCATTAAATCTTTTGCACTCCTTGAAGTAGTCACAGGAAAACTCTGCTTAAATAAAGCAGATTTTTTTTTATTGTATTCTTTGTGCTTCTCTCATGGTTTATGCCACAACAAGGCACAATGGATTCATCTGGGTTCTAGTTATTTTTTGCGCACTCTTTCTCACTTTTCCTGGACAGTCTCTCTACCTGTTTTTTTTCAGCAGTGTTCCTCCTTGTAGGAAGAAAGAAATTAAAAGATTTAAGGATGTGATTTAAGGATGCAATTTGCTTAAATTAAGTTGCCCCAAAATAATTCCATTCCCCAAAATACTGTTGATTACTTATCACTTTGCTATGAAGATGGAGAGCAAGTTTTTCTTCCAAAGATCCATATTCCTAGAAACATAAAAGAAAGTGGAAATTAATAAATAATGTATGTACGACTTGCTTAAGGCTAGCTAATGAACAGATCAATAGCCGGGCATATTCCATAGGCTCATAGCATATTCAAAAATGAAAGGCCACCAGGCAACTTAGATCAAGTTTTATAATTTCTTTCATTTGCATTCATATTGCATCTTGTTTTACTCCCAAGAATTGTTATGTTTTGCCCTTGCCCCCCCTCCACCTTCACAGCAAGTATTAGTTACACATGACCCCATCCTGCTGCTATGAAGAGAACACAAAACCTCTTTAAACAAGTCGTAGGTGAGGTGTATTTGCATATTGTCCCCTGTATCTCCCATCACTATGAAAAGGGGATGCTTCTCTTCACTCCCTTTCACAAGGAAAACAGCAGCTGAAAGTAATTTGATTATCTCACAGACTGTTGTAAAATACTTGGCATGCAACTACTTACAGTGAGGCTGAGCAGCATTTTTGAATCCACATTTTCAGTTGAAACTGTGTACTCTTTGGACTTGATGTGCAGATAAGCCTTCACATCTAAACTCTAAATCGTGTCTTCAAAGAGAAGGTTTGTGAATAAGAATTTTTGTACTAGGCCTGTATCAAGATTTTTTTCTCTGAATGTTGTTCTGACACTTCGGTCAACTTCAAAATGAAAGATAAATGAAAAATAAATTCAACTTCTATGTTGAATGTGATTTTACAGTTCCTGGCAAATGGGAAAGATACATCTCTGGAGCTCCACCAGAGAAGAATTTTGGTCCAGCAGGACATGCAAAGTCGTTCTAAAATACCCTGAAGAATAGATATGCACCTTTAAGAATCCGTATACATGAGCCAGCTTTTTAATGAGTCTTGGTTGGAAAGGCAAGAGAATAAAATACTATTCAATTACGTATGTTTCATATTTTTTTTAATATGGTATAATGTAAGGTCAAATGTTTATAGATTTTTTTTGACACTGAATTATGCCATCTATAGTATTCTAACTCTACGGACCACAGAAAGATAAATGGTTAGATTACTGGATCTCTTGAGTCTTTTTAACAGAAGCAGATAATGAAAATAACTAGTTTTTAGAGAGCCCCTAAGGACATGTTATTATGAGTTAACCCTGGTAGGCAGCTAAGCCCCACACAGCCACTTACTCAGTCCCCGACAGTGGGATGGGGAAGTGAATTGGAAGTGCAAAAGTGAGAAAATTCATGGGTTGAGATAAAGACAGTTTAACAGGTAAAGCAAAAGCTGCATGTGCAAGCAAGGCAAAATAAGGATCTAATTCACTATTTCCCATCAGCAGGCAGGTGTTTGGCCATTTCCAGGAAAGCAGGGTTTCTTCATGCGTAACAGTTACTTGGGAAGACAAACACCATAACTCCAAATGTGACCCCTTCCTCCTTCTTCTACTCCAGCTTTCTACACTGAACGTGACATCACTTGGTATGGAACACCCCTTTGGCCAGTCTGGGTCAGCTGCCCCACCTGTGTCCCCTCCCAACTTCTTGTGCAACCCCAGCCTGCTCGCTGGCAGAGCAGCATGAGAAGAAGAAAAGGCTTTGATGCTGTGTAAGCACTGCTCAGCAACAACTAAAAAATGGGTGTGTTGTCGAGGCTGTTTCAGTCACAACACTGAAACATAGCACCATACAAGCTACTGTGAAGAAAATTAACTCTGTGTCAGCCAAACCCAGTACACATGTATAAAGCTGAATTCAAAAACAGTCAAAAGATGAGAAAGTTCATTGTTGTTACTTACATGTTTTCAACAAAATCCTTTACTTAAAAGTAAAACTAAAGTCTAGTGGCATACCTTGGGAACATCTTGTTGGCAGAAGGCCTCTTTATGAGAGGACATATTTCCAGTTCATTCGTTTAGCAAAGATGTATTAAATACTTTAAGTCTGTGAAATCTGGGAGTTTTGAGTGTTTCAGCTGGACAGCATTAAGTAAGACTGAGTATTGTATTAAGTGCTAGGGCAAGTAATCTGTCAGGAAGAGGAAAGGGAAAAGAGCAGTGAAGAAAACAAGTAATCACTAAGTCCTTTTCAATAACCTGCTCTAATGGAAGAGCAATGGTACTACAATGCTGTTGTGACAGATCCTCAAGCCTCTTGTGATGCTGCAGCAGTACAGGTGATCTTAAACTGACGTGAAAACATTGATGTCCTGCAGTTCTAACCCAGAGGGCAGGTATCACCAGGCTGACAGAAATTTACAAGAAATTAAGGACTTGGTCTGGACTGCAAAGGATGAATTGAGCAGCATAATACAAAACTGATTTGGCTCTGTTTGAAATGACCTCTTTGAGCAGTGTCCATTGCAGAAGCTGGGAAGGTCCTCTGCTGAAACACAACACTGGGATGGCTGGATTTCACATTCCCACAATTTAAAATATTTCCATAGAGTTATCAGAACAGGCTGATGTCTGAACAATAGCAAAACCAGGTGAGAATCCCAACAAAACAACGCATCACTTAGTAAGTTCTTGGTCAGCTCAACACGTGAAACGGCAAGCATCAGTTGAGTGAACTGGGACTTTTTACCATGCTAACAACATCCTTTGAACTCCGTAGTTCTTGAGTCTGGTTTACATAAAAAAATAATGAAATTAATATAGATGATCTTTCTAGAAACTGCTTTATAGAAGCCTACCTTAAAACTAACGATATTATTTTGACTGGGAAGACTTTGTGTGTGTGTGTGTGTGTGTGTTTTCAGAATTTCCAGAGTCTGGAAGCTCTGAACATCTGATACCAGATATTCAAACAGCCAAGAGAAATGTGTGCAATTTGAGGTGTTTATCATGTCAGACTTATTGTACAAACACAGATGATCTTTCAGAATACATGGTTTAGGTCCTAGTTTTCTAAGACAGGAGGACCAAGATAAACAGCAGGACATCTTCATTTTTTTCCTGTTGTATAAAGAAGCTTTGGACCTTCAGATTAGTTTATTAATGGTAGCCTTCCTCTAGAATGGCAGGTAGAGCTGATGGAAGGCAGTATGTGACAGAGTCAGCTAATAATACAAATGCAAATAATTCCAATAATTAATTATATCCACTTACATATGTTCTTTTTATTTGAATTTCTTTCCATTTTACTAGCTTCAAGTCCCAGACATTAGATTTCTATTTCATCAAAGAGATTAAAGAATCATCTGTTTTTGAAAATATTAATCATTTAATATGATGGATTCATTAAACATTTACTAAAAAGCTGCCTATACCAAACCAACTCACACTTCACTTAGTTCTTTGAAACATTTCATCTCTTCTGAAGCCTTCCAATCTTACAGTTAAATAACGATTGATGATGGCTAATCTTTTATACTTTATACAAAGCTCATTCTTTAGATATTTCAGTGAGTCCAGATGAGCACCAGGGCTACCCAGCTCTACATCTTCAAATATTTTTCTGATTGTCTTCTTCATTCCCTAAAGAACTAAACATGCCTCCAACGGACACTGTCTTAATATAATCTATATAATAAAAGTAGGTCCATCAATTTTGTGCTTACATAAGTCAGTTCATTTCCCATTCCTCTGCACTTTGCCAAAACCATTTTTAAAACGCATCATCCTGTTCACTTAATTAAATTTCCACTGTATTTATTTTATCTCTTTCTGAAAAAAAAAATCCATTGCATCTTTAACCTCTTCCTTAACAGCCTTACAAATTCACAATGCATCATACCAGTAAGTGATACGTACTTAAGCAAATATGATCACAGATATTCTTTAATATACTCATGTTATTGATTGGTTGCACTTCATTCAGTAATATTTGAACATGAATCTGTAAATGCTGTCTAAAAGAATCCTTCCTTTTCCCTGTTACATTTTCTGAGAAAGGACTTGCACAGCACAGTATGCAGAGTTAGGTTGGTACACTGAATTAAGCTGATAGTGATCAGCAAAAGTCCATCAACATGTTTATGTAGCAAAACATCAAGATCCTTTTGTTTATGATCCAGCTGTCAAGTGAATTCAGTCTGGATGTGTCTCTGAATGCTCAAGGCACACTTAATGTCAAAATCTAAGATGAGTATGCAGAGAAAACATTTTCACGAGAATGCAAATATAAAAATATTCTGACATTTATTCTGGGTTTTGAGAGTTTATGACAAAAATCATCAACCCAGAGATTAAGGATTAAATGGCTCAGAGCTGCTATGGAATAAATAGTAGCATTTTGCACAGTGCTGTCCTCAGCAAAGAGTGAGCACAGTGCTGATGTCAAGGAACAAAAAAGCTGACCCTTTTGCTCTGACTTTTTCTAGTATCTACATAAGTTACAGGCTGTCTGGTTTATGGATGCCTTTGTACCTTTCCATAATTAACAGAAACCCCGTGTCACATATTGGTCACCTTTCAGTAGGTACAGAAGTGCAGGGTTATACTCCTAGCATGCTGCAGAGTTTCAGAAAGGTGCAGTGTCAGCACGGTCTCTTAAGCCATCTGTGTCTCTAACCTATTTTTCTACCTGAAATCATCAATATTCTGATCTACAGAGTCACAGCTGGGTTTTGTTTGCCTTCAAATAGAATCAGTTACACATTACTCAAGATCTAATTATATCGGACTTCAAATGATGTAAAACTAGGTCATTTGTTTGGAATGATAAAGTAAATTTATCAAAACCTTTTTTGCCACCCAAACAGAAATTTTCCTAAGAGGATTTCTTAGTTTTTGTATTGGTTTGCTTTCACATTTAATGCTGTTTAGTGACAAATCGCTGATACAGCTTCAGTAGTACTCAGTACTGAACATTTGTGAGGAAATTATTAAATGGCTTTTTCCAGTTTGAACAAAACTTTATCTGAAACATTACTGTTGTACAACTTTCCGGAAACATATATTCATAAATATTTTCAGTGTTCTTCATTGATATTATAATGGTCTACATTATTTAGAAGGATGTAAATGTCCTGGTTTTCATAATTTCCGTAAATATAAAATATTTGTAGACTTACAATATTTTGGTACAAAGACTAACAAAATAGTAAAAAAAAGTTTGTGAATATTGTCTTCCCCTATAGCAAATAAAATCTGATTAAACTTTGTTGGTTTTCATTTTCGTTATACACTTACAGGAACGTTTTTATAGGAGGCAAACATGAGAAATTTGATTTGGCCAGAAAGATTCAAATCTCCCAAAATGTATATTTTTAAATTTTTGGCAAACTGAAAATGAAAATTCTTTTGGGACAAAGTTTAGGTCAGCATGAAAAGAACTGTTTAAAATTCCATGCACACACATAAAAAAAACCAACCCGCCTTCATATTATTCAGCACAAAGTGCTATGAACTTGTTTTAAACTGCATTTTAGAGAAATTATGTACTTTATTTACTAAACAAAAAAATCCTTTCAGTTATCCAAGAAGTTCTGTGCTTATGATTGCAGTATCTAGATGTGAAAGAGAAAATATGAAAGAATTACAAATACATTCTAAAAGTATTGAGAAGACATAATAATGTCTGAGTAGCACATGTAAGTAGGCAGTAGAACTGTGGATTGGTTAAACCACAAGAGAATTGGTTCACAAATGATTCATATGTCTTTCTAATCTTAACAGATCTGAGAAACCCAATCACTCATGTCCAGTACCACCTGTTTCTTCACTCAGTATTGACCCTGCCAAACCTCCGAGGTCTGTTCCACATTCATTAGGAATAGCAATCTTTACAGTCTAGTCAGCTCGAAATGTTTCCTTCTTCTTGTCTGCAGTGTGAGACGAGACTTCTCAGGATATGCCAGTTCTCAGAACACTGAACGTTGCTACTCCACAAATAAATAATAAAGGCAAAAGTGGAATGGGTGAATCATTTTAGAAGCAAACTAGATCCCATGAAGAACTTGTTCAAGTTTGCCATTAACAGAACTCTGCCATCCTAAATCCATCCTGTACTCTAGCTGTTAGATTCATAATTGATGATTTAGATGACAGAATAGAAAGCACTTTTAATTTGAAGATGATAACAAGCTGGGAGGGATGGCAAGCACTTTAGAGGACAGGAATAAAATTTGAAGTGATGTGATGAAATCAGTAAAATAATAAGTAATTCAGTGGCATTAAATACAAAGTGACACACAGCTATAAGACAGAGAAAGACAGAGTAATAGAAATGGTTGTACAGAAGATGATTTGAGAATTAATGGACGAAAAATGGAACACACATCCACAGGGCCATAATGTACTGGGAGGTATGTGTAGGCATGCTGTACATAAGATACCTGAAGTCTCTGTAACACTGGTGTGGCTCAGCTGGAGTAGTACATCAGATTTGGGCACAACATTATAGCTGGATCAACTGAAGAGTCCAGGAAAGAGCAAGAAACACTGAGACTTTTCCAACAAAACCTGTGAAGAAAGCTGGGAAGTACTGGCTTTATTTAGCTGAGAGGAGACCAAGGGGAGAAATGAGTACAGACTTCAGATGACAGCTGATGTCATCAAAAGGTTGGCAAAGAGAGGAAAGCACTAATGTATTCTCCAGGACAATAAGTAATGGATTTAAGTTGCCACAAGGGAGATTTAACCTACACATTAAGAACACACTGAATGGCAAGAGAGTTAAGTGCTAAAACACAACTGTCGAGAGAAGCTGGGGATTCTGCATCACCGGGCTATTTTAAAAACAGGTTAGACAAATGGCTGTCAAACATTATTTAGATAAAACTGAATCTGTCTGGGATTAGTAAAAGAAATCAGTGACCTCCTGAGGTCACATCATGCCTGTTCTTATGGTTCTGTGTCCTTCAGATTTTTTTAACAGCTCTAAAACACAAACTACTTATTACACATTGCATGTATTGAGCTGAAGTCTGAGCCAAATTACGCTGATTTTAACACAGCCTGATGGAATGTTATCACAAACACCACTGAGTCAATAATACAGACAAATCCTTGAATATAATGTCTGGGTTTTATTCAGAGAGAGAAAAAGCTTTGGTCAAGAGACAGTTACCTTTATTTTTATTTAAGAAATACACAAGGTCTATGGTGATAATTGAAATTTAGTTCAGTAGCTTTAAATATAACAGATTTGTGGTCCTCTTTTGCCTTTCACTGCATTTAAGAGACAGTAAAAGACTGCTAAAAATAATGAGTTTGCCTCATAAAAGTTAGGCGTTAAAATAATAAGCTAGAGGCCATAAAAACAAATGTCCCTTGGAGATTTTATCCATCTGGACTAGATAGAATATATAGCTACTGCAGTTATTTTGCAAACAATGTTAACAACATTATTCTAAAGTTTTCACATTGAATCTTAAAAACCACAACACATATCTCTTCTGTTCCAAAGATTCCCAGACTTCAGATTTACATCTAAAACTCACAGATGGCCTTACCCTGTAATGGACCAAACCGAATCACTGACTCAGGGAAATATTTAAGCAACAGTTAAATCCATCTTTATTCAGCAAATCGTTAATATGTGCTTAAATTTAATAGTATTCACATTTAAGACAAAATCTTTTTTGCTCCCATGGGCTTTCACATATGTTCAGTAACGCATTTGTTTAAATTCTTACCATGAATATGAAAGAGGCCCCTAAAAGACACTAACATGTACATACCCTCAAATGTAGGATTACTTGGGAGCTGGAATGCAAAGCTAGGTCAGGCTCTGACATGAAACACTCTGTTATCCATTACCAGTTGCAAAGTGCTGGCTTTTACTCTCAAGCCCAGTGGTTATGTCCATACCAAATTTGCATGAAAATGTGTTATGTAGCTTTTCAAGGAAGGAAAGCCTGGCTGATTCTATCAATATGAAAATGGCAATTTTAGATTATCGTATCTTTTTTCAGTTGCTCAGCACATAATATTCACAGTTTACTTTGAAATTACTTTGTCCTACTTTAATGTGTCTGATCTAATTCCTAAAGCCTTAGTCCAAAGTGGTAATTGACAGACATCATAGAACATTTACAGGAGAAAATTAAAAATCTCTACACCATCCTTGAGTGATGTAGCTTTCTCAATGAATGAGAAGTGTTTGAAATGAGCTGCTGTTATGGATAAAGAAAAAATAAGTTAACTGTGAAGAAAGAGCTATCACTTCATGACTATCTTCTTAAACAACTCTGTACTCTGCAATAATCAGCAGAGACCTGGAATGGCAAGTATGTTCCGAGAGCAAGGGAGGCTGGGAGCATTATATGCAGTACTTCCAGGGTAGCTAGGAAACATGCAGAATACCTCCAGAGCTGCTGGGAGGAATGTCACTGACTCCAGCTCTATGCCCACTAATACGTATGCTTAGCTCGAAGTAGGGTTAAGTCTTGGAGCTAAAACAGGAACAACACTTGTACCAAATGATATCAAATTCAAGTCCTAGCAGTCTCTGGGTTTTTAGCTTTTAGCACTAGGCAGGGGGTACAGACTTTAATGCATTCCTTTTTTTTCTTTCTTTTTTTTTTTTAACTGGCCATTATGAAGAGGGCAATGATTGTGTTTGGGCTGGGGTATTGAAAAAAAAGAAAGACATGATTTTGATCAGAAATAAACATATGCTTGAATGCCCTACTGACTTAGGGTCTATTGGCACAGAATCAGCGTCAAGGAGCTTGTAGAATACAGGACAGACTCATGCATTTGCTGGACTTGGGTGACCATTCAGAAAATTCCTTAATGGTGGTATACAACATCAACCCTTGAATGCCACTGATAAAGATTTAATACAGTCTTGGCACCATATGCAGGCTGAAAGCGGACTGATCATTAATCACCTTATCTTCATCCATTTTGGTTAAACATCCCATTAGTCTCCCATCATCTTTTTGCTTTGCTTTTATTTCCAGCCACGCCTGCTCATTTGTCAATATCTCCTAACCTCAGCTCCATGCTTTCTTCTAGATAGCCCTCACCATGCACAAAACAAGTCTTCTCCAATTACTTGCAAGATTTGCTTACCTTTTTTGACCCCCCATGTCAGTCCCTCTTAAAGACCCAACTCTGCTCTTTACAGAAAATCACATTGACTTACATAGAAATAGTTTTTAGCTCCCAGTGCTTATTTGATTGTTCTTCAATTCAAAGCAAGACTCTTCATTCTTGCTGAAGGTGTAACAGGTGCCACAGGATACTGTATGTATCTATCAAATAAAACAAAACCCTCTAGGTGATAATACCAAATATGCAATGATACAATCATCTCAGTAACATCCCCAAAGTGGTAGATTATTGAACAATACACATACTATGTAGTGAATTTTTCTCTCCAGTCCTTTTTTCCAGTATAGAAAGACCAACATGATACCAGGTATTTCCTTTCATTCATAAAAAGGTGCTGAGGAAGAAAGATATCCAAAGCAACAATTAGTCTGAAACACAATTTGCTATTCTTCTCTATAATCTCCTGGTTTAAATTTCTTAAAAGTACGATAGAGATGAACAATGACAGATTTAAAAAAAATGATATAAATTTTATGCAAAAGAAAGATGCTATGGAAAGACAGCAGTGTTACATAAAATATGGTGTGAATTAATCCTACAAACTCAATGGATAAGGAATTGGCTGGATGGTCACACCCGAAGAGTTGTGGTCAATGGCTCGATGTCCAAGTGGAGACCAGTGGCAAGTGACATTCCTCAGGGGTCAGTATTGGGACCGATGCTGTTTAACATCTTTGTCGGTGACTTGGACAATGGGATTGAGCATGCCCTCAGCAAGTTTGCTTATGACACCAAGCTGTGTGTTGTGGTCGGCACGCTGGAGGGAAGGGATGCCATCCAGAGGGACCTTGACAGGCTTGAGAGGTGGGCCCGCGTGAACCTCATGAAGTTCAACAAGGCCAAGTGCAAGGTCCTGCACATGGGTCAGGGCAATCCCACACACAAATACAGGCTGGGCGATGAGTGGATTGAGAGAAGCCCTACAGAGAAGGAATTGGGGATATTAGTGGATGAAAGACTGAATAGAAGCCAGCAATGTGCTCTCGCAGCCCAGAAAGCCAATCGCATTCTGGGCTGCATCAAAAGAAGTGTGGCCAGCAGGTCGAGGGAGGGGATTCTGTCCCTCCGCACTGCTCTCATGAGACCCCACCTGGAGTACTGCGTTCAGCTCTGGGGCTCCCAACATAAGAAGGACATGGACCTGTTGGAGCGAGTCCAGAGGAGGGCCATGAAAATGATCAGGGGGCTGGAGCACCTCTCCTGTGAGGACAGGCTGAGACAGTTGTTGTTGTTCAGTCTGGAGAAGAGAAGACTCCAGGGAGACCTTACAGCAGCCTTCTAGTACCCAAAGGGGGCCTACAGGAAAGATGGGGAGGGACTCTTTAACAGGGAGTGTAGTGATAGGATGATGGGTAATGGCTTTAAACTGAAAGAAGGTAGATTTAGATTAGATATAAGGAAGAAATTCTTCACTATGAGGATGGTGATAGTAAAACAACTATGATGGAACAGGTTGCCCAGAGAAGCTGTGGATGCCCCCTCCCTAGAAGTGTTCAAGGCCAGGTTGGATGGGGCTTTGAGCAACCTGGTCTGGTGGAGGTGTCCCTGCCCATGGCAGGGGGTTGGAATTAGATGATCTTTAACGTACTTTCCAACCCAAACCATTCTATGATTCTATGAAATTGGTCTACACTATATAGTCCTGGATTAGAGAGCAAAGAGTAGAATTAGGCAGTAATATTGGGATTTTTAGAATGTTCTCAAGACTTAACATTTAATTCATGGAGTAAGTCAGTCATCCAACTACCCTTTGGGCACCTGAAACCATCTCAGCTGAAATATGTATTATCCCTGTTCAGCTATGGCCTAGTACTGTAAATCTCTTGGTACCTGTGGCTCAGTTTGTAAAATCCCGTAGGGTCTACATTTCAGCATTTGAGAAAGCCTGGAATTTCTTAAGCTGTAATGACACTGAAAAGCTCTCATTCTACCTTAAGCACCACTGGGACTCACAAAAAAGCTACTTCCTCCTCCAGTGTTTTCTGCAGGGTCTGAGCCTCTGGACATGTTTCATGCCTCTTAACTACAGATGCAAACAAGTAGGAGAGACATGTTTTCTCCATAAGTCAATTGGTCCAGTAGTTTGAGTACCTCTCTGCCTGATTTGGGTGAGGGCAATGGTGTATATTTTTCCTTCCTTCAAGCTATTAAGATAATACCCTAAATTTTGAGCCACTGAATTTCCTGGAATGGATATTTCTCAATCTCTCTCCTGTTGAAGTGTTTCTTTCAGCGTAAAATAGTGTATTTTTTGCATTAGGAATTAGAATTTTAGCCTACCAAACCAGCAGGCCAAGGAATTATACTTACTCATTCTTGTCCAATGAATATTTATGCATTGTATTCAAAGCAGAACAGCAGCTTTTACAGCAAAGGCTGAGGTAACTCCATCCCTTAAAACCCCATAATGACATGTTCAGACATTCTCCTTAAAGCTGGGAATCCTGGTCTTGAACTCTTGCCCTTTGTCATCTGGACAATATCCATGTAATCAACATCTTCCACATCTCAGTTGAGTAATTCAGCCTCTAAACTCTTGGACATAAATGGAGAAAATAACTCCAAATGGATTTTTCTTTTCTTCTCAACATGACTGGAGAATTAATGGAAACAAAATGAGAGTTACTTCACTCAGTGTTGATGTAGCATTCCAGAGGTTGCACAGCCTAGAAGGGTCCTCTATGAACACAGCTGTGTTGTGTGCCTTCCCTAGATGAGTAGAGGATCACATCTGCCAACCTTCTCAATGTGCTTTAAGTTGCCTGTGAAATTTACATTAAAAGGAAAGACAGGATAAGTCTCTCCTGGTACATATACTGAAGGCAACTACAAATGGCAGTCTAACCTAATGTCCTTCTGCTTCAGTGATCACTAATGAAGAAATAGAAGTGAAAGAAATTTTTAACATACTGCAATCTATGAAGAACCATGTGGTAGTGTGAATGGATATTTCTCCTTGAGAAGCCTAAAACCTGTATATGTTTTTAGTGGTTGTCCATGTAAAGTTTTAATATAATGGTGTCTTCGACTGTCAGTCTTTTAGTTTGTCATTGAAGGAGGTTATAAATGGGCTGTAAGCAAGCATGTCAATTTAAAATAAAACATAATCCTATCTTTAGTCAGCTAAGTTGTAACTGAATTTAAATTTGATTGGATTTTCATTCACCTTTTATTCTTCTGGATAAGGAAGAAGATTCTGATTAGGATCAGAATCAGAAATGACAAAATAGCTGAGCAAAACTTAACTGAATATTTCTAAAGCCAAAGGGAAGAGAAGAAACTCCTGTTCCTTAGCATTCTGCCTCACTGTGCAGATAATGAATCTACAATTAGGTCAAGGCGATTCAGATAAATATGATTGTCTGAATTTAGTGATTACTAATTTAAACCACAGGGCCTCAGTCAAGTGATTAATCTAAGAATATCAAACATATTTTCAAGGTTTTTCAAATTATTTGCTGCTGATTCTATTTGCTGCAAAATCTATCACGATTCTGTTTATGAATCATTCATAAGCCATTCCTAAGCTCCACAAATGCATTTGCTATCAATAAGTGTTTGCCAGATAGTCTGGGCATATAATTTTCCTTCTAGTCTTTCCTTTTCTTTGACCATTTTCTATAGGACTAGTCATTTTTCATGATTTCTGACATATTTGGTCAGCTAAATCACACAGAGTTATTTCTTCTCCTTGACAGTGTGACTGAGGCTTGGGTTAAAAAAAAAGATAAAGGAAATATATGAGAATTGCAAATGAGAAAAAGCCTCTAGGATCATAGAATCTGCCATCCTGGAATAAACTATCTTGCATATAGTCCAATACTTTGCATCTGACAGTTGTCAGTACTAGATCCTTCACAAGGCAGAAGAAATCTGTAACAGCATAGGGAAAATAATCAGACAAGTCACATAGTTCTTTGCCTGAACTCTGCCAGTTAGAAATTGGTTAACATCTTCAAGTAGAAGTCAAAACGCTTTCTAATGCTGTCATCATTATTAATTCCATCTGTGGATATTCCTGATACTTATATATATCAATTTGTTTTCAATTTGATTTTTTTTTGTTTCAAAATAGCAAATGACAAATACAGCTTTTCTGGCACAAATGCTTAGTCAAACAGCCATTTACAAAACTTTCAGGATCAATACATTTAGCAACATAGAAAAGCTGTCAAAATGACTACATGTGTGTCTGAAAGTACTAGGAAAACAGACGATATTTCTAGCCATGAAACAGAAATTTTGGACTCTTTAACTAGTAGCAACAACATTAATAATAAAGCCTCTAGGATAATAGAAGAAAGCTCAGAAACTGAGGAGCTATTTTCTCTGGTTTGGTTTTCTTTTCCTTTTTTAAGGAGACACAAAAATGTTTTACATTTCTTACGAGCAGGTTTGAGTTTATAGAGTTTATAGTAGATTGTTTCTGGGAGAAGAATTAACACACAGACAAGGTTTGATTACGTGTTGCTTATCCTTCAGCATGTGGTCTTTTACTATGGAAATTGTGAAGCAGTCTTGGGCTCAGATTTCCAATAATCTGAGTAAAAGTATTTCCACTAAGATGTCCTGTGATTCTTATTCCCTCCTAATTTTACCCATGCAAAAAATTAGGCATTTAGTAAATAAACACAGTTATTTAGGCTACAGTTTGGGACAATGCAGAGACATGGGCTGATTTGAGAGTACACCTGAAAACAACTGTTTAAGACTGGTATGACTCACTCTTGTCTTAGACACCCATCTTAGACACTTTAGACAATCTACTTGCATCTTTTTTTGTGATCATGAGCCAAATTCTGTGAACTGCTAAGTACCCTCAGCTTCCTGTACAGACCATAGGAGTTAAGAGCACACAACTCTAGCCAGGAGCAGCTCAGTCCCTCTCAGACTAAAGATTTAGGGAACAGAATTCTCTTTTAATAATAATCTGGCAACATCTCATTGAAAAGTTGAAACATTGGGAGATAGGTGTTTCTATATTTCCATTAATAACACTGATCAAAGATTTATAAAAGTCATCATTAAGTTCTTTTGAAATCTCATTCCCAGGAAGCTTAGTTCAGAACAATGCCACTCCATCTTATCAGTAGGTTTTACAGTAAGACCCTTATTAGACTGCAATTGATTCACAGCAATCTATTCATTTTTAGTCAAATTAAAACAACCTTTACTGTAGTGCCACAGTTCATGCCGATACAATTAATGTGGTGTGTGAGCATTTCTATTATGAAAATGCTTTCTTCCCTGACTTGGTTTATAGCTCAAGCATAAAGAACTCACAGGGAACTGAAACTTGTCATACAAAGTCAGCCCAGGCAGGAATGTTATTCTTTGAAATAAATAATAGTAGGAAAAGAATTTGACTGTTTTCCCCATGCAGAAGTATAATGAGGTGAGAGAAGCTGGAAACATACCACTGGAACTGACCACTTGCCCCATCAGGTTAGCATTCTTTAACTGCAGATGACTAAGTAATAAATGCAAGGACCAGAAAAATAAGTAATCTGTTTTGTCTTCACTGTCTTCATGGTACCTGATACAAGGATATGAACTGAAGACATGACCTCACATAGTTCCCATTCCTTTAATGTATCCTTAATTTCAAGGAGAGAACACAGAAAACAGTCACAGGGAAATAGAGGAACTGCAGCCGTATCCTGGTGTTGCACAGATTGTGCACACTCACAACACAGCCACGAACAATCTGCCCCAGAGGCAGCATCAAGGGATAAGCAAGAAAAGAAGCTGAGTGTGATATAAAGTCAGGTTAACACAAATAAGCTGGAGAGAGTCATGAAACTGCAGGTGTCCAGATAAAGGATAGACTAAAGCATATCTTTTATTCTTCGCATCTGGTATTTATCCTGGATTCATGCTTTGGGCTGTATTTTTAACTCAGTGTTAATGGAAGTTGCACAAAGCTCAGTGCTTTGCAGAGAGAATGCACTCCTATATCTTCTTAGGGGGCTTAGCAATGCATGCACTATGCTATGAAGTATTGATTTACAAATGCAAGAGATATAGTGAGACCAAAATCAAGGTTAAGGTAGCTATATCTCCATTTGCCCCCTAGTTTTAAAGCAAGCTGTCAGTCTTTACTTCAGAATGGCACTCATGGTTCCTTGAGCACTTGAAAGCTGTTGTAAGCCAATGTTGCTGCTGAAAGCCCTCCATACACCAACAAAACCACTCTTTCACTTCAGCCAGAAGAAAGGTTCATGTGGCTGCTCAGGGAACTGATCCCAGTTACAACTCACCTGGAAAAATAAATAAATATCGGTTCCCAGACTTGGTTTTTTTGCATTACTACATGGATGGCACTTGTGTAAACAAAAGGTAGGGACTGGAATAAACAAGTAGAGATAGGATTTCCTCCTCTGGCAGCACTGAAAGACTTGGCTAACTTCAAATGCTCTCCTGTGTTAAAGACAATTTCCAGAATCTGCTTCCTATGCAGCTTCAACTTACTCTTCAACTCAACTGCTCTGCCTACAGAGCACAGCAGTGCAAAATCAGACAAAGTTACTCTGGACTCCACCTTTACTTGTAAAATGTTTGCTCCATCTAGTAGTTGCATCCACTCTTCGTCTTGTGGAACTGACACAAAAAAGCCTGATTTGCTTAAAAATGCTTTTGAATGGAAGGTGGATAGCAATGTAATAAATAAAGAGAAAAAAATGCAAAATTCAACCTGCTTATTTATACTAAGGACTTTTGTTTCAACACATGCACTTCCCCTTTCCTACACCCTACATCCCTAAATACCAATTCTTACCTCTATTCCACCTCTTATGTATGTTACATAGAAGAGTTTGAGGGACAAGCAAAATTAAAAACAAAATGGTGGGTCAGCTTCCTGATGATTCAGCATCAGGCTCCATATGTTGTACTGGCACGACTGAGGGGTCACTGGAAAGATACTGAAGCCAGAAGAGGTTCTTAACTAGAGCTGCCACCAAGAAAATATGTGTGGGGACTTCATTCCCTAAGGTATGGCCTTTCTGTGAATTTTTCTGTACAGATCTTTGCTGCCCGAAGTCTATTCAGACTGATTACTTGGACTTTGCTCAATACTCAAAGACTTACTCTTCTTTGGAAAATCATCTTCTGGAATACCAGAATTCCCATTAGAAATGTCAAAAATTCCTGATATAATTGTATAAAATAATGTTTGTTTCAGGGAAATGGAAATAATTTTCTAACACAAAATGATACTAACATTGCATTAAGATATCGGGATAGGTTTCAGAAATCTCCTGGAGTTGAGAGACCCTTGTTATTCTGCTGTCCTTCATTTTTACATCATTTCCTGAGTACAAAAGCCAAAAGTGTCATTTAAACAGAGCAGACTAATTTAAGCATTAAACATTAGAATAGTTTGAGTAGCAAGCTTCAATGTCATGGGGAAGGTACAAAGGAGCAGTAATTGATTTCATGTGGGAATAGTGTATGTGGTCAAAAGGAAAGCAGGTAACTTGGTGTATTCCTCAGTCAAGCAGTAGCTTAAAAACAGTCTTGAAACAAGTTATATTTATGTTTGTTTGGTTGGTTTTTTTAATTCCCACTGGGCTTATCTTTCACACAAAGGTTGAACTGCATTTTCCAAACTGCCAGACATCACCTGTGCAAGTATAGCCTTTTCTAAGAAAAAGGTTGTCTGTAGAACTTAGCATACACACACTTGGAGACAGTTTAGGAACTAGTCCAGAAATAATTAGCGATGGTGGAAAGCCTGCTATCCATTCTAACAGGACCTGGATTGTTCTCTTAGGACTAGATCTTCCCACACCTGTGGTAGATCTTCTATCAGGTCTGTTAACATTTATTCAACCCTGTATCCTGGTTATAAAAAAAATCATTGTAATCAAGTAGATATTACAGGTCTTGTCAAGTTTTGGATCAGTTCCACACTTCTTGCAATTTGACACCTAACATGCAGAGTACCAGAACATGAGCTCCACTGAGATGCAGTAAATTGAATCATGGCAATTCTTTACATAACAACTTCAACCACATAGATTTATAGAAATATGCAAAACTGTACATGCTGTTCAGTCTTGAAAGGAAAAAACAAAGCAATGTGAAGGGCCTTTAGTGTTAGCATATAACATTGAATCAATTTGACTTTATGACTATCTCATATTTATTTTTCAGTCATAACATCTCAGCCAAACGATTTGAGGCTGATGTTCTGGTTTTTTCCATCATCTTATTTCTCATAAATGTGGAACAATTATCAGGAAAGTGAATCCTTTCATCAGCTTTAATACAGATTTAAGTAGTTACCAGAGAAAGAACACTATTCCATTTTCATTATTAAAGTAAAATCTAGTGTTTTTTTCCAATTCATTCAACTGAGACAGCTTCTAGTCAATATTTTATGGATATAATTCTGATTGCTACCAGTAGCTTGAACATGCCCCTTGTGTTCGCAGAACCTGTAAGAATTGTCCATAGAAACTGACAGTTAGAAATCTTAGAAGATTTCCAATTACTTGTAGAAATTAGTACTAAGTATGCAACGTGGACTTTTGGGAGCAACTCATTTCAACTGATCTTTGTTTAACCTTGTATGTGATGATTCTAGAGAACTATACGTATCCAAGGGCAGGCTTTCACTCATCACTCTCTCCCCCTCATTAAGATTCAGATGTAGGCACATATTAGCAGAAATGACTGATGAGAACACATGTTGCCATATGCTAAACGAGAATATAGTTGTCCCTAATTCCAGCACCAGTGTTACACTCTGACACCAGCATTGCCATTCTGCTACATGGCAGCAGATGTTCAGAGCCTTAGAGGTTGGCTTCCCAGTGAGGGAGAAAGCAATGACATAGAAGCTGACTAAACTCTTAACTGTTACTTACTAAATTTGCACACATACAGAGATTCTGAACTTAGTTGTAGAACATGCAGGAAAAACACAGCTCCAAAAAGGATTGAAGATGCCTCTTGACACCTACACTAATAGTATTTTATTGTTAGTTTTGCAGACAGAAAATAAGCTCCTAATTCTAATTCAGAAAAGTTGACAAACTTTAAAAAAACTGACCTAAATTTATCAATAAGTGTTGAGGTTTGCTACAAAAAAAAGAAGACATCTTGTAAACACACCTCCCAATGAATTCTCAGGTGCCTGGTACTAATTCATGGTAGTTTTTTGGAATAAAGACAGCATGAAACAAATGGTGCACCTGGAGACGACACAGAGAAAAATTAAGAAAAAAATTGGTTAAAAGTTTCCTTCTGATGTGAAAGGCAGATGTATACTCCTAGTTTATCACATTCTGGGCTTTTTTTCATCATCTTGCTGTCTTCACACATAATAGCTAAACCCACTGGTTTATGTTTAAGTTGTTTAAGACAACTTAATTAAGACAAGAATAAACTTAATGCCTGAATTTAAAACACAAAGACTACATCTAAGCAAGAATATCTCAGGATATGTGTAAATATTTTAATCAGTCAATATTAAGTATATGTTTACATATGATATTGGACAGATATAATTTAAAGTATGGGGCTTTAATAGTTTCCAGGTCTGAGCATCTAACCTGATCTCCAGAAGAAGAATGTAGATCTTTGCCTCTGCTCAAGGAGAACAACAGATCTAAATATCTGAAAATCAATCATGTAATATGCCACACTGTAGACGAATGAGTCTCAGTCTGAACAGACAATTACACAAATTTTGGCATTTGTGCTTCAACTTCTCTCTGTTGTAAGTATTATCTATTATTTTATTTATTTGTCTTAAGAGCTCATAATGTGCAAACAAGTTAAATATGCCTATAGCAGTACCTTGGGTCTATTGAGCAGTGTGTCTCATTTTTCGTTTCTAAAAAGAAAACCTGGTCACAGGGGTGTTTTAGAACTAATTACTGGTTGCTTGTGGCATACTCTCTCTGGATGTTATACTTAATGCCAACACTTAATTTTTCAGCTACCCACTGATCCATTTGTTCACATTTGGAATTTAATGAAGACCTTGTGCAACGTATTACTTTTTTCTGATCTCACCATATACACTTATAAGCTTTTCTTCTTGTGCTTTCCCTTCTAGGTTTTTCCCTTATATTTTACTGTAAATAACAAAGATTATATGAACCATTTTTACTGTCCATGTGTCACAGAATAATCATCTTATCAGTCATTTCACAATAATGGTCTTACAAGGCTAAAGTTCATTTGAGACAACTGAATGAATGCTGAATCTCAAGCTAAAGAAATGTCCAGCTTCTGCTTAGAATATAGTGAGCAAATGAAAGCATGCATTTTTTTAGTTTATTGTAATAAGGTTTTGTACAATATAATTGCAATCAAAGCTGGATTGTGACCATAATGCTTTAGGTGGGTTTTCTGCTCTTGAACAGGATCTAAATCCCCTGGGAAAAGCTGGGACTCAGTTTCTAGGACTACAAGCAGAAAACAAAAGAATCCAAGTCCATGAAAAGCAGAGACAGTGGGGAGCTGTATTTAGAGACTAAAAGGTTTTATGCTATTTCCAGTCATTAAGTCATCTTATACAAACTGTATGAAGAATCCACCACAACTTATACAGTAAATGATTTTATATATTTCTGGTGGTGCATTTCCTTCCCCCCCCCCTCTGGGCTGATCTACAAACTCATGACAATATTAAATCTCAGGTTTCTTCCAGGAGACCACAAAACCTCCACCTGTATAAAATCTATTTGTGTTTTATTTAAAGAATAATAATGCAATATGAAGTTTGATCTAAAAGGTAATAATAAAAAGAATCTTAGAATGATACCCACTCCAGTTAATTTCTCATGTGCAATTTTTAAATATTTTGTATAAAAGAGTATGCTGATACTCCGTATAATTTTTATCAAATAATTTCATATAAATGTTTCTTAATTTGGGGGGGGCGGTTTAAAAGGCTTTTTTCTGAAAGCCATAACAATATTTTGATTATCATTTTACTCAAAGATAAAACCAACATCAAAACATTGAAATTTCTCATGGGTCAGAAATTTCACTTTCTCAGCAGCTTTACGTTTCATACATCTAATATCCATACCCTTTCAATTTGTATAAATAAGGCATACAGAATATTTTAAATTTCTTATCTTTTTCCTCTTCAGCCTCTTATTTTTTTTCTGGTAAACAAACAATTTTTAAAAAGCTTATGTATCCCAAGTATAACACCAAAAGCATGAAAGCAAAACTGATATAGAAAATACCAAAAAGTAACATTTAACAAACAGAAAAGTGAACACCTCCTGAGCTGAAGATATGAGGCAAGTAGGACCTGAATCCAGGAGCAGGTGTGCACCAGCTGTTTGTGCATTTTAATTCACTCTGAAGGCTGAAAGAAATGACAGAAGAATTCACCTCTCTTGTGCAACCTCTGTGCTTGGTATTTCACCCTTTCTTTCCAGAAATTACCTTAACCCACTCAGGGAGTCCCAGTAAGTGAAACATTATTCACTGGAATAGCAACACAGCCCTGGGCTGTACCTGACAATGGAAGGAATTCATACCATGGTTTATTGGCAGTCCTCTGAGACATCCTTTTTAAAAACTAGCTGTTAAGAATGGAGAGACAAACACAATCATTCACACTTAATTACTTTGTTAACATTTCTAAAAGTAATGTAAAAGGCTCTGCCAGCCTGGACGCCACCCCAAAACCAACACAGTGGGGAAAGACCCTTCTGCCAGACTCTGACTGACCTATCTGGCTTAGAAACTGCTTCACCATTCAGCTGCAAAAGGCTTCAGCAGCCTTCTCTTTAAAAAGATACTTGTATCTCCTTATTAAATATTGGTATTATTATTAATTTCTTAGACTGAGAACTGGATTGTGGGGATTATATAAGACTTGTATACCAGTCTTTTGCTGTTATATATCAGTGACATTCTGCTGTTTCATGCTAGGCTGGCTGTTGCCTTAGTGGTTAGATATTGTGCTTTCATAGAAATAGTAAAGCACAACTCTCAGCTCATGTTGTTTTATCCACAGTAGGAATTTTACCAAAGGAGCTCAGGCTATTTTGGGAATACCATAGAAAACAAGGTCTGTAATATCCTCTTCTAAGATGAGAGTCTTTGTGCTACAAAGAATGAAATCTGCTCTATTAATTGCGCTCTTCTGCAGCTCTGAATCTTCTAGGCCTGTATCCTTAAAGGTATTTCATTATCTCTGCAGCCAAGAAAGGTTCAGCATCTGGTACCCAGCTTCCCACTGACAAAAGATCTTCCAGTCATTGCAAAGAGGCTTTCTGTGAGTAAAGGTTACCACAGACTTTAAGTTGTTGCTACTGACTGTCACAGTGACTCTTCAGCTCTGTGATGGTTCTCTTACCACTACACACGCCTTCATAACGCATTCAAATGATGCTCTGCAAAAATGCAGCTGGTGATGGTTACACACCCCAGAGTTAAGGGCTTAGTTCTGCCCATGGATCCCATCAATGTCAGTGTGGTTACAGGGAGTGTAATTCTGAGTTTCTAATCATGTAGCTATCTGCAGCTTCACTATCGTTATTTGAAAACCACAAGTTTTGAAATAGTAAGTTATAGTTGCTTCACTCTGACATAAGGGTGCATTCTGACACTTGATTTGCTCTCTGGAGAGAGATCCCAAGCTACAGCCAGATGGCTATGAGGCTCCTGCTAGGTCTGAATCATGCTGGCCAATTTATAAGAATTGGAGACCATAGTATTACATATTTCACAGTCTCTGGGGTTAAAATTTGATATGAAAAATGTAACTGAATCAGCCAGTGACAGCATGTTTTTGTATTTTATTGCATTGTGGTTCTAACACCATTAGAAGATATTGCACTTAATTATTCCAAAGTGAGACAATTTCAGTACGAACACTTTTATACACAAACAGAAAGTGTTTGGAGTAACTAAGGGGTATTAATGTGTAGGAAATCTGAGTTGAATACTCTTCGTAAGCTGCTGTGGAAGAAGAGTTCTCCTTTTTTTCCCTGCTGCTAGTGAGTGATGAACAGGATTATTTTACTGAGAATAGGGGAAAAAATGGAAACTAAACAAACAACTGCAGTTCCAGAAATTCTGCTTCATAAATTATGCTGATAAGGAAAGTTTAGCTTTGTGATTTTATGATGTTTGAGTTTCCAATTGAATTGAAATAAGTAAAAGTGCTTTGTGTGCATTGCAGAACACTTTCAGGAGGCTGTTTCCTGTCTTTCATGATGCAGTATCTTTTAATGAAATAGGTGTTTGGATTTCTCACTAATGTGATGCATTTTATCTAGAAGATCTTACACTGCACAGGAATAGGAAATTAGTAATTGAGCATCATGGTCCTTTTAGTCACTTATCCTCACAGTGAGATTTGAAAAATAAAATTACTTATAAAGCTTTTAGGTTTTATCTTCTTTAAAATTTTGTTTTGCTCTAACACCTCCCCAGACACCCAAGTTTATTATAAATCAAAAATGCACACATAAAAGTTTCTGCCTAAACTCAGCACACCTTGGATCCTTTCCACTGGACAGCACAATAAGAAAAGCTGACCAGAAAAGATGCAGTTGTGAATTCATGTCAAAATATCTGCCTTTTGCATGTAAATGTAGAAAATTCCTGTCTCCCTTATTTCTGAAAAATTACCATAAGCATCCTACTTTTTAATTTAAATCTGCATTGTTTGCTGCTTTCCATGACAAAGCTACTACATATACTAGGAATGTGCACCATGCTGTTAATGTCTTTTAGGCCATCACTTTACCACTTGATAAAACACTGATCAATTTTAAAAGGCAGATGTACCTTCTCAGAAATAGGCCTAAAAATGTGTGTGTAAAACCAAAACAAATCTTTCAGAGAATTCTTTAGTTAATCATTCAGATATGAATGCTACATTCTATTGTATTCACACACACAAGCCTATGGTCATTATTTAAGTAACAAATTCCTTGGTTTGGTGTGTACATGCAGAATACTTTTTCTTCCTAAATATATGCAAAATGGCCTATTTAATCTTCATTTATTTACCTGGTTTCTCCATATATGAGTAAGGTGCAGCACACCACTTATTTCACAAATGAGATTTCATCTTTTGCTCCTGTATGAGCAGAACTTTGTCTTGTGAGATACTACCATACGTATGCATTATATGCCAATAATGTCTTCTTTTAACCACACAATGGCTCTTTTGCACAAAACCACTGGAGATAATGCAATGCTACTATAACCGTTTCAGATTTTCCTATTTGGAATCTAGAAATAGGAAAACATCAACAGTAATACAAAATTCCTTACTACAATAACAGTAATAAACTCTGTCTCTTAAAAATTTCAAGCATTAGTCTTTCTGTAGTTTTAAAAATTTACAACACTGTGATTTACATCCTAGTATATTTTTAACATCGAAGGAAAAGCTCTCAGATAAAAAATATATGAGTTGCTGATGATTAATCTTAAATGAAAAGATTTTTAAACTCCAAATTCTATTAATAAATTAGCAAATAAATTACCTGCATATGAAATACCCCAGTGACAACCCTGAGTGTAATTCTCATATGAATTTAAGAAAATAGAGATTTGACTATCAGATTTCATAATATTTTGTTAAGATTTGAAAAATATTTTCTTGTCAAAGTCACAGATTGAAATTTCTTCACTGGATATACTTACTTTGAAGACTTCTAGTACTTTCATTGTTCCTGAAGGAAAACTAATTGGAATTTGGGAGGTCCAATGTTATTCTTCCTGGTACTTCTATCAAGACTGAGCCTCACTAACTTTGTATATTCAGAGAATTTCAGAGTCCTGCCTTAAATTCTGACACAAAGACCCCTGAAAGTCCTACTAAGGGAAGGATATTCATTGATTTAGTCAAAGGGTATCAAATGCTAAGAAATTAAGCATACTTTTTGTGTACATCTCACAAACATAATGTGACTTCTTTTGGATGTTTGTAAGAGAAAATATCATTTAAATGTAAAGCTATAATGAAGAACTAAAGTTGTAATGAAAAATAAAAGGACTTAATACTGTGCTGAATAAAGACTCATGAGATACACATTTCTCTTTCATTATAGTTTACCATGACTATTAATTTTATTTAAGACTCAACCTGATTAACTCAAATCCCATTCTAATTCTAATTCTAAAATTTTTATTTTTTACCTATGTTAAACAAAAAATATGCAGAATACCCTCATGCATTGTGATCAGGTAAGGATCTTCCCTTTAAATATATGGAATTTGGTTAATTTTCTAGTCATTTAAAATTACAGTATGCTTATAACAGAGATGATGGTGAAATACAGCTGATAAATGCTACTGGTATTATGACTGCTGCCCATACAGAGGCTTGAAGCCAAATGGACGAGGCACCAGCACCGATGCCAAGAATTAGTGTTTGGCAGAGATGGGAGATTTGACTCATGGATACATTCCTAAGGGAAGAATAAATACTAAACTGAACGTCACAGCCATCGCTGCTGTAGCAACGCCCAGTGGGTTGCCTCAGGAAATGTCAGTGGGGTAGATCCTTGCCTGAGATTCTGTGAGTGGGAAGATGCTCAGGCTTCTTTCTTGGGACAGGAAAGAAATGGGGGAGTATTGGCTTAAAGGCATGTTCTGACTTCCCTTCCAGCATCAGAGCAGCCTTGTATAGCTGCTCCACGTAAGTGACTCAGAAAGCAGGGACAGCTACTTTCTCTACAGCTTTTGTGGTCTGTATGTCAGGTTGACGAAATATAAATTGCAATGAGTTGGACCTCTACCAGTACTAAACTGTCATTAATTCAGAGAACTGTTTTCAACAGAGAAGAAGAAAGAAAGACAGAGAGATATGCACAGAGATATGAAATACAGAAGTATTTACATCAGAGAGAACTCTATCACAAATGGTTATTCAGATTTACCCAAATGGACACATATAATCCCTCTGTACCTTTTCTCTCCATCATACACAAAGCATTTATTTACTCATTCTAATTAAACTTTTTTTAGAAACTCATTCAATTCTAGTCAGAGCAATGCAAGAAATAGCCATAATAGATTTTCTGAGGAAGGGTTTTTACTCTAAAACATTTCTAGGCTGTTCATGTCAGACAGTATTCTTAGCATAGGAAGTGGTCAAACAGCATAAGGAAATTGAGATACACAACAATAGAGTGAGTAAGTCTTCCTTTTCTGTAATGGTGACACTAGCTTGTTCTGACTATCTGAAGAAAGAAACACTGGAGTCACTTATTTTGGAGCAGTATCTGTACTAAGTTATACTGGAACAGATGTCCATGGTTCCAGTGAGACTAATGCCAGAATCCGGCTCATTTTGTTTAACCCTTTAGATATAAGTTTATTATATGCATGTAAATTACTTTGACTTGACATGGAAATAAATAACTTAAGTTGGTTTAATGAGATCTAGATTATTAACTGCAATATACATTGTTCTTTTTCAAAGAACGAGCACAGCAGAGTAAATTTTAATTGTGATGATTAGGGATTTTTATTAGCAGTGAAACCCCTTATGCACTGAAATGAGGGTATTCCCTAGAGAGTGCAGAATCAAGCAAGAGAGAATATGTAATGAACTGAGCTAAACAAAGTGAAGGTCAGAGCCAACATTCATGCAGAAAAGAGGTCATCCTAGGAAGCTGCATTATTAAATACAACCTGGAATATATACACCTTGACAAGCAGCAGGAGGAAATTGCTACTTAGTCCACATATAATCAAATGATAAAATGTAGGTGGATTTGCAGTATTTGCAAGCCAAAATACATCTTAAGGGACAGGAATTTACTGATTTGCAAAACAGAATATGACTTTATTGGCCAGGTTCTTGGCTCATATGTCTACCAAGTACCAATTCGTACTGGTTTGAAACTGACAGAAAGAATTTTTAAGAAATGCAGATGTGTAAATGATTTTGTCTCACCAATCAAATGGAACTCAGCAGAGCAATTGCTACAGAATTTATAGAAGGAAGAATTACAGTGTTATGTCACAACAGAGCAAGAAACAGAAACAGATGTAAAATTTAGGTGAAATTCATCTTGGGAATGAACTAAAAAAGCAACAGGGGAGAAAAACCTCCCCAGACAAACATCACTGTGTGGACAAAAGTGGACAGAAACAAACTGGATGATGAGGACCAATCAGCACCACATGAGTTACCCCTGGGGGAGACAAAATACAGTAAGTAAACTCTGAACAGCATGAGTGCTGAGAGCTGTGAACAGAAGAAAGCAGGCAAATTATCAAAGAAAAATGTCTGACAGAGGGCCTTGTGTTTAACATCTAGCAACAACATGTCTTATACAGTTCAGCTACAAGTCCAGCAAGACAATAAAAGCTTAATAATTGCCTGAGCTCTTGTGAAGCAGCAAAGAGGCCACACCGAGCTCTCACAAGTATTTGATGTTTGACAGCACAGTTATTCTGTTTCTGAATGGCCAGGCCCAAAGAGTTGTGGTGAATGGAGTTAAATCCAGTTGGTGGCCGGTCACAAATGGTGTTCCCCAGGGCTCAGTATTGGGGCCAGTTCTCTTTAATATCTTTATCAATGATCTGGACAAGGGGATCAAGTGCACCTTCAGTAAGTTTGCAGACAACACCAAGTTGGGCAGGAGTGTTGATCTGCTTGAGGGTAGGAAGGTTCTACAGAGGGATCTGGACAGGCTGGATTGATGGGCCAAAGACAACTGTATGAGATTCAACAAGACCAAGTGCCAGGTCCTGCACTTGGGTCACAACAACCCCATGCAGCGCTACAGGCTTGGGGGAGAGTGGCTGGAAAGCTGCCTGGGGGAAAAGGACCTGGAAGTGTTGGTCAAGAGCTGGCTGAATATGAGCTGGCAGTGTGCCCAGGTGGCCAAGAAGGCCAACAGCATCCTGGCTTGTATCAGAAATAGGATACAGGAGCAGGAAGTGATTGTTCCCCTGTACTCGGCCCTGGTGAGGCCACACCTTGAGTACTGTGTTCGGTTTTGGTCCCCTCCCTACAGAAAAGGCGTTGAGGTGCTGGAGCATGTCCAGAGAAGGGCAACGAAGCTGGTGAAGGGTCTAGAGAACAAGTCTTAAGAGGAGTAGCTGAGGGTTGTTTAGCCTGGAGACAAGGAGGCTGAGGGGAGACCTTATCGCTCTCTACAACTACCTGGAAGGAGGTTGTAGTGAGGTGGGTGTTGGTCTCTTCTCCCAAGTAAGAAGTGATAGGACAAGACCAAATGGCCTCACATTGCACCAGGGAAGGTTTAAATTGGATATTAGGAAAAATTTCTTCACTGAAAGGGTTATCAAGCATTGGAACAGGCTGCTTCAGGGAAGTGGTTGACTCACCATCCCTGGAGATACTTGAAAGACGTGTAGATGTGGCACTTAGGGACATGGTTTAGTGGTTGCCTTGGCAGTGTTAGGTTTACACTTGGACTCTTGAAGGTCTTTTCCAACCTAAATGATTCTATGAGTCTATGATTCTGTGATTCTAATATGGGATGTCCACAACAGAAGGATCTATTTTAGGGTTATCCCCTTTACCAGAACTCATCTAAAAGAATAGCCACTGATGACTATATGTACTTTGCTTTTTTTACTAGTACTTCTTCTTAAACAGCTTTTTCTTCGCAGTTGCATGTCCCAGAGGGGTTTTAACTTCCAAACCCTGTGGACTGAGTAGCCTGATGAAAAGAACTCTGGTCTTTCAATCAGTTTTTAATAGTGTTGTCCTCCCTTTTTGTTCTCAAAGCAATTACATAATATAGCACTTGCACCTACTGATCAGAGAGATTTATTACAGTTGTCCAACACAGTAAAGATTATAGTTACTACATTATTGCAAGAAACACAATGGTTAAGCTTACAAATTTAATTCTGGTGCCACTGTGGTATTTTTTGTGTTTATTTCAAAGTGTATGAATGCAAAAAAAGCAGAGACAAGTATTGAAAGTAGAGATGTGTTTTGGGAATTCATTTAAATGGAACAACTTGATTATTCTCAACTTTGTATTCACCCATATATGCATCAAAAGTAACTTTACTAAAACTGATAGAGTTACTCTGCCTTTAGGGTGGAGAAACCAAATAGAACATGGTTTGCTACTCACTGAGCATCTATGACTGATGGGGACATGTCATGCCTAACAATTACAACACGTGGCTTTGGATTGGCGTGCAACCAAAATCCTTTGCAAAATGAGAAGAATGCTGAGATCAGAAATAGTTCTTCCTCTATGACAAGCGTTACAGATTTCACTGCTATGTTAATAGACAGATGAATGCATTTTGCATATTTCAAACTATTTAGAAAATGAGAATTTGAGGTTTTACTACTATGTCTACAAACTTCCCCAAGAAGATTAAAGTACATGATCTTTTCACATAACCCTGAACATATTCTCTGTGTGCACTAAGCAGATGTGCTCTGCCCCTCCTTTCAGCTGACCAGAAGCAATAGGCTTGTAGCAAGACTCTGAACCTCAGTTAATGTCTGCTGCTGCCCAGCTGAGCTTATTAGCTTGGGCTGAGTGCCTCATTAACCCTG
This sequence comes from Haliaeetus leucocephalus, assembly GCF_000737465.1. Classification (NCBI taxonomy): domain Eukaryota; kingdom Metazoa; phylum Chordata; class Aves; order Accipitriformes; family Accipitridae; genus Haliaeetus; species Haliaeetus leucocephalus. Next base: position 1,236,051 of record NW_010972698.1, on the reverse strand, counting down.
ACAATATGGCTTCTAGATGGTTCAGAGGTCACACAGCATCTTAGAGGTGCCTGCAAAAGACTGGTGAAACTGCACTACATTATATTTAAAACAAAGCCAGCACCAGAGATTTTAACATGATTTTAGGCACTGGATGTATATAGGACTTCATGCCTTTAAAGAGTTTCAGTACAGCCAGATCCTACATTTTAAAAGGTGATCAATAATCCTATAACGATGCTTAAAAACAAGTCAGTTGAAATGCATGAGTTAATACATTTTTAAACACTGACTGCTTGCCAAGTCTACTCATGTCCTAACTAAAAGGCTTTGGGGGTTTGCATTCTACTCAAGGAAGTGGGAAAAAAGAACTGGTTGGGCTAGAAACAACATTTCTATTGTCAAATTAATGCAACATGGATGGAATTGTGAACTGAATAGAGAGGAAAGGGAAGAAGTGGAAACCTTTGTGAATAGATCTGGGGAGAAGATAGTGACAAATGTACCGGAGGAAGAGCTAAACAGTCTTTTCCTTTCACTGATTGTTACAGAGGGACAGTAGAGTAATGTAGAAGTTTATCACCTGCTGTAAAGTGTGCTTAGATGGGATAAAAAGAACGGGTTGTTGACCTTTTAACAAGGTAGTTGTTAAGCTAATGCATACAATCTAGCATCTTGCTTCAGAAGTCGGGCTTGTGCTGAATCAAATGAACAAGGATCATGACATGATGGTAGCTGTAAGATGCTCAAGACCTCTGCATAAACCAGATGTAAAACACTGGCAGAGGATGAAGAAAAATCTCAGCTAAGAATGATTTGAAGGAAGATATAATTGTGTAAAGAAGCTCTGGAAAGGACTGGAAGACTTTTATTTATGTGAGCTCAATGAAATATTTACTTAATTCATAAATTGGTTCCCATTTCTGCCATTTCTCTCTCTCTTTGAATCTCTAGCATTTTCATCTCTTTGCCAAACAGGTTTAATCAATTAAAAATATATATTTTTATAGTTCTATAAAGTTCACATCACTTTACAGATATATCAACAAGCACTGTCCATGATGCTTCCTTTCAGAGGAGAATATCTTAACTGGCCACTAGCAAAATAGACATGTCTGCTTCTAAAATTCAGAATCCTACAGGAGACCTGGAAACAAGATGGTATGGAGAAAAGTCCAAATCTTCTCTATTTGTGAGTGTCTGTTTAGATTTAGTGTGGACTGCTATTTAATGGAGGGAACATTTCTTTCAGAAGGGCACAATGAGAAAATATTAGGCTTCAAAAAGGAGCAACAAGGTTTGCAAACTCAGTATGGTTTGAGATCTCAGCAAAACCTCAGTGGTTCTAAGACTCATCCAACCCTCTACGTTGATTTCTCCAAAACAGCCAGAATCAATTTTTTTCAGTTTCTTTTTCTCCTGCAGCTGACAGTTATTTGACACAGTTAACGACCACAGTGGGTATTGAAAGCCATCAGCCACTAATAACCTTCAGTGTTAAACAGAAGCAGGGTGGTCTCTCTCTTCTCCTTGGCATAACAAGGAAAACGGTCATTTTCTACTCCAGGAATTAACAGTAATTGACTATCATTCTGATAGTGCCATACACACTCAATGATAATTTACAGGTGCAAAAGCAGGGAAGTTTCTCAATGTACATTAAAGATCTAGGTTCTGAAAAATGTAATTTTGTTACTAAAAGAAATGTCTGCAGTCCAATATAAAATTCCAGCCCCATTCCCTTTCACATGTTAAAAATCAAGAACTCTGTAAACAAGACTGTTCAAGTAAAGGAAACACATAATTAGATCTTAATTTTAGAGGAAGGAACTGATAATTGTGTGATTACCCTTCAGCTGTGGGAACATCTTGCTCCAGTAAAGGTCCCGTTGAATTATATAAGCCCACTTGTGGAGCAAGACAATATTCAATACAAATATTAGTTTAGAATCATAAAACACTAAAACTAAACTATATTATTTCATCAGCAGTCCTACAGAACATGCACTCGATCTTAAGTATCAAGACCATCATATTTTTCTGTTAAATGCTGTCAAGTCGTTGCTAGGAATACTGCCAGGTTAAAACTGATACACACTTAAAAAGCAAATCCTTTTATGCATGGTTATTTTATGTATTAAAACTTGAAGTTGCTGCATTTAAAAAATCTAATTCTATTCTCATTTTCTGTTTTCTAGATATTTCCCCATTTAGGTTATTTTGTCCTCCACTTCTCATTTGGCAATGGGAAAAAAACTCAGTTGCTTTCAACATACATGTAAGTGCTTATGTATTTGGATCTCTGGCTATCAGCCACCATGAAATGTTGCAATGCCCAGGTTACAAAGAACAATATAGCATGTTAAATTCCAAAGCATAAGCTCCTTTCTTTGAATTGTAAAATGCCACAAAAAGACCTGAATTAATGTTATGGTTCTTTTATGGTTCACAAAATCTATATCTATAGACTAAAACAAAATTATTATTTCCACCTTTTAAATTGAAAAACTTTTCTAGGTCCATTTCAGCAGATTTTAAATAACAAATTTGAAAGGGTAACAGATACAAAAAAACCACCTAGAAGACTGAAATATGTTATTCAGCCTGGGACAAGGCTGGAATGAATCCGCAGAAACATCTCTATTGATATGTCATACATACATTTTCCAAATAACCAGTAGACATTAAATCCCTGGCTGTATTTACCCCTGTTTCACCTGATCAAATTGTCTAGTGAATAAATTTGAAGACTGAAACATTATAGTCATTCGAAGTGATTATGAAATATATATATAAGAACCTGGAATTTAAACACTCAGAGCAATGAAACTATGAAACTGCACTAAAAATAGCACAGCTGGAATTTAAACACTCAGAGCAATGAAACTGCACTGAAAATAGTACAGCTGTGCTGATCTATGTTGTTCAAGGTATGGCTTTAATGTCCCTTATGTGATAATTGGGTGTATGCAACTGTTCAAGTATTTCTTTCTGTTCTATTTTTCTTCCCTTCAAGTAAAAGTTCAGCAATTAGAAGTCTTACTTGAAGGCAGTTTCAAGAGAAAGACAACAAATTTGCCATCTCTAGCTTTAAAAATGCAAATTAGTCACCTTCCCTCAACTGCCTGCAAAAAAAGCATTCCTCCATCCACATTTCTGCATTGACTGCATCACCTGAAACAGCCTACTGATCAGATTAGACACGAGTTAATTTCTAACTAAATTGCCTCATGACATATCACAAGGCATCACATGTCTCACAGAGCAGTGCCTCCATTATGTGCAATGACATTACTAGGCGATATGTCATGTTCAGAAAGCGCCATCTCTTTAATTGCCTGTCACTACAAAACACTCCTGTTTTAAATAACAACAAATCCCAGCAACTTTCTTTTTTCATGAGTCAGTTTATACAGTTCCCTGTTGAATCTTAGAGGAAAGGAAGAAGAACAGGTCAGTGGCTAGAAAGGAAAGTTGCCAAACAGCTATGCCGAGCAAAGCAGAAATCGTCACACCTTCCATAATCAGCCAGCCTCCAGCAATGTTATTTATCATCCCTGAAAGCTCCTCCAGAAGGACAGTTAACAAACCTTGGCTTTCAGTAAAGCTGCTAGTAAGAAAGATTTGCTTGTGAAGGACCTTGATACTCTTCTGCACATCTCTGAGGTGGCTGCACCTCTGCAACTCTCAGTGGGAATGAGATGACCCAGGCAGAGCAATGGCCTTCCAAGGTAAATTGCAGAGGATTTTGGAGCAGCGTTAAACCCAGGTGGTTTTGTAACTTCTGGTATTCCTGAAGCAGTGTCTAGGGGAAGGGACTGTTGGTGAGGTTGTGCCTGATTCCCACCTGTTTGAGCGAACACACGTCAGCGTGTCTCTCTCTCTCCTGTGCTACTGAGTACGCGCACTGCCCCTTTCTCATAGCTGTGGGCTCTCAGTCAGGCTCCTGAGAAAACTGAGCACAACTGGGTCTGGTTTATACACACGGGTGTTTGGACGTGGTTTGCTGTGTTTTCATTTGTGGAAACAGACAAGTAGTTGGCCTGAAACATGGTTAGGTTAATCCTAAAAATGGATGGTAAAATGAAACTAAAGGTAAAAATTAGATTCAGAGCATTTTTTGGTAAAATTTGCTAACACACCACCACCACCCAAAATTGCAGACTACAGTGATTGAGGATATTTTCATGGACTGTCACGGTCTCCAGGCTACCCGCTATATTGTGTCACAGGCTCATCTTTAATTTCATTTTGTATGTACATCATGAGAAATAAGACTGTCTCCCCTTTCTCAAAACTCAAATTTCCATCTTGTCCAAACAACTCCCACGGAACAAAAGAGGTGACCCCAGCTATCTGTACAGAGAACAAAAGGCAGAGAAACAACTGTGTTCCTTCCTAAAGAGCCCTTTTATAGGATCAACAGGAGAAAAAACACAGGGGGCAAGACACGAGTATTACAATATATTTGCATTAGACAACTTTTGCTCTCACAACCAAATTTACAAATGGCAACAAAAGTCATCTCCCATCTACAAAAAAAGCAACCGGGCATTTATATACTGCTACAATTGCATAGTACTCGTACAGCTTTTCAGCTTTGAAGACTACAGTTCAAATTTGGCACAAGTTACTGTCTAAAAGAGTTTGATACCATCAGCCTTATCTCTAAAGGCCTGTTCATTTCACATGTTGAAAGCATCAAACAGCTTGCTGCAATTGGCAACTGTAGCTAAAAAAAGAGGACAAAGCATTACATTATAGTGGCATTAAAAACATCCAAGTACAAATTCTTCTATGAAAGGGGCTGGCAGGGGAAGTGCAGAGGGTGGGCTGTTTGAAAAACAACAGCTGTACAGCCAGTATGTCTCAGTCTTGTCTGTAGCCTCTCAGAAACTTCAGCCAAAATGTATTCAGTTAACTATGAGACAAGTGCTTCCCCTTTTTCTTTTTTTTTAAACATTTTTCACCTAATTCTATTTTTCTAGTGCTTTTCAAGCCTCCTTATTTTAGTTCATCACTAGTACACCTCCTAGGAACATTTTATGGACTAGATTTTTAAGTACATTTAAAAATCCAAGTGGGCATACCAAAAACAAATCCAAAGGCACCAACCCAGTTATAGATTTTTCTTAAAATCTAGAAATTTTTTACCTGAAGAAAGCAGGAATTATAGGATCTTACACTGGTCACGTGTTCCACAGAACTCTCATAAGAAAAAAGCAATCTTTCTTCTTCACCCTGGAGAATGAGATGAGTTTTCCTAAGAGGTTCAGCCTCGCTCAGCTTGCTATTCCAGTCAGTCTTGTTGACTTTGATGATATGAAGTTAAGTTAAAACAAGAGTTCTGGAAAATCCCAGCTCACTTGTCATTTAAACAGGAAGAATCTCTTGCCCATATACAAACTGAGGTCTCTGACTAAAAACTAAACAAGCTTTTTTTGTTGTTTTGTTTCTATTTTATAAGACTTAGGGGTTTTGGATGGCCATTTAGGTGGTAGTGGTACCTGTCATGAACAGACTGACTCATGAGGGATTTAACATAAGCCAGGTTCATTTTATACCAATACTCAGTGTTGGTACTTCTGATAAACTTCCATGACAATGGAACAATTACAAGACTTGAAAATAAATAATGCTTTAGTCAATTAGACCTTATTTTTAAAAGGATTTATGGCAATTCAGTGATTGATAGTAATTTGTTTTCTTCTCTCCTTCAGTAATTATTCTGACATATTCCTTGTTGAGCCAAAACATTTCATAGGTCAAGGAGACTAGATGAGATTTCTTGGGTCATCAGATCCAGCTCGTTTTCTTTTGGAGTTAACCATTTAACAAAGCCCTGCTCACACATTTTTCACAGTCATAGATGGAAAAGGTATCAGGATATCTGGTTTCATAATAGATGAAGGGGAAGGTGGGAAAGAAACAACCAGTTATCAAAAAGAATTTGGGGACTCTTTATAACTTTTTATATCATTGTACACATAAGTAACAGCTAAAGGAAGGCTGTAATTAGATTAGGGTATTTTTTAAATGATCCAGGCTTTGCATGAAAAGCTGTGTGGTGGGACATTTTTACTACCAATATAACTTGACACTTTGCCCTAGCAGCTGAGGATTTATACAGCTTTTTTTGATTGTGTGCTTTTTTCAGCAGATGCAGACATGAATATTTAACTCTGAGAGCCTCTAATTTTATTACCTGGGAAACAGTTAAGTACTGATGTTAACTTCTACCAAGAGCTAGATACTCAGGAAATATTACATTGTACTTATTACTGGGTTCATAAATGGAAAGACTAAACTCTGTGCTTTTTCAACATCTAAGGAAGCCTGTTCAGTTACTGTGTTGTCTATTTTCTATGCAATCAAATTAGATCACGAAAGATGTTCCAAGCAGTACAGGGCTGGTATCTCTTACCAAAAACTATGCAATAGACTTTCAAGAGGTGCAAAGGGCTACAAAGGAAAATGGTAAGTCAACATATGAAAACATTTGCATAGTAGTGCTTTTTGAAAGCTTTATTTTGAAAATTATATTTCTGTACTAAAACAGACTATAATATCATGGCAATCTTGCAATACTTAATATTCTTTTTAATGTAACTTCATTTTCTTTTACAAGTTGTAGAATAGACACCAAAACCTACTACTTAGATCTGGAAAGCCAGAATCAAGTCTTAGATTCTGTTTCTGGTTTTGTCCCTGATTTGCTGTTTTAAGACAGACAAATTGCTTCAGTTTATCGATCTGCCTGAAAATATATAGGTATATAAATTCAATTTCAAAAAGTTTGGGAGCCTTGCTTCACATTAATCTCAAACCACTGTACTAGGGAGTTGATAAAATCATTGTATCTGGGAGAGGGTGATAATGGCTTAGTAAGAGAATGCAACCCTTTTTATTTGTGTAACACTGGCAAACAGATATTTCTGTTATACTCAGTGATAAAGGTAAAGTTTTGGTGAACACATTTCAGGCCTTCTGAGGAGTTCCAAACTGTTCCTTTCAACTGCCTGCTAGCCATTATTCATTGCATATGATTTGTGATCTAAGCCAACTGACTTCTTTTTTTTTCCTGCTGTCCAAACAGATGCCTGAAACATCCTAAGCAGGAAAACGGAGAACAGTAAATAACAAATAGTGAACAACAGATATGACAGTGAGAGCATGACTGCCTTTGTCCAAATTCAAATTCAGGTATTCATATGGCACTCAGACATTCTCCAAAAACAGTGCATTGTGTGAGCATTCATGCTTGGCAAGCAAGGTATTTCATGACAGTTGAATGCAACAAATTTCAGGGGATTCACACCAATGTTGTTAACATTGTTTATTAGTATTTATCTTTCTTCAGGTGTTTGGAGAGTCTTGTATGAGAAGCTGTAAATATACACGAAGTGCAACACTGTTTTTCCTGGATGTCTAAACCTTTTCTTCAGATAAAAAAGGCAATCACGTACCTACAAAAATACTCAGCGAGGTGCTTTCTGGGTATTTGACATTCCTTTTTAATTTACACCTATCACAAAATGCACATGCTTAATCACTCCCCGGATGATATGTAAATCGAAGTATTACAATAACTTTGGGGCAGGAAGTAGATAGAATTTCATAAGCATACACTGTAAAACCTGTTCCCAGAATACAGATCCATGAAAGTGTGCTTCTCTATCCATTTTCTTCAGTTTTAACTGAACTTTAATCAATAACAGGGATCTTACAGATACTGCACTAGAGCTCCAAGCCAAAGTCAAGAAACATTGCCAGCAAAAATACCCAGATTCTGATTTTATGCTCCTCTCCTTTCCCTGTCATTGTAATGATTATTTCATGTATTTATTTTGGTAATAGGAAAAAAAAGTTAGTAATCCACTGGTATTATCAGAATTGCTTCTCCAAAGTTAGGCACATCTAGATGATAGAGCACCATGCAGACAAGCCAAGCTAGTACCAAATCAGAACTTGAAGCTGTTTTTTTCTTCACAACCCACCTAGTGTGGCAGTATCACTTCTGGTTTCAGCCTGAGCTCTTTCTAAGCCTGTTTGAGCATCTTTTCTTCTGTGATGTATAAGTCTAAGTACTAACAACACAATTAGGCATTTATTAGGATTTACAAACCCAGTCCCTGGTTAGACATCCAGCTTCTATGACCTTTACTCACCTTCTCAGATAACTCTATAAATCCAGCTGTACGTTACCTACAAATGTGTATCTCATTCAATTGCATGGTATCCTAAGTCAATCTGATAGAAAATGTTTTGACAGAACAGTTTTGCATCCACATCCTCTAACCTGCCAGAAACAGTAAATTCCTGTCACAACAGATCAGTAAAGTCAAAATATATCATTCGTGTGCTGTTTTAACTTCCTGTAATACAGATTCTAACATACAGTTTATAACTTGTTAAGAATAAAATATTTCTGTAACACTTCTTTTTGCCATTTACTTACTTATGTATTTTATGAGGCTTCTACTTTTCCATTTTAAGAGGAACATAAAACTTGTTAGAAGTGAGCAGAAGAAAGCCAGCTCTCTGGTCTCTGGCAGGGACCAGTGGGACATGCTTCAGAGGCCACAGAACATGGCAGAAGGGCAGGGAACCTTTTTTGGGGATGTTTCCTCCACTTCCTGCAACTGGTGGTTGTACGTTTCCAGACTTCCAGACTGTGAGTTGGAGAATCAGCACTTTATACACTTTAGTCCTTTATCACTTAAACACTTTTGGAAATCTCGCCTCTTATGACTGAAGTTTTGAAAATATCTCAAGAATAAAACTGCAATGACCTCGGGGCCTTCAATTAGTCCCCAAATAATTTATAATTTCCCACTGAAATGTATATACTTTCTTGAACTGACACTTTTATGTAGAACTGGGGAAAGTGGCTAGTAATACTAATATTTTTTATACAATGCCTCCTATGAAGCAGTTTATTTTACATAGTTACACCCTTTCACATAGATAATTCAATAGCACTGAAGCCAGGCAAATAAAGTCATCTGTTTTGTTGTTATAAATTGATCGTGCAGTAGATTTTGATAAATCACCCCTTTTACTATAGCATGGAATTACTGAACACTGAAAATGTTCAAGTTACTAAATAGCGCATTCAAATATATCTTCTATGTTAAAGCTGATGTGAATTTTATACTGACTTTGACCCCAGAATAATTGTTTACTTTTTTAATCTTCCTACAAGCTGTCTATGCAGAATAATTTATTGTTAAAGCAAACCATTTAAATGTAAGCTTATGACAGTATGCATGATTTCTTTTCTGCAACTGACCAAAAATATAATAAGAATTTAAGACACAAATTTAACAGAGCCAACAATTCACAGCTAATGAAATACCAATTAAGTGCCATTTTTAAAATTGAAGAATTATTGCTGAATATTTGTGACTTTCTATACTGGTGATAACTATGAAACTCATTTTAATTTAAGATGCTGCAAAGGGATTCCTGTGATAATGAGCTTGCATTCATGAATGCCATTATTTCCATTGGTAAATTAAATTTCCAAAGAGGTCAATTACTTCAAGGTAAAAAATGCTACAGCAGAAGAAAGCTGGGAAAGGCGGGGAAACCCCTAGTACTGTGGGGTGGTTGGTCAATACTGTTCTGAAGACAATCATGAACATACGATACAGTTTTTAAAGCATCAAAGCAATTAAGAAGGAAACAATGAAAATTAATGGAAGTCGAAAGTCATATCACTGCTGCTGAAAATCTTATCCATATTCTTCTGAGGGCATTATGAAGGTAAATGACATAAGGGAAAGATTTTCAAAGACATAGAAGGACAAATAAGTGCCCAACTCCCATTAAAAGTTTTTGACAGTTTCAAATAAATCCACTAGAAACAACTATAGAGCCTTAATTTATGTTGAAATCGGAAACAAATTGTTTTCCTTATAGCATTATGAATTGCAGTGCTAAACCAAGGAGGAGAACAATTTAGATAACCCTATCACTCAGACAGCAGAAGAAAAATCAGGGTTTTTTGCATTGAACAAGTGAGTGATGGTAATGAGAAAGGTATCAAAATGACAGTACAGAGACATTCACTGAGATAAACCTACCCATAAGGAAGGCACCCACAACATCATGATGATGATTTTTCAGCAAGTTCATGACATACAACTATTTGACATCCTTCATGAAGAAATTCCCTAGAGCAGCACTGAGCACTTAGCAGCACTGAGTACTTTGTCTTAATCCAACAAAGCACAGAAAATACATGGAACAACGATTTTAAGCACATTCTTAAAGACAAGAAGGTACTGTTTGATTTGCTAGACAGTGGGCAATTGTGCCTGTGCAGATTCTACTAAAGATGAACTTCAAATATTAATATAAATTTCTGTCTAACTTTTCTGCCTGACAGCAAAGTGCCTAGAATATATAAGGGTGTAACCAAAGTATCACAGGCATGTCCAAGAACTTTTCATTCAAGCTCAAAATATTGGTTTGGTCTAGTTTATCTAAATGGCAACAACAGGATTTAAAATAAGTGATCTTAATCCCTTCCCCCTTCCCATCACAAATCTTGGGAAAGGCTGCTTTCCTGGAAGTGTGAGGAGTTGAATACATGTTTAAGAAACAGGAAACCATTTTGAGCTCTCTAGAATACAGAAAAGGAATTATATTGCAGTTTCATGCAAACATCTTGTTCACAGGAACATGCTTTTATTGTAAGTAGAAAGGCATATGTCAGTGAGGCCCAGCTTGGTGATTCGATTGCAAAGCTGCAGACCACCAGTTGCTTGGGACGATAGACACAATCCTGCCTTGAAGTGCCCCTCTGTATCTGTGACGATCAGATTACATATAGCTCTAAAACACAAACTCCGGGAGAGTTCACTGACCTCTGCAATTCCAATTAAAAAAAAAAAAAAGAACAAAAAAAAGGCAACAAAAATATGGATAAAAATTTGAAATGTCTTCTTATTTCACTACTTTTTAACTTCAGAGATGCAGTAAAATCTGTTCTCAGCTAACTGATAGTTCTAAGGTGATTTAATATCCTCAGATGAAAGTAGCCATATAAAAAGTAAGTGACAATAGATTGGTATTTGTTATTTCCTGGCATACACACAACTTGTTCTCATTTATGTGGTAACAAACTGAAGAAATCTCAGCATGGTTTATAGGTGGGGAAGAAAGGAATCATTTCCTAAGTGCCACGTATACACGGAAGGCTGTGTTAAACTAAAAGGACTGCAGCAGTTAAAGATAGGGAGAGAGCAGAAGTGTTTGAACAGCAGTGAGTAACTCTTTGTAGGAAAATACTGCATTGCATTTTCTCTGTGCATCAGAGCTGGCTCGAGTCTTCTCAGTAAGATAGACAAAAAGTCAAGTTAGATTCTCCAAGTGTGAAGAGCCAGTCATTCCAGCCATGGGAAGGGAATGGAAAGAAAAAAAGATGGGTGCAATAGCTGGAGCTAGCTCTGAGGACCCTAGCTTGCTGTCCCTGTTCCCTTGCTGTGAGCAGGGGATGGTGGAGGGGGTAGCAGCACTGCTAGAGGCAGCCACCTTCGCAGAAGTAGCCATCGCACCTTACAGTCCACTGGGAGCTCAGCAGCTGGCACTTGTGCTGCCAGCTTGTTTGGCTCAGATGCAGCTCCTGGTGGCTTGTCCTGGGTGGCTGACCATTTAGCTTGTGCTTAAAGCCTGCCTTGCTGCATCTCATTGCACTTAACTAACTTTCAACAAGCTTAAAACTGTCCAGCACTGTCCGACCGCCACTGAAGTCAGTGTTAACATTTCTGCCGCCTTAATGGTGCAGGATTATGTAGTGGAGAATAAGGAAGGACACACTTACTCCCATGACACCGAGTGGATGTTTTATCACTTAGCTGAGGTTGGGCAAATCTTTTAGCACCCTATATTCAAATGACATCACAGGCAGTGCATTCAGTGGAGTGGAGCCACACGGGCAGCAGAAATAATGACAAGGCAGCGGGATCACTAGTGACCTGACAGTGCTGTTCTTCTCTCTCACCAGTGAAAATCAGGGCTGAATGGGCACTATAAAAACCATAGAGCAAATGAGCCCACAGCTATTGCTGGCCAGAATGTTTACTACCATGTCATTCTAAGGATTTCAACTTGACTATGCGAGCAGATAGCATTGCTTATTTTTATATGGCCATCTGCAATGCTGAGCCTTTAGCCTAGATGAGCAGACATCTCATTAATCTTATTTTCCATTAAAGAAAATGAAACCATAAACGAGAATGGGGCAGGTATCTGGAGTGCTTTTGAGGATTTATCACAAGCCTCCCTGTGTTGAGAAATTATGTATATTTGAAGTTCTTCAGTGTATACTGTGAAATTGCTATCAGAGGGCTTTTTCCAGGTATTTTGGGAGATACAAATATGGAAGATTTTTTTCCTCCTCAGTTTCTCCATTTTGCCTCAGTAACTTAGAAGTCTACTGGTTGATTTTAACCAAATTTGATTAAAGATAGTTATTTCAGAGAATTTAACTCAAGTTTCATGAATATCAGTGACCAGGTACAGGACAGGTGCCATAGAAGAAAAGGGTCAGAGCAGCCCCTGCATCAGTAGATACTAGAGAATCCAACCAAAAGGCGTACGTGTCAAGAAAAACATCAGACTTCAAAAGTTTCATTGCTCAAAGAACCAAATCTTCCAGAATCAATATTTGTCTGTTACTTGTACCATGAAGCAGCAATTAAACAAATAATCATTATCAGCAGCAATTTCACACTAAGAATTCACGGCTGGTCAGCAGCCATTAACTTGTGTCTCTATGGACTCAGGTGGCTGAACTATTCCACAGAAGACAAATGCTCCACATCGTATTCTTCAAGTGGATAATTAGCAAGCAAGCAGCTCAGAGTGCTCAACACTAGTAAGGAATGGTTGGGACCAATTATCTGTTATAAACTAATCGTACTGGAAAACTGAAAAGAGCTTAAGTTCCTCTTCATCCTGTCAGAAGTATGGAAAACAGCTTCAGAAGATCTGTCCTACAAGAGTTTAAGCCTGATTACAGGTATCAATTTATGATTGAAAAAAATAGAACTGATTATTGATGCAGTCAACAAATTGTCTTAGTTTTTCACACTGCTTCTCTAGATTTTATGAGAAAAAGAAAGTCCTCCAAGAGTATGTTTAATCTTCCAAGGTTTTTTTCTGACTCTTCTTGCATCCTGGGAGCACATGGGAAACTTGAACTCAGACTGGAGTCTATCGCTGGACCTAAAACAAAGAAAGAAAAAGTGCTTCTCTCATGTCTTCTGCCCACACATCATCCTCTAGGTGCACTTCAGTTCACCATGAAATCTGTCTTGAATGTTCACTCCAACTGACATGACAAAGATCCTTTGCTTAAAGTAATCCTTCAAGAGCTGTATGTATAGACAGATTAGTATTATAGTATGATCTTTTACTGCAGAAAATTGCCTAACTAGCTGCATCAGTCTTTAGCATTATAGTATGATCTCTTCAGAAAATTGCCTAACTAGGTGCATCTCTCTTTAGTGCAAAGCCATGCTTCACTGTGTTAAAAAAAGAAAAAAGAAAAAAAAGGAAAAAAAAAAGATGAGTTTGTGATAAAACAATGCTAGGCAGATGGAGAAAAATTATCACTACTACTTACTGCATATGAATCAAACACTTGCTTTCATAACATTTCCCTATCTACAATCCTGGTCTACTTACTAATTTGCTCATCTTCTATGCCTTGACCTTTCCTCTATAAGCTTTTTGAATTGGGAAATATCATTAGGTATAAATGTGTACAATGCCACTGCATGGAAACATAGCATGATCCTGCAGGCCTGCAAGAACTTCCCCAAAATAAATCTTAATAATAAAGCCAAAATAAAGCCAGTATGAAAGCCCAGGTAAGAAAGAAAGTGCTTAGAACTGATGCAGAATTTGAGTATTTTGCAATATTCCCTCATCCTTAATATTCAGAAGGCTAAAAAGATCTCTTTTACTATGTAAATTGTATACCACATAACAGGAAACCAAGTGACATTTAAGTCAGTTAATTTATATCCAATTTACTATTTGGATAATGCTGATGATGTAATTAACCATTCCTTATGATTTAAAGGAATTAAAATAATGGAATTATTCATTTACATGCATAATTTTCAGTTTAGATAGCCAGTAGATTCATTTTTTACATAATTGTTATGCTTCAGATTAGCCCCCATCCCCAAAGATTATTTCTGATTTTATAGCCCCAGGCATACATATTGGACTCACTAAGTGGAAATAAATGTAGAATTTACAAAATTCTTTCTTAGTGACTGTTTTGCTGAAGATATTTTCTGTTACGCCCGACAGATTCATTGACATTTCAATGAATCAAATCAGAATATCGTATGCTTAGTACTGGCCTATGTTTCATCTGAAGTCAACTGTAACATGTTTGGAAGAAGAATTAAGAAACACTTTAGAAAAAAAATATTCCGTGGAATTGGTCTGTTCAGCTACAAAAATCAGATCCTGAACTGGTGAAGAGGCTTTTTGCAGATTGGCGGCAACCTCCATGGGATGTGTGGGAATCTAGGATGCAAGTACTGCATTCAGTATTATGCTTGGACATAAAATACTTTGAATCAAACCTCAAGGGATGATCACTTTTTCTCTATTGATTCATAGTGCTGGTGACCAGACAGACTGATTGATATAGTAAACAACTCAATTTTCAAAACACTGTAAAAATTAGGGATTTTCAGGGGAATATCAAACTACACCATAACTCACAGGTCTTTTTCAATGACTTCACCCATGGTCCTAATTCAACACACATAAAATAGAAAAAGAAGAAAAAAAAATTAGTTCATTAGTAAAAATTATCTGCCATCACACAAGTAAGTTCAGCCCAAATGAGAACTAAGTGAAAATGCATTTTCATTAAAAAGAGCATGTTGCTCCCAAGAAGCTATGAAATAGAAAATATTTTCCATTATGTTTTGAATGATCAGGTTGATAATGAGAAAAATACGAAAACTACACATGATACTGTGTTGCTAGTGTTCATTTTATTTTTACTTAATAACAATCTTTATTATTTTCCCCTCAGTAGAAAAATTTCCTGGCATGAGATTTTAAAATTTCAGGGTATACTTTATAATATTGGTCATTGTCATAGGAGACTCTCTCCTGAGGGGAACAGAAGGCCCAATATGCAGACTGGACCCACTTCTTAGGGAAGTCTGCTGCCTCCCTGGGGCCCGGGTTAAAGATGTGAAGAGAAAACTTCCTACCCTGGTACGGCCCTCAGATTATTATCCATTATTGATTTTTCATGTGGGCAATGGAGTTGCAATAAGAAGTCCAAGGGCAATCAAGAGAGACTTCAGGGCCTTGGTACAAGAGTTTAAGGGATCAGGAGCACAAGTAGTGTTCTCCTCTACCCTTCCAGTTGCAGGGAATGATGAGGGAAGAAACAGACAAACTCAGCTGATCAACATCTGGCTCCAATCCTGGTGTCACCGGCAGAATTTTGGGGTTTTAGATAGTGGGTAAGTCTACAGGACACCAGGCCTGCTAGTGACAGATGGGGTACACCTGTCTCAAAGGGGTAAAAGGATCTTTGCGCAGGAGTTAGCAGGGCTTATTGAAAGAGCTTTAAACTAGATTTGAAGGGGGGGAGGGATAAAACTAGGCTCACTAGAGATAAGCTTGGGGACGGCATGCCAATGTTTGAGGGACAGTGTGCTAGCGAGGTCCTTCGGTCTGCCATCACAGTGGAGGTAGGGGATGGAGATCCACGCAGCAGCAAAGACGCAAGGGTTATTGGTGTGTTAGAAACCACAAAGCGACTGAGAACAGTCACATAGGAATTAGGGCTTTTTCCTCCAGAAAGGTGGGAGGATCAATAGCCCAACTGAAGTGCATCTACACCAACGCACACAGCATGGGCAACAAACAGGAGGACCTGGAAGCCATTGTGCAGCTGGAAAACTGTGACATACCGGCCATCACCCAAACATGGTGGGATGACTCGCACAACTGGAGTGCTGCAGTGGATGGCTATAATCTTCAGAAGGGATGGGCAAGGAAGGCGAGGCGGTGGGGTAACCCTCTAAGTTAGGGAGTGTTTTGATTGTCTAGAGCTTGATGACAGTGATGAAAGGGTTGAGTGTTTATGGGTAAGAATCAGGGGGAAGGCCAACAAGGCAGGTATCATGGTGGGAGTCTGTTATAGACTGCCCAACCAGGATGAAGAGGCAGACAAAATATTCTATAAGCAGCTGGGAGAAGTCTCACAATCACTAGCCCTTGTTCTCATGGGGGACTTGAACTTACCAGATGTCAGCTGGAAATACAATACAGCAGAGAGGAAACAGTCTCGGAGGTTCCTGGAGTGTGTGGAAGAACTTCCTGACACAGCTGGTGAGTCAGCCAACTAGGGAAGGCACCCCGCTGGAGCTGTTGTTTGTGAACAGAGAAGGACTTGTGGGTGATGGGGTGGTTGGAGGCCCTCTTGGGCATAGCAATCACAAAACGATAGAGTTTTTGATTCTTGGAGAAGTAAGGAGGGGGGTGAGCAGAACTGCTACCTTGGTCTTCTGGAGGGCAGACGTTGGCCTGTTTAGGGGTCTGGTTGTCAGAGTCCCTTGGTAGGGAGTTCTGAAGGGCAAAGGAGCCCAGGAAGGCTGGACATTCTTCAAGAAGGAAGGCACAGGAGCAGGCTGTCCCTATGTGCCGAAAGATGAGCTGGTGGGCAAGACTGGCCTGGGCCGAACAGAGAGCTTTGGCTAAATCTCAGGGAAAAAAAGAGAGTTTATGACCTTTGGAAGAGGGCAACTCAGGAGGACTACAAAGATGTCATGAGGTTATGCAGGGAGGCAATTAGAAGGGCCAAAGCCCAACTAGAACTTAATCTGGCTACTGCTGTAATAGACAATAAAAAATGTTTCTATAAATACATTAGCAACAAAAGGAAGGCTGAGGAGAATCTCCATCCTTTATTGGATGCAGGCGGGGAAATAGTGACAAAGGCTGAGGAAAAGGCTGAGGTACTTAATGCCTTCTTTGCCTGAGTCTTTAGTAGTTGTTCTCCAGGTACCCAGCCAGCTGCGCTAGAAGACACAAGATGGGGAGCAGAATGAAGCTCCCATAATCCAAGGGGAAATGGTTAGTGACCTGCTACACCACCTAGACATACACTAGACTATGGGACCAGATGGGATCCACCCAAGGGTACCGAGGGAGCTGGCAGAAGGGCTCACCAAGACACTTTCCATCATTTATCATCAGTCCTGGCTAACCACGGAGGTCCCGTTGACTAGAAGTTAGCAAATGTGATGCCCATCTACAAGAAGGGACGGAAGGAGGATCCGGGGAACTACAGGCCTGTCAGCCTGACCCTGGTGCTGGGGAAGGTTATGGAGCAGATCATCTTGTGTGCCAACACTTGGCACATAGAGGACAACCAGGTGATCAGGCCCAGTCAGCATGGGTTTATGAAACACAGGTCCTGCTTGACTAACCATGCAGAACATTATGAAAATCTAGGGTCAGTGCTGATATATTCCATCTTAAAAATTAGACACATGCAATATAAGACAACTACATCAAACCTCCAAGATTTTTCCAAAAAATACTGTTTTGAGAAGGCCTGTTGAATTAGAAGAGCAGAAGGAGGGAGAAAGAATCATCTACATCATGAAAAAATGGGTTTTGTTCTATTTCTGTTGACAGGCGACTGCTTCAATACCTTGCTGTTTACTAGACAATAAAGGATAAACAGGGTTTAGACTTCACACAGGTTTAGCAGGGTCAGCCAGATTCATCTCCAGTTCCATGAGGTTTCAATACCAAGAAGGAGAAATCCACAACACTGAAAGGAAATGAACTTTTCAACAGAGACATTTTTGGCAAATTATAATCATCCCAATCTAGTAAAGCATTCAAACATGTGCTTAAGAATAAGCAGGTAAATATTCCTAGTCAAATCACAAGAACTACGCATCGGATAAACCTGAAATTAATAGTACTGTAATTTCAATGAGAGACCTAATGTACTTCAGTTCTTTGCTGTTATAGTTCTCTTCTAGATTACAGTTTATGTAGCTGGGCAAAATTTTCAGATTATGTGATTATTTTTTTCTGCTCTGGAAAGAAGCAACAGAGCAAAACTCATGCTAAGTTGCTTTTTATAAATCTAAGGCCTGAAATATTCCTATTCTGCTGGAAGGCTAGGGGAAAAAAAATTGTATTTGTAGTCAAAAACATATTCCTCTTATTTTTTTCTTTTTTTTTTCTTTTTTTTTTCTTTACAGCATGTGCTTCTAAAGACCTTCACTGCTATTGAAACTGACAGGGCAAAATCTGATCCTTTTTATAGATATTTAAAAGTATGAAATACAATTTCATAATTTTACGATGAGTTTGAAAAATAAGTCATCAATTCATTACTTTGTAGTACAGCTTGTCCACTAATCTTTACCCTTTTATTTTCTTTCACACTATAGGTTCTCTAAAAAGGGGTAAATTCCAAACTCTATAGATAGTTAGCTGTGATGTACAGTTGTACCAACTTACAGTTTAACAATATGGTAAAGAAAAACATTATTCTCTACTCTAAAGACAGCATTTATATTGACTAATGGAAAAAAATGGGCTACGTGCAACTAAAATCATGGCATAATAGCAGACATCAGAACCTTACATGGCTATATCCAAGGGTTTAGGACTGAATTCTTTCAAAGTAGTGAAATTGTGACACAAATTATCCATATATAATTTACTACTTCTTTAAAGCTAGAGCTTTAAGAGTTCATCGTACTCAGGAGCCAGTTTGATATGTCTGTATTATAAGGAAGAATTATGTGGTGATGGGGGAACAACTCAACTATTTAAGCATGGCATTGTATGCTCAAGATTTTCAGTGGTTACTGTCTTATGAAAGAGATAATCCTTACTACTTTGAAGCCAGGCAGGTTTTCTCATTGCCTTCATTGGAAGAAAGATTGAACCATCACTAAACATCAAGTATTTAAAAGCTGCTGACTGCAGTGAGAACCAAGGGAGATACAGCATATTCACTACTTCTTAATAGATTTTAATCTGAAATTAAAT
The DNA here is from genome assembly GCF_000737465.1 of Haliaeetus leucocephalus. Classification (NCBI taxonomy): domain Eukaryota; kingdom Metazoa; phylum Chordata; class Aves; order Accipitriformes; family Accipitridae; genus Haliaeetus; species Haliaeetus leucocephalus. Next base: position 1,216,989 of record NW_010972698.1, on the reverse strand, counting down.
TAATCTCCTAATTATTGTCTTCTTCAGTGAATTTCTAAGTGCCATAGCTGCACTCTAGAAACTAGATATTTCTTATAAGAGGGAATTAGGATTCACAAGCCTGAGAGCCCAGATATACTGGTTTGGCTTCTATTTCCATATAATTTACACCCTTCCCCTTGTTTCATACTCTGTTTCTTTTTTTCAATGGAAGTATTCTCTTCTTACAATCCTTGTTCCCGTCTGTAAGAGGAAGATTGAGCTAAAACACAGGAGGTTCATCAGCAATCCACTAACCCCTCTCTGCTGTAAACCCTAAAATATCAGACTCCATGAATTGATTTTCTTTCATTCTCTGCTGCAGGCGTAACTGTTAATGAAGTTGCCAGGTCTGTTGAGATTCTAAAGATTTATTTGTTATACTGAACATAATGTCAAGACAGAGAGTTATTGGTTGCTTTACTCTGACAGTTTTATTCATGAAGCAGAATACTGGAACTTACGGAAGCTTAGCTCACTCAATACATCATTCCTGAAACTTAGTTAAAAGCTTAATGCAAACTTAGTTTAAAGGAGAACAATTGCCTTTAACATGCAAATATTTTATAAATAAATTACCTTAAAACATCAGAGTGAATTATTTTGTCATATAATCACTGTAAGGAAAGTTGTGGGCTGACTTCCTTGCACTAGCTCTTAATCAATCCAAACCACAGTAATCAGTATTAGAAATGTCCCTTTAAATGCTCTACCCTGTTCAGTTTGTGTCCCTATCCCCTCTTGTATTCATATTTGAGTTCAGCTGCATTAAGGCAAGTGTGGGACTCAAATTTGGATCTGGGACATAAAAATCAGATTTGAGACAATACCTGAGTTTCCTTCCTCTGGCAATAAATAAAACCTCTCAATATCCTTATTTGTACAATAGCAGTATTAAGATTCACTTGGCAAGAGAGGAACAACACTTTGCAAGGTGCTAACTGCCCAGACTTAACTGTAGCTCAATCAATGTCAATGACTCAGATTGGTTCTCTCGTGACTCCCCGACCCTGATGAGCAGGATTGCACATCCCAACAACTGCCAGGCTTGGCTGTGAGCTACCAAAATAGAGGGATTCATCATCACAATTTTAGGGAACAAATTAAATATGGACTGCTTATTGAAAGCTGTTAGCCATCAACATACATGCATACCTTTGTCCCTGTTATCCATAGTCATTCAGAGTCATCTCATGAATTCCAAGAACTGGAAACTTAGTTACATCTAATTTATATTTAGGAAAGTTAAACAAATAATTGTTTTCAAATTCACTTTTTTCTTTAAAAAACTTGAAATTTAAACAATAAGAAAGCAGTATGACTACCTTTCAACTATATGACATATGACATAGTTTAGAAAAACAATACTCCACTCTGAAATGAACAGGAGGAAAATTATTGAGGCAGACGAGAGACTTTTTGGAAACGGAAAGCTCACACAGAATGTTTCCAAATCAAAAGCAGCACAATTTGAAATTTTGAGAAAATGCAAATGAAAGTCCTGAAATGAATGCAAAACTCTGTTTCTAGGTGTTTGTTTTTCTTTCTTGGAAGATCTTGTCTAGAAAGTGAGTTCTTAACTTCTGCAAAGATCGATTTCTTTATGAAGAAATGTCAGCAATTGGACTGAGTCTAGAAAGTGAAAAAAGGCCTTAAAGTGTTAAATCCTACTTTGGTGACACTGACTCCAAAACCTAAAAATAACAGATTTGTTTTAATTATTTCAATGCACAACATTTTTGTAGGAATTAGGTAAGCAAAAGCAAATTTGATTTCTTGAATCTTTTAATATAAAATTTTTTTTTTTGAACATCTGAATTTGCAAATCAAAAAGTTATCCTGAATATCAGAAACATTTGACATTTATTGGACCTAAACTCCTAGCTTGAACTGAAGCAAGGATGCTTACATTTTCCAAAAAAAATGGGCTTTTCTGGAGTGAGTCCATTCTATGCTGCTACAAATCAAGTCCAGGTGCTACAATCACCTGACCAGGACAGACTTTGGGTGTTTGGTCTTCTCCTCTCACAGGTAACTCTAGTGACACCTACTCTATACTGAACAAGCTCTGTCTTAAAACCAGTTTGATTTCTTCTTTTCCTCCTCAATCCCCCATGACAGTCTAGTACTCCTACTTGAAGATATTTGCCTGTGAATCTTGAAATACAAAAATTAGAGAAGAACCAAGAAAACACTTGAGTTTAATAATATACATTTATCAGAATATAAGTGTATGAAAGTCAACATTTATGACCCCACAGAGGGAAGATACATAGCAGTGCTCTGAGGCAGGAAGGCTTTTATGAGTTTGGCATTGCTGCGTTACTCGGGGAAGGAGAACTAAATTCCAATAAAATCCTTTACACCTTTCAACATTGCTGTGTGTTCTGTATACACTTTCTCTTGTAGAAAATAACATTTTAGAGTGTTTTTAAAAGATCTATTATTTTTTGCCTTTCTCTTGTAAAGCAAAAAACTCTAGCTATAATGAGTCAAACACAGAAGGAAAAGAATACGAAGGAATATATTTAGGACATAGAATGAGAAAGCATTGACTAAAAGCATTGTGCTGCTCTCCCGGTGTTTTCTGTGTAAGTGCTACTTACCCAACCATTCCTTTGCTTAAAATAAGAGAGGACTTGATCCAGCTATAAGATATTCCTTCCACACATCTAGTCCTACCTGATCTTACACTAGAATTGGTCCAGTAAGAATGTGGTACTCTTCCAGTTCCCAATAAGTGAATTTTGCTTAGTGCTCCCCCATTACTCTTTTGTTGTAATCTTCACTGAAGCTCAGCATTATCCTGCCAATCCCAAATTATCAAATCATATTCATGCTTCCACTATTTTGTGAACAATGCTTAAAATCTCTGTTCAAATGCTTTTGTTTCCTGTGCTTCACTTACTTACAAAATAGTTTCAAATGTCTCAAAACAAAAAGTCATTTTAAGACCATGTTCTTCCCCCCCCCTTCCCAAGAAAGCACTTCTCCAAGAAAAGCAAAACCCAACAAATGAAGAACAACCCAGGTCCAGCCAACTTGGGTGCTTTTGGTTTTCCTTTCCCTGTTCCTTTGTTCAGTTACTAAACTGAATATTGCAAATAACCCTGGCCAGAGACAAAGTACACTGCATGTTTATCACATGATTCTACATGTTATCCCAGGGATGTCACTTACAGACATATGATGCATCATTTTCTGTAAAAGCTCTTCACTCAGCAGTGTCTAATGGCTGGATTTGTCATTTGACAGACAAAGCTGAAGATAAGACAAAAAAAGAAAAAAAACATATTTTCCATTAGGTGATGACAGAAGTTTCTGTGGGATGTTCTCCCCTCAGCCAAACTCCGTGCAATGACAGAGTTGTTCTACACATGTAAAACTGGCCTCCAACAATAACATTACTGCAGGAATTCACAGAATACCTTGTATGTATCTCCCACGAAAGTGACCACTTTCATTAGACAATATAAGATAAACAGGAGGTCAATAAAATACAGCAGAGTTCCACAAACCTGAGAGAAGACATATGTTCTTGTTCAAGGTCATGGACCCAGTCTGAGCTGCTGATAAATTAAAGCTACCCTTTTGAGATGCTTAAATTATCTGTGCCACGTGGATTGGGACCATTGACAGCTGATGAGAAAATTACTTCTGTACTACCTCGGGGGAATTCCCACACCTATTAGACCTCAGTGGAAATGAGATAAGTTTGCTTTAAGCTCCTTCTGGGCTGTATGCCAGAGTTGGGCAGAATACATAAAAGAAACAGAGCTCCCAGGCCAGCAGTCACTTAGGCTTGGATTTGGGGTTTGACAAGGAATGCCTAAATGAGGCAAAGGAGGAAAAAAAAAAGTGCCTTGCTTTGATTAGATGAATCGGAGAGTACACTGTCCTTCAAAAGAGGTAATTTTAAGAGACAAACATCTCCTTATTTCCAGACAAGAATTGATGAGTAAGAGGATGGGATGGGGTGTGCAAAGCTGAGTCAGTAAAGAACCCAAGGTTATCTATTTAGCAGCCACAGGTTACAAAATATTCTGTAAGATTATTATAGATCCTGATGTGTAATTTCTCAAATGCACATGACAGATTCATCATAAATAATAAACCAATGCATAAATGTAGCTTATATCTTGGGGGATAATGCCACATTCTTTTCACTTGTAGGTCATCAGCTGTCATTTTCATTCCCAGCATTAGAATCTTCAAAATCCCTCAACACTGGCGGTCCACTTCTACATAAATAATGCTGCGCTCCCATAGCTAGCTGAGTTTTTCAGGCAATAGTTGAGTGGAACAGAGCAGAATAGCTTTTCTTAATTGTCATACAAGAAGCAGGGAAAATGTAATTTTATTCTAACCTTTTATGGGGAGCAATACGAGAATAATATAGCTCCTGAAGCTGTTCTGTCTCTCTCTACTTTGCAGCAGAGCTTCCTTTAAGAACCCCTGCAAGAGCATCTGGATTCTCATGTCACTGCTAGCTGGCACAGACCATATTGCAAGTAGAAAATCCTGCAGCTAAATCCTTACTTGTTTTAAACCTCTGTGATTTGGACTCAACACTGATTCATGCCTAGCATTTGTACTGTCTTTTCTCTGAACATTCTGGGTACAGGGTAGAGCTGGTCCAGTTTAAGATTATCCAGAATGAAGCTCTTAGATGAAAAAGAGGATCTCCTAAAGTCTTATCAGGTTCTCCTGCTTGCTAACTTTTTTGTCTTGATAAGAATCGCTTGGCTCTAGGAAAGGGAATTAACAAGGTATTCCTAAAGTCCCTGGAATGATCCTGCCCTTTCTTCATCTTCTTTCCACATCCTACTGGCTAAGTAGTCTTTCCACGGTGCCTTACCTACTTCTGTTCATAGCCCTTAGCTCTCCTTGTGCAGAGATCTACAGGCTTTGAACTCTGCCATAAACTCCAGTAGGGTCCTAAAAATTGAGTGTTGAAAAGTAAAAATTCCTTTATGAATCTACTTTGTTCACTCTCAGCAGGGCTTGGATTATGTACTCCACAGGACTGTGATGGTCATAAAATGGCACAAACATTTTGCTTGTGCTTTATAAGCTACCAGTGAAACTCTTGGCAACAGATCTCAAATTAAATATGTACTTTTCTTGAGTGGTGTCAGTCAGATAGTTCTGCCAAGACATCCCAAGCTACCCAGTTTAAGCTTACTACATTATTTATTACAGCAATCATCATCATCACCATCAATGTATTTATAGGCTTGTTTTACTTTCTTTTCAACTAGGCAGAGCTAGATAGCTTTTTTGAGTTTGCTGTTAAGCCTGGGTTTACTAAGGCTTTACAGAAACATTTTATTTTCAGGTAAGGGCATTAAAGGTTTATATGTGTTTTTACTTTTTGCCTTAAATTTATCTTTTATTAAAAAGCCACAAGAAGAAAGCAGTGGAAAAACACAATAAACGCAGTGCAAGTTCTTGGCTCATGGGGTCTCAGTTATCATCTGACTGTGGATTTTAAAATGACAAACAACATGCAAGTGAAAATAACATGTCATTCTCCTCTCACCCACCTCTAGGTAAGTGGAGTTGCCATTAAAAAAAAAAAAAATCAAGGTAATTTGTTTTCACTTGACAGCAGGAACTAAAAGTACATCAATGCTGCTGTCATCAGCAGTATCTTAGATTCCCCCCTAGTGATGTTTCTGCCTGATCGAAGGGGACACTTGCAGAGTTATAGGCAGAGAAAGTCAAGCTTAGAGAGGAAATGGGCATTGCTCATACTTTCACCAAGCATCAACAGATATTTTATATTTGATCTTAAACTTAGGAAAGGGATAAAGGCTGAGGAAATTAAACACATTTCCAGACATTGCAGCTGACATTCATCAAATGATGGGTAATGCTACATGTTTTTTCCATTGGCCAACTATAAACATACATGGGCAACATTTTCTTGTACAACATTTTTGTTTGTATAAAACACAGTAATAACTACAATTTTATAACTGATAATCTCTTAGATAAAAAATGTTCCTATGTTCCTACATCCTTCTGATTCAAGGGAGTTAATTTCCACCTGTGAGTCTTCTATCATCAGGCATCAGGGCTGCAGACAGTATGAAACAGAAAAGAGGTACTAAATAGTTCAGTTCAGTCATAATGGTCCCCTGCTGTGTCTATTTATACATCAATCATCTGCTGAGCCATGACTCCTTCCTGTTTCCCTCAATATTCATCTCAAAGTTCTTAAGTACAAGGCAGGATCAAGATGTAAATGAGTCAAATTTAAATTAAACCTGGATCTCCTAGAGCTCAACAAGAAGTGGAGAAAAGTCCTTAATATTTTTGGTTCCCATTCTGCCCATGCTCATTCAGGTTCCCAAAACCTGCAATTTCTATGATCATACTGCAGTGAGGTCCATATTAAGAATTGCTACAAAGTGGTTCAAATTTTGACAGAGTGTTAGGCACCATCCATCTTCTCATTGTAGGTGAACTACTCTGTTTGTTGGTATGTCTTTTACCTTTTACCCCCTCCCTGATGCTCCCTCTGGCTTCATCAGTGTATTGCATTACAGGATATGATCGTAGAATAATTCAGGTTATATGGACTCTTATCTGGTCTCTAATCCAACCTCATGCTTAAGTAAGGTGAGCTATAAGGTCAGATCAGGTTACCCAGAGGTTTATCCAGTCTGGCCATGAAAATCTCAAAGAATGGAGATTTGCACAACCTATTTCAGCAATAGTTTGTCCTCATTGTGACAAAGTTTCTCATATCCAGTCAGCAACTCATGTAGCTGCAAGCATAATTCCCACTGCACCTTACCATCTAACATTTTGACACAGGTTCCTAGTTCTCCATGACTGGTCATACACAGACTTCTATAGTGTCCCTTCAGAAATTAATAGAAATTAATGGTTTACATTTAAATTTTCTACTATTTAATGTTTATTACCTGACATACGAATTAAATGTTCTTACCTATAAGATTTCATTAACTTTTTTCATGGTTAAAGGTAAATCTGATACATGTTCTTGTGATTTAACACTCTATCATTGGTTTATTAATGTCTGCATAAAGTGTTTAGAAAATACCTATCTTCTGCTTGCAAGAAAACAAATACTGGGGCTTTTCACTTATTTTCTTTCAGTATTCTTCCCAGAATGTACCTAGATTTCCAAATGGTACTATGTTTTTTGGAGGATGTAATTTTGAATATGTTTTGAAGCACACTAAAAAATAAACTAAGTCTTCTCACTATTACAATGTACATAGCTGAAGCAGCCTGTCAGAAAGCCAAATGAAAAGTCCCTGTATCTTTGCCTTCAATTCCAGGCCAAGCTGGAAGTGCATTAGGGTACTCTAAATTCTGTCAGCTGCCATCTCCTTTGGCATTACTTGTACTAAGACCTCCAGGAGAAAAGGTATAACGAACAATCTTTTCTGCTCCTGTTCACCTGAGATTTCTCCACTTTAAGAGGATCCTTAGTTGGAACTAGCAAAAGTGGAAAAATCCACCCACAAGACCTGCAAGAGTGGCTAGGCATAAAAAAATCTGATCTGGTGTCAGGCATTACTTTAGTTGTTTATTATATACATAAGATTCATGAAACAGAAAAAAATGAATCTCTGCAGACCACATTAAAAATGTTATGTGAATATCCATTTGCTTTGTTCATATTCCTTTTTGTTTGCATTTCCCAAATACTCCAGTGAAAAAGCTTTCCTAGCACAGGTCTTTGCAAAGATTTAATATGGTATGCTCAAATTGCAAATGAGGAATGGTACACTCAAATATATGGTTCACATTGCTTTTAGTTACAAGTCATTTGAAGAGAGGACAGGAAAGTTGCCACATGGCTTCTTTAAATGAATATTCATAATTGAGCATTTGTGAATGACTGAGAATTACTGACTTTAAAAGATAAATTGGAATGCCTACAAATAATTGAGTAATGTATAAACTGGAGAACAGTGGATTGAAGAGAATTAGACAAATGGATGCACTTCAAAATGAAAAGCACAACTATGTTTTTGAGTGAGACGGCTAAAACCCTGCTTCCTTTATTTTTCATGATGTTTAACAACTACCAATGAACAAACTGTCTAGGCTGGCCACCCTCTGCCCTATAACATTGAAACCTTTCTTTCACTTTCTTGCAAAGGGGCATATATGTGTCCTGAAGGCTGTGTGTGTGAGCCTCAGGTTTCCTTCTCCTCCAGGATACTAAATAGGACAAAGGACTTACTACACTTACTTGTGGGAAACGGTCGTTTTCTGACCCTCAGCTTGACTGCATGCCACCCAAAAGCTAGAAATAAATCACAGCCAGGCATACTGTGCTTTAACCCTGCCCATAGTCCCCAATTAATTAACCTAAAGTGAAAGAGTCCACAGAGCCTCTTGTCAGTCTAACTTGCATGAGAAATTCTTGCCTAGCCTCCAAAATTTGCAAACAAAGCAAAATAACAATAGTATTTCATAAGCACAAGTTCAAGAGTGTATGCTGTTTTATGACTGTAAAAAAATTATTACTGTTTACCATAAGAGTTTTCCCTACAGAGGGTATGTGGAGAGCCATCGAGACCTATCACTCACACAGCTTAGGCAAGCAAAAATCTGACTTTGTTATGCTTAAATCCCATGCTCAAGTACAAGAAGGAAGGTGACTATCACTGAAAGCATCTCTGCTAGCAGATGTAGGCCAAAACTACAGCAAGGGAACAAGTGTGGTTTCTGAAAGAGGTTCTGTGTGGGACCTACCACACTCAGCTGCCTTGTGCAGCTGTCCAGGAACAGGGTGCACATCTGTAGAGCAGCTACTGGAAGGAGTCCAGGGGAGGGTAGAGTAGAAGGAGAGGACTCAAAGGGCCCAAAACAGAGTTTTGATCTTAGACTTCCGTGAATTATAGGCTGTGTTGGAAATGAACAACATCTGGAAGCCAATTTGTTATAGTGAACCTGCAGGAAACTGTGTGTGTACGTGTGTGTGTGTGTGTACACACGTGTGCACATGTAAATAAAGCTTCCTGCTTGATTGATTGCTGGTAAATGCAAATTGCTTTCTTCATATATCTACAGAGTGCTATCAATATACAGTCTCAGACAGTCATGAACTGTCACTCATATCTAACTTCTGGGTTTTTTTTTCCCTTGAGCACTAGTGTTGAATTTTTCATGTTGCTCTGGGTACTCCTAAAGGGCCAAATTTTGAAATATTTTAATCAGGAAACACATCTGCTATAATCCGTTAGAGCCAAGCATTTACAACTGAGAGACTGTTTTGACCCCGGAAGTGTGATTGAGAGACAGAGAAATTAATTGCAACTTTAAATTTAGCCTGAATAAAAAAGCAAACAAGCAAGGGAGAATTGTTTCTTTTGGGGGGGGGGGGGGGGGAAATCTCATTTCACTAGAGACTTAAGGATTAATAGGTCTGGAACCTTGGCTTGCCCCACAGAAAGGAATATGTCCAATGGAGCAGAGTTGTGCTTAGTGAACGTGGGGACTCTCTGAATAGAGACCTAAGAGCCTGCATTGATTTCCTACAACAAGAGACTGCAGCATTCCCTCATGTTAAACTTAATTCTGTTTGATACTGTTTATCTGGCTAAGACATATTGACAAGGAACATTTTTCAATATAAGAAGATTTAGACTCCTATTTGTGACTACTGTCAGAGAGGATTCCTGTATCGTTTGGCTGAGAGCAGGCAGGGAAAGAAGGCAGCCTGTGAGAATTGCCTACCATTAATAATGTGGTATATTTCCAGGTGTTGTCACTGAATGTCACTCTGACATATTCCCTGAAGAAGCCTCACTATCTAACTGACACAAGCACAGGTGGGACTTGTAATAATGTGCTCAGGAGTCTTAAGAAGACTTTCCCACTCAGCTTCCCAGTTCTGCATCTGCTTCCACAGAGACAAATCTTTTGATAGACCTCAAAAGTGTCACATAAAATGGCTTGCATCTTTCATATTTTTTCACGTAAGTTTTTCCCTGCTTGCTGTGGCAGGCTCAACTATCCCCACCCACTACTACTTCTATTTCAGGGAGCTGTTTTATGACTAGCTCCTCTTTAAGAGTATGTTGTAATAGAGATCAGATGGTAAGAGACTTAAACACAAGGACCACAAGCCTTGGCAAGCAGATAATGGAGCCCTAAACATTGCTGTGCTTAAGTTTAGTATAGAGTGCAGGGATGAAAGGCAGAAAGTGCCCATCGTTCCCTCTTCTCCTTGCTGTCCTTCTTCCCCAATCCACTTGTGTTTGTTTCTGTTCTATAAAATCACACTTGGCAGTCTTCAACCTACTGAAGTTTTTCTTCTGGATAGAAAAAAAAGGTGATAATTATGAATCCTGTTCCAGCCTGGCAGTTTACATATCTTCAGCATCCATCCACACAAACTCTACATCCTTCAGTATAATGATGTGCGTCCAACATTTATTTCTGGATCTTGGTAAGTGGTATCAAATACCCAAAATTTCTTCCATCCTACCTTTTTACACTACTTACAAGCACTCAGACGTCCTGTAAGAACAGAGTAAGCAATACTCTTATTACAAGCCAAAATACTTCAAAGATTAAAAAAAATCATTTGTATTTGAACATAATCTCAGAAAGAAATAATTATATACTTCCCATGTTATTTTAATGAATAAAAGAAGTTTGGGTTCTTAGGTCTTTCAGAATACAGGTTATTTATCAGGTAGCTGTCAGACAACCTTAATTCTGTAATCTACAGGTGGAGAAGAAGTGGAACTGTTATGAAGCTTAACTGACTCCTTGGACTAAGTCATCTATAGGGAAGTTAAAGATTACCAGAGAAGATCAGGTTCGAGACCATCTAAGGAACCTGAAGGTGCACAAGTCCATGGGACCTGATGAGATACATCTGTGGGTCCTGAGGGAACTGGCCGATGAAGTGGCTAAGCCACTATTCATCATATTTGAGAAGTCGTGGCAGTCTGGGGAACTTCCCACTGACGAGAAAAGGTGAAACATAACCCCCATTTAAAAAAGGATAAAATGGAAGACCTGGGGAACTACAGACAAGTCAGTCTCACCACTGTGCACAGCAAGATCATGAAGTGGATCCTCCTGGAAACTATGCTAGGGCACACGGAAAATAAGAAGGTGACTGGTGACAGTCAACATGACTTCACTAAGGGCAAATCATGCCTGACAAATTTGGTGGCTTTCTATGATGGGGTTACAGTGTTGGTGGATAAGGGAAGAGCAACAGACATCATCTACATGGACTTGTGCAAAGCATTTGACACTGTCCCGCACGACGTTGGAGAGACATGGGTTTGATGGATGGACCACTTGGTGGATAACAAATTGGCTGGATGGTCACACTCAGAGAGTTGCAGTCCATGGCTCAATGTCCACATGGAGACCAGCGATGAGTGGTGTTCCTCAGGGGTCAGTATTGGGACCGATGCTGTTTAACATCTTTGTCGGTGACTTGGACAATGGGATTGAGCATGCCCTCAGCAAGTTTGCTTATGACACCAAGCTGTGTGTTGTGGTCGACACGCTGGAGGGAAGGGATGCCATCCAGAGGGACCTTGACAGGCTTGAGAGGTGGGCCCGCGTGAACCTCATGAAGTTCAACAAGGCTAAGTGCAAGGTCCTGCACATGGGTCAGGGCAATCCCACACACAAATACAGGCTGGGCGATGAGTGGATTGAGAGAAGCCCTACAGAGAAGGAATTGGGGATATTAGTGGATGAAAGACTGAATAGAAGCCAGCAATGTGCTCTCGCAGCCCAGAAAGCCAATTGCATTCTGGGCTGCATCAAAGGAATCGTGGCCAGCAGGTTGAGGGAGGTGATTTCCCCCTCTACTCCACTCTCATGAGACCCCACCTGGAGTACTGCGTTCAGCATTAGGGTCCCCAACATAGAAAGACATGGACCTGCTCAAGCAGAGGAGGGCCACAAAGACGATCAGGAGACTGGAGCACCTCCCCTATAAGGATAGGCTGAGAGAGTTGGGGTTGTTTAGCCTGGAGAAGAGAAGGCTCCAGGGACACCTTACAGCAGCCTTCCAGTACCCAAAGGGGGTCTACAGGAAAGATGGGGAGGAACTCTTTAACAGGGAGTGTAGTGATAGGATGAGAGGTAGTGGTCTTAAACTGGAAGAGGGTAGTTTTATAGCAGATACTAGGAAAAAACTCTTCACCATGAGGGTGATGAGGCACTGGAACAGGTTGCCCAGAGAAGCTGTGGGTGCCCCATCCCTGGCAGTGTTCAAGGCCAGGTTGGATGGGGCTTTGAGCAACCTGGTCTGGTGGAAGGTGTCCCTGCCCATGGCAGGGGGTTGGAACTAGATGATCTTTAAGGTGCCTTCTAACCCAAACCATTCCATGATTCTCTGAAAGCCTGGAGCAAGGCCTGAATCTCTTTTTATGAGTCTAAAATTAAATATCTACTGATATAACACTAGGCATCATTCACTTCATAAATGAACCACTAATATCATATCAGTATATGCATACCAGACCAAATCCCAACAGAAGTCCTCAGTGGAACTGTGGGTAGTAATCAAAATTCCCATAAATGAAACTCACTCAGCTTTTTCTTTATTCATACCATGTCCTCAGAACACTCTGAAATTTAAATGCTTTAATGACAGGCTGCACTGCAGTTCTCTAATTAACAAGTGTTCATGGAACGTGCTGCTCTGCAATAGGACACATCCTACAATGGCTCATAATATGAGTGGGAAGGTAATAGACACATTTAATAGCACAAATTAACTTGATGGTAATGAGGAAGCCTCCCTGTCAGTGATATCACAAATTAAATTATCTGCTACCTCACTAGTGATGAGCAATAAATAAGAAAGCTACACAATTGCTTACAAATAAAACAGCACAAGATAAATTTAAAGATGCCTGTCTTGGAATCTCTTTGGCATAGGAGCATTCACTCCCTTAATTCTGATACTATTTGTTTGTAGGTGAACTGGATCTTCAGCATTATCTTAATTAAGCTTTTAAAATTTAATTTCCTTTTTCAAAGGAGAGTATCTTGGGCACTACACAGCGTGTTTTCATTAACAATGCAGCAGCTTCAACAGAGTACTTTCAAGATGAACAGAAAACAACAACAAAAAGAGCTCTATCAGCCGATGGCCCTGTGGGGGGAGGGAGGGGCACTGTGCAACACAAGGCTCTCAACAGTCACCCTGAAACACGATAGATTCCCCAAAGGAAGTCAGTCATTAATGATTAAGCTGCAAACTGTGTTTTAAGACCACATAGTTTATTTAAATTAAACTTCAAGTTTTAGGAAAATGTTAAAGACTGCAAATACTTGTATCAAGAGTTCTTTTCAGGGTTTTTTTGACATTTTAAGATTTAAATGAAATTAGACCCTGTAGTTTTTTGACGTTGAAAATAATTGAAGAGACTAGCAGATTATTTTCCTGAAATTGATTACAACAGAACAGGGTTATCAATTGTTGTAGCTCATTCAAAGAGATTCTAAGACCACTTTTGGTAGTTCAGTAATTAATCATGTTAACTGCAGACGCAATACCCTTACTTGGCACTTGTTAGAACTGCCAGTTCAAAAATATTCAAGACAATGAGCGATCCAAACAGAAAAAGTACGGTGAATTTTTAAAAACTTTTATAAAGTGCAATGCATCTTTGCTGTCAACCAAGATTGTAAAATACAGAAATATTAGCCTTTTTTTTCTCCATACCTTCCATGTGATTCTGGAGCTTTCACTTAAATGCAGAAGGTATAATATCCCATGAGTCACAACTGTGAGATAAAGACTAACCAGCAGCAACTGAGCTTAAAATTTCACAGCTCACACAGTACAACACTGATGTACTTTGAACAATTACAGATAAGATTTGTGTCTATCATGTGATGGTGTTTTAGTTTATGCACTTAACTGCAAAAGACCACATAAACTGTTAACATGCTATTGTAACCAAGTATGTAAGTGCAAAACAGTCAGTCTAGCGATGTTTTGGCAAGTAGATAATATAAAAGCACTGCTACTGATCTGCCAATCCTCTGTTAATACAAGTGATGTTAGAATAGAGATACAAAATTATTCAGTTCTGAGCAGTTCCAGTCAACAAGGTAAGCCTAACAACAATAGCAGATTGAAAAGTAGCAGTACATTCTCCTCAGTTAGGGTTTTCAAGATTTACTGGAGAAGTAATGTCTTAGCAGTGCTAGTCACCTGAAGCATAAAAATAAATACATATAAATGTATCCAGTCAGAGCAAGTATGCTGACATTACCTTTTTTTTACAAGGTGAAAACTCAATAAATAAGGAAATCAACGAACACATAGTTCACAATGCTATCTAAGATAAAAAGAAAGAGGTAATGACCTTAGCAGACATCAATAACTTCACCCAATGGTGCTGGACAAAACTGTTTGGCTGTAATTTAGGGAAGATTAGTGTTCTGTTAGGTGCACTAAAGTTTAAATAATACACTTCTTACAAATAGTCCATACTTTTCTTTTCCTGCTTAGTAGGAAGATTCCTGCAACAGTCCTGATTTTATGGAGCCATATTTCTTTCTACATGAATGGCAAGAGACGTGATCTTAAATACTGGAGTAGTTTTGAGAAAGTTCTTCTTTCCCATTTAATAAGGACAATGAAAGAATTCACAGATTGTTTCTCCTGGAAAGAAAAGCTATTTTGCAATAACTACTTTGTAAAGTAATGAAACTAAGTGAACACTGGAAGACCATGACAAAATATATTTGGTTCAATCATGTCTGGCAAATTTTGAAAGTCTTGAACAAAATTGTTTTACAGATAGATCACTCATATAGCAACATTTAAATGAAAGTTAAAGTGTATTCAAATATCCTATATTAAAATTGACAAATTTATAATTTTACAATTATGGAATTAATGAAAATATTGCATTCTCTAGTAAAGCTGTCTAAAGATTTATTAAGGTCATACACAGAAAGCAAGGCAAGAAGGGAAAGTATTCATTTATCCAAAGTATTTGGGATTTGTAAAGTATCCCCAATATCACAAGTAGAAACAAAAGAAGTTCCAAATATCCAGATAATTCTGAAAGTCATTTTAAATTCAGTAACAAGTAGTTGGCACTTTTTGGCGTATACAATGACATTTATAGCATAAGACACAGTAAAACAGCCAGTGATGAACCTAGAATAGTAAGTTTATAAAGACAGCAGTCTGTCAACTGATAAATCATTTACTTTACAACATAGTTTGCTGCAAGTCAGTTTTCTGTGTTTGTATGTATTGAAGGTGAAAACAATTCCAAACTATTAATGCTCCTAATCAAAAGAGATTTCCATATTCTATGATCTAATTTCAATCACATCAAACTCCTTTCACTGTTTGGTGCAACAACAGAAATGTAGTTGATCCTTATTTCTACTAGATTTGGTTTCAGTCATATTGTGGTGGGTTAATCCTGGCTGGATGCCAGGTGCCCACCAAAGCCGCTCTATCACTCCCCTCCTCAGCTGGACAGGGGAGAGAAAATATATCAAAGGGGTCATGGGTCGAGATAAGGACAGGAGAGATCACTCAACCAATTACCGTCATGGGCAAAACAGATTCGACTTGGGGAAAATTAATTTATTGCCAATCAACCAGCGTAGGGTAATGAGAAATAAAACCAAATCTTAAAACACCTTCACCCCACCCCTTCCTTCTTCCCGGGCACAGCTTCAATCCTGAATTCTCTACCTACCCCCCACAGCAGCACAGAGGGATGGGGAATGGGGGTTCTGGTCAGTTCATCACGTTATCTCTGCTGCTTCATCCTCTTCAGGGGCAGGACTCCTCACACTGTTCCCCTGCTCCAGCGTGGGGTCCCTCTCATGGGAGACAGTCCTCCATGAGCTTCTCCAATGTGGGTCCTTCCCACAGGCTGCAGTTCTTCATGAACTGCTCCAACGTGGGTCCTTCCACGGGCTGCAGTCCTTCAGGCACAGACTGCTCCAGCGTGGGTCCCCTGCAGGGTCACAAGTTCTGCCAGAAAACCTGCTCCAGCGTGGGCTCCTCTCTCCACAGATCCGCAGGTCCTGCCAGGAGCCTGCTCCAGCGCGGGGTTCCCACAGGGTCACAGCCTCTGTCAGGGATCCCCCTGCTCTGCCGTGGGGTCCTCCCCGGGCTGCAGGTGGAGATCTGCTCCACCGTGGACCTCCCTGGACTGCAGGGTGACACCCTGCCTCACCGTGGTCTTCCCCACAGGCTGCAGGGGGACAGCCTGCCTCACCATTGTCTTCCCCACGGGCTGCAGGGGAATCTCTGCTCCAGCGCCTGGAGCATCTCCTCCCCCTCCTTCTTCACTGACCTGGGGGCCTGCAGGGTTGTTTCTCTCACATGTTCTCACTCCACTCTCCGGCTGCAGTTTCTGTGTGCCCTGCAACTTTTTTTCTTTCTTAAATATGTTAGCCCAGAGGTGCTACCACTATCGCTGATTGGCTCGGCCTTGGCCAGCAGTGGGTCCGTCTTGGAGCCGGCTGGTATTGGCTCTGTCAGACACAGGGGAAGCTTCCAGCAGCTTCTCACAGAAGCCACCCCTGTAGCCCCCCTGCTACCAAAACCTTGCCACACAAACCCAATACACATATTCCTAGATGTGATAAGGGCAACTGAATCAGAAGTACTAAAGCTGTTGGTCTTCTATGAACGATGATGATGGATTAAAGACTTGCCAATGCTGACAGTTGATTGTTAGAATACTTGAATAAAATATAGATTTTTCAACATCTTGCAGAAAATGGCCTTCATAGACTGTGTTATACTATCTGCAACATCTGACTGGGAAGATGAGTATTCTAACCCAGACATTAAAGAAATAGCTTAACAACCCAAGCAGCACTTGAAATAAAGAACAGGAAGAGATGGGAGAACGGGACAAAGGGCTTAAAAGTTAACTTGAAAATACTTCTTCAAAAGTATTCCTTGTCACATAATGGAATGAGTGCCTCAAGCAGGAGATGCCAAGGGTGTAGCCATCATATGAACCATTTCATTTTATTCTCAAAGAGAAAGTTGGAGGAAAAGTACTTAATGAAAAAACCTGCTGAAAAAACATGAGCAAGTATAAATGGAATATCAAAAAGCTACACCAGAAAACAAAGCTGAGATTCAATCAGTTCAGAAGCTATCAGCATAAATCTCTTTCTTTCCTTCAAATGTGATGAAAAGAAAACTTTTCAGCTATGGTCTGTAGTGAAGCTACCCTGTAACACCAATTCTAAGAATTTAAGATATAGATTCTAAAACTGCCCAGTAATTAAGAGGAACTAGGAAGAAATCTTTCAAAGTGTTACTTAGAAAAAAATTGTCATGGAAGAAAGCCTTACCAGCTGATTCCATAGACCTCTTCCTTTATTGCATTTCAGGTTCAATATTAAAGCACATTCTGTTTCAGCTTGCTTTGTTTTTCCCACAGTAGATTTAGCCAAGAAAGGAGTAACTTCTCTGACTGAGTGAATGAACACATTGTTGAGACTCATTTTTACCTTTAATTAGAATAAGAAAGCTAGGAGCACAAACATTCTGTTGCAGAAGCTGAATTTGAGTCAGGACAGTGGAAGCAATGCTGTTCAACACCAAATCTTCATGCTTCTAAAGTTCAGCCAGATTATGTGGGAAACATTACTACTGTTCCTTTTGGTACTACTTTAAGCAAATGATTGATGTGTCTCTGGTGTGATGACAGGTCCTGGTCAAAGAAGAAACTGATAATCTGTAAGACTGAGATCAAAGGCTCAGGGATATGGAAGTAATTTGCCCTCCGGGCCATACAGCAAGACCTTACTTGTCATTCCATAGTATTCCAGGATACTGAGGAAAGACAGGTACAACTTGGGCTTTCTTGTAAACAGACATGCAAGGCATGCCTAAATGAAATCTTCCCAGTCAATTCTAACCTGCAATTATTATGTTTACTTTCTAGCATAACATTCTCATGGGCTGTGTTGCCCAATCTGGTATCACTCCTAGATTCATATGGACAGCAAGCTCACAGGTAAAAGTATCAAGATTACATCTTGCTCTGCACAGCAAGGTAAGCAAAAGAAATTGTAAAGCCATAAATCCATCCATATTCTAGTCCCCTGAGTTTAGATTATAGATACAGATTTATGAAGTCCTCTCATCCAAAGCTATGGCCTCAATTTTGCATCTTTATTTTTGTGTGTAATCTCATTCCATTCATGTAATTTGACATAGCAAGGTAAACATATGCTGATTGTCTATCATCATGTGCCTGTTTACAGAAGCAAAGGCAGGACACAGGATAGAAATATAATTTCTTCTATAGCTGCCCTCCTCCTCCCCCATCTACACACATGCAATTTACAGCCATTATTGTTTATTTCCCTCAAAAATGATCTGATAAGACAAAATCTCCATGACCTCGGTGAGTCACTGTTACTCAAACACAGGCTAGTAAGATGAGTTCACACCAGTACTATTTATTTCCAAACAAATAGTTATAATTTGCCAAACACCTTTAACAGCCACACAGTTATACAGGCATTGAGTCTGTAACTTCCTTTTAACATTTCTTAGGCAAACCAGCAAAATATAAAACCCTGCTGCTACTCTGAAGAACAGTTAAGTATAGGCCAAGAACAAAGCAATTGTGCTTTCAAGGCTGTGCACAGTCCCCTTGTGTGCACTGATTGCTAGAGCCTGTCATCTCCTGTTGATATGAGAAAGAGAATGCATGGCAAAGAAAATAATGCAAACCAGCTATAATACGCAGGTTTTTATCTAATAGGTTATGATATTCTATTTAAACTGGAATGGACCATGACAATGAGAACACATGCACATCTCTTAAAGTCCACACATGTTATTGGTAATTTAATGTGCTTCAAAATCTCAGGAAACTACGCATTTATGATGGTTGACTATCAAAAGTCAGATTTTCTAACTTAAATAGTACAGATCAAACAGATTGATTTTAAGAGACTTTTTCATATTTTTTAAAAAGTTTTCATTCCAAACCATTTTTGAACCACAGACTGACACTTACAACAAACCCTTGTAATGTACTCTATTACCACAAGAAAGACTTCAATATTTTACAATGTTGTCGGATTACTTGATTGTAATATACATAATAGATCGTAAGTTTAGCCTTAAATCTTAAATGGCAGATGACTACCTTCCCTAAGAGACTCCCTTATGCCTTCAGACTTTTGTTTTCATAACTCAAATACAGGCTAAACTCAAGATTGATTCTTTCCAGGTAACAAAACAGAAAGCTATACTCCCCTTGAGTCCACAGTGGCCAACCAAAGGATTTCTTACCAAGTCAATTAGCAACATAAATTCCACCCAGATGAATGTATTTAGGTGCATAGTGAGATCATTAACCTTATTGTGCCACCCTGTCTTATTTTCAAGCTTCCCACTGATCTGTTGCTAATAGATACAGGTGCCAGAATTATCACCTACAAAGGTTTTTCCCTAGAATGGAAATAATTTGTGCTGCTGTCATTCACCACTCAGGTGTCCAAGATTCCTCTTATACTAACATGTGGAAGACTTTACAAACATTTTGTACCTCCATGGAGGGAAGTGCCAGTGCTTCTGGTTGTCTGCTTGTTCCCATCTGTGTACTTGCAGCCAGGCACGTCAAGCTGGCCCACTTCAGAGCCCTGTTGTTTAGGTAACATCTTGTGACACAGTAGAGGATCCTGAATTTTGCAAAACCGTAATTCGACTACAGGTCTCATGGCCTCCTCTAGAGGAAATTCTCTTTCCTCCACGCTAACTTGCCAGCACTATGTTTAAACACAGAACTTACAGCCAGTGTGAAAGGCCCTAGTGATAGCCCTGCCTGGAGGGACCTGATAGCTGGTGGTACTATGCTACAGGGAGACTGATGAGGATATCAACCTTGAATGATACGGCTTTGAGTGCCAGCAGAGAATTGCACAACTGAAGCACTCTGGGACACTGCTCTCTCTGAAGGCAGTGCAAATCAGCATCTTGCAGAGTCCCGCTGTTCAAGGCTGCTTTCCTTTGTCACAAGATGAAGTTTCCAAAACTTCTCCCCTATCTAAGGCAGTCTCCCAGGGTAGCACCTTACTGCTCTCTGTCCTCAAAGCACAATCCAATACTAACTCATTAAGACTGGACATTTAATGTGGCCTTGTGACTCACTATAACCCACTTCAATTAATTGGTTATTTTCATGTCCTTGATGGTTTTGGTACAAGCAGACAGTATTCTCTGGATACGTTTGTTTCCTCAAGTCTTGCCACACATGTCTGTTAGCTACTTCTTTGTATTACTAATGAGTCTAAACAACACCTTGAGGCGAATCTTGATTAGTGTGTTAATTAGGAAATTCCTAGCAGGCACTTTGGGTGACAGCTTAGTCCCAAACACCAACAATAAAACGTGTTCAGATTGAGACATCAGGTTGAATTATAAAGACGGACACACTGGAAATGCTTGTCAAACAAATCAATCTCCTCTCTCTATTCCCAGTCCCTTTCCCTAACTTCTGTAGTGCAAACCCTTAAAAAGCAAATGCTTGCACGAAACTAGCCAGGCACTGGCTGCTCAAGCAGCCTCCTGTGACTCTGTTGGTCTTTCTCTTCCTTTTCTTTACTGTTCACACAAATACAGATACGGAACTGAGAGCTATGGAGAACAAGACTAGCCCACTGCTCTGAGCACCTCCTTGCTAGCTGAGACCTGATCCAGCCTGCAGCTCATAGAAGACTATGGGAATATTTCCAATGATTGTTGCAGCTTTGAGTAATACCCAAAAGGTCAGATTATGAAGCACAGTCTGCTCTTCTGCTGTACAAGACAATATCCTTTCTGCATGCAACCCCCAGCTATATAAAGCCTGTGCTATCCACCTTTCCCCACATCTCATTGCACCACACCAGTGACATACCTGACAGTGAAGGATATCAGGAACAAATCGGTACAAAGCACTGACCTCTGAACATTGGTTTAAATGAGCAAGGTGGTTAGATATGACCTCTCACACACAAATATTCCTCCCCTCTCCTTTCCCCTTCTTCTGCCAAAACAAACATAGGGCCAAAAATTAATCCAACCCATACTGGTTTAAGTACTCTTTATTTAGCCTTAAAAAAAAATAATATCCACTTTTACTATTTCTCACACTGCTGTCCTGGACCTGAGGTTCATTCAGCACACATCCACTACACAAGCAATGGTGATGAAACACAGTTGCAATAAGAACTAGTCTCCAGCTGAGTGAAGAATGCTAATTTTTTATTGTACGTGGGTTAGTGAGGAAGGAAAATGCCCATCATTGCTCTCAGTTGAATTATTATTCTTTTCAATAAGATTTTTTTAATATGGATGAATTCTCAAAGCGTCCCAGTTCTCTCACATAATTTCCCACTGAGCAGTGCTTTAATCTGGTATTAGTCTCAGTATTTTCAATGGGGTTACACGAGGTACAAGGACTTTTGCAGATAACTACGCACTAAGATTAGGCAAAGTCTGAGTGATACTATCCCAGGTGTCTACCGTAATCCATAGAGGAAAGTTTCTACCCTGGAAACAATGCCACGTTTGTCAATGGTGTATTAAAAAAGTATTTAATTAAACTAGGGTTGGAAGTTATTTACATCACATACTGGACTGTGAACTGTGGCAGCTGAAAAGAGAAAGAGCACCCATCCTACCATTTCCACTTCAAGGATGGTAATCCCCAATAGGTGGTAACTCTGCAAACATTGCCAAAATCCGAGCTTATCCACCAGAGCTCCAGGACATTACTCACCACCACTTCACAAGGGGAGATTCTTCTCATTTAGCCTAAGCCGCCCGGAGAACGGACAGCTTCTGCAAACCAGCGGCCCTTCTTTACCTCCATCCCCCTCCACAAGAGATAGCTTGGATGGCCAGCTTTGACTAGACAGATAACGTTTAGGAGGCTAATGTTAAGCAAGATCCTACCCTTGGTGTGCCAGAATCTAGCTGATTTTAGCAGAGAGGGGATGAAATCAGTAAAACCTGAGGTCTTCTCTCATGGTTTGGAAGCATTATTTTCACTGCCTGCCTTTTGATCACTTTTCCTTTCACAAACCTTGTTGTGGATTAGGTCAGGTTCAACACAAAATTAACTGTGTCAACTTTAACTCACCATTGTACAAGACAGAAGCACATTCAGGCCTCGAAATCTCTTGCAGTAAAATGCTGCCACAAAAGGGTATTCTTTGCTGGTGTCTAGCTCAGTCCATAATTTATTCTAGGGGCAATAAGTTATTTGACACAAAGATAAGGGGACACATACAGACGCAGAAGATTTGTGTCCAGGCAAGTGAGGTTATTAAAAAGCAAGAAAAGAAATGCTAATTTTCAGTCTGAAGCTTTGAGATGGGGATTGGGGGAGCTACTGGTTCTATCACAAATACAAGTCCCCTGCTAAGTAAAAGCATTGGGTAAGACCATTCATAAAATCTGGACTCTTCTTGTTTATGTTATTCATGGTTGGAGAAGGCTGAAAAGGTCACATTCTGGAGGCTTATTGCTAAGTTTGGAGACTTGATACGTTGACGGAAAAATAAAAAGCATCAATAAGAGAGGCACAATAAGGCAACAAAGGTGGGAGAGAAGGAAGGAATTAAGTGAACAGATATTTCACACTCACCAAGACAAAGTGGGGAGGAAAGAAAGAATATGGAGCAGTGAAAAAATAAGTTCCACAATAGCTGGTTTGCCAAGAGTGAGCTATTAAGAAAAGTAAGGGTGAAAAGATGGAAAAGTTGGTCCTAAAGTCTACAGCAGAGTTCTCAGCATCACAGAAAGATGTTACCACAAATCAAAAGCAGGCCATTCAAATATATCAGAGAAGGAACTGGATTTAAGAAATTGTAGTACTACTGCTCATTATGTGTAGGTGTGGTATCCCTTACATAGATGCAATAAGGTATTTATCTGGAGAGACATAAAGTTTATAGAAAGTTTGGAAGTCGGGGGAAAAAAACACAAAGAAAAATGCAACAGCTCTATTTCTATCAGGTTAAGAGAAAGAGGAAGGAAACTGAATTATAAATATATCTACATTAGTTATTTTTCTCTTTGAAAGTAAAATTTAATTACTTTTTTAAGAGTGAAAAATGTGTTATGCATAATTTATTTATGAAACAGGAAGTACTGCTGGGCAGGTTTATGTAATAAATAATTATATGTTCTTTATTTTAGAATAATGACAAATATATACAATATTTGGGATGAAGCTGTTCTGCATATTAAGGTATTTACATTTACTATTTGCCTGTAGACATTTGTAAAGTAAGAAAAAATAAAACAATGGAAATACAAAACATCAATATTATTGACTTTTTAGCAGAAAGGTATTTACACACTGCTTCTGAGCCCTACCTTATATTAAAAACAGAGCTTTAATGCAGATGCAGAAGAAAAGTATGTTTTGTAGACTTAAAAACTGGAAAATTAATGTGATATTCCTACGTATTCATTGAAAAGTAGCTCCAGGGGATATAGATATACCTAGAATATAGGCATTGGACCTGTATACTGGTATAAATTTGAAATAAAATCACGTAATTTGAAATAATAATTAATTTTAGAATGCATCTGGAAGAACTGAAATGTAGCAGTAATATAATTTTCAACATTGAGGATGCTTTCAGTACTCGTTCAAAGTATTTCACAAGAAATCATTTTTCCTCCCTCCGCAGCTCCCCAGATTTTCAGATTTTCCTTATTTTTCCTCAAGGGAAAGAATAAAACAAACAAAGACAAAAGAACAGACATTTTCTCCTCTACCATCAAAGCCTGACAAACATGTATGATAAAATGAGAGATATGGGTTTTGCCTTTAAAGTTTCTTAGTGTTTTCTTGATCTCAGATCTCTTTATGAAACATGGGTCGAGTACTTTATTCAGTTTGCTAATTTCTTGCCTTTCATAAGCTTGATTGGAAACTATGACAAAAAGGCAGGTGGAATAATGGCTTTCTTGAAGTCAAGGGAAAAGAGTGGAACCTAAATTGCACCCAGGCTATTCATTCATTTATAGGTTGCAATTCTTAATAAAGTGTTTTTTTCCAAGTTGTGCTTCACACGCTTTTTGTAAGAGCAGCGTATTAATGTCAAACTGTAATAGCATCAAATTAGGTGATATGACCATTCAGGCCCTGAAGCCAAGTATTTTTGCATTATGGCAAAAATGTGTGCGTAGTACGAATCGTGCAGTCCCAACACAGATTAGTAATCATGGTTTCATCTGTTCTGTTATACTGTTTTACTAAGGAGAGAAAGGCTAGATAAAGTCCTTGGTATGTATCACCCAGAATCACAAAGCATTTAGGTGACTACATCCCTGTCAATGAGATGTAGGCTTTTAATGTGTTTGTGACTGTAAAACAGCATAAGTAAGGAGTCTGTCTGGATATTGGTTTGATTTCCCAGAAAACATACAGTATATGTTGGTTTCAAAAGCTACTTGGGTCTAATCCAAAACCGACTGAAACAAGCAGGAAGTCTCCTACTGCCTTCAATAGGCTTTGGTAAAGGATAGCGTTGCCTCCAGCCTGATTTCCTGTTGAGAGTGTAGTGGATTATCCAGTAGTTTAGGATTCCTGAAGATTTCACCTTGTTTCAGTATTAGATTTACAAACATAGAAACATGCGGATGAGAACACTGCCATCACCCACTCAGAGTGAGGATTATTATTCCTTACATTTTAAGAATCTTTAAAAGAGTGTCCTTTCACCAACAAGGTTAATAAATACCCATGTTCCACAAATTTCATACTAAAAGATGCTGGTGAAAGAATTATGGTAAGACTTTACATATACAGTAGCATAGAGCTGCTGCATGTTTAGACACAGTGTCCTCATTTGCTTTTAATTAGTAGAGGGAGAAGGGAAAAATCCCGATTCCTTGACAGCATTAGATTATGCATAAAGACAGTCACAACATGTATTTATCAAATTATATTTTAATTTGCAGCCAGTAACTTGCAGTTATTTGAATATACCCCTAATTAGTGTACAATATCAAATAACTGTCTTTCAGCATAAGTGATACTGGTTTATTGTGATGGAATATCTCACTAAAAATGTTGAGGCTGGATTGAAAAATGCAGACTGACTTAAAAGTTTAAGAAGGTATTTGTTTTAACTGAACAATGCCCAGTGCATAAACAGCCTTGCTGAAAATCTGTAATAAAGAATGTTCTTTAATTACAGTGTAGCCATTAGTGGTCCTATATAATGAAATATTAGTAATGTCCTTGGCTTTGTTCTGCAGATAATTTAAGAATTATCCTTTACGTTGGTGCAGACCAACTACAAAAGACTACTGAAGTTCTCTTCCTTGTTGGTATATGTTCTTTTTTCTATTCTCTATAATTACTGTGCCTCTAGTATACACTTGACTTGAATACACTAGAGACAAGAATAGAAAACATAAAATATTTAGTACTAAACCTTCAAGGTGAGTACGCACACATGGATATACATAAACCCCCTACTTCTTATTAAAAACCTATACCTGCGTTGTTATTTTAGACTGAGCACCCTACAAAAGAACCTTTCCTTATATCTTAGCAATGCTACAGGGACCATAAGCCAAAAAACACATGACACAAACAAACATTAAAGTTACTTTCCAACTTCAACCTTACCCAGAGCAGATGGAGCAGAAAATCATACTTCCCATGTGGGGGTCTCTTGCCTGTCATTGAAAGGCAGCACAATATTCTAGCAATCTTCAGATAGCATTTGTCTCCCAGGATATTGTAAGCTACTAACACTGATTAAGAGGCCCCCAACTATGTATAATCTATGCCAAGGTTGATACAAAACCAGCTGCCCATTCAGAGCCAAAAATGGTGGTTTTGAGGCCAGCATTTTGAGGTGTTTGTTCTGCCCAGCAGATACTGAATGAACAGCTATTAATTACAGCTCATATTTATGCCAGTGTTCTTCCCAGCTGGAATACAATTCAGTGCATTCCTCTTCACAAAGAACACAACAGTTTTTAATAGACTAGAGGGAAAGATACAGCAAGAAAATGTAATTTACTTACCGTTCTCCTCCTCCTGCACTTCTATTTGAAAAAATATCCTCCAGGAAAAAAACCTGTAGAGTGCATATATGCCAGCAGGCTCATGATGGACTCCTTCAGTCTTATCAACACAGAGGTACAAAGAAGCCATTCTATTACAATACCTAAAAAAATTAGAGGACTTTGAAATGTCTTTTTTTATATTCCACTCCTTAGTTTTCACTCCAGTCTGCTCCTTTCCTATTTGTGATTTGACATGTATATTTAAACTCAAGCCAGAATAGGAGAAAAAATTACTCAGTATCTTTCCTGGAGGAACTCAAATACCATGATTTTGTGACAGAGTTCGTTTGCTTTTTTGGTTTTTTTTTTTGTTGTTGTTGTTGTTGTTCAGCTTTTCCACTAGCATTTTCCTATTGATTTGAACAAGCAACCAACCACAAGCTACCTCACCCAATTTGAACACTCATCAAACATCACCAAACCCCCAAAATTCAAATGTTCCTTTCCTCTATATTGTTCTGGCTTTTACATGAATGCATGTTTAATCTGATTCCAAACCATAAAACTCCTTGTATTTCAGTGTTTTCAAACTTCTCCCACTATAACCAAAGCCATGTTATGCTTTCTTTATCAGGAAAACAGACTCTTCCTCTCAGCCAAAGTTCAAATCCCCTATCTCCAGCTGTCACTCAAGCGGTTGCACTCTAAAACTCACAACTCCTGTCATTCAAGCAATCTGGGGGGCAGAACATCCTCGATGCTGCTCTCTTGACCCTTGTAAACCCAGCAGCAGTGTTTCTCAGCACAACAGATTAACCTGCTACTCATGCTCCTTTCTGCCTCTGGCTGCATCTAACTTCTCGTCTCCAGTATGAAATAAGTAATCTGTAGTCACTGCAAAACCATGTCACTCAGCTGCTAGATTTTACCCCCTCCTCCCCCAGAAAGCAAAGTGGTTTGGATCTGGATTCATTTTTACTTGAATTACTGAAGTCGAAGGGGACAAGCTTGGATATCCAACTTCATTCCCACTTAGGCATTCATTGCAATAAGCTCAGCTTCCAAATCAACGACCTTGGCACTCCTGGGGAATGAAATGAAGTTATCACAGTCACTGCCTGTGCCAAGAGTGCAGTGACAATCACTCCCACACTGTGGAGTACGGGTGCATCTGGGTAGTAAATTGGGATGCTATTCTCAAGTTATCAGCAATATTGTAATGAAAATGCCAATAAATCTATTTTCTAAGTTACAGCTGCCTTAAGTAGCAGGGAAGTGGTGGTAGAGAAAAAGCTAATTAAGCAAGTATCGGAGACATCTTTTACTGCCTTTCACATTGATGCTTCATTAAGGAACTGGAACTGCTCTTAGACTGGAATGATAACAGCATGCACGTGTTCAGGAGAGCATAAGTGATAATATGAAATGCAGGACAATACAAAACACAGGTTTAAATGATAATCAGCCTTAAACACAGTCTAAAAATTTTATTTTCAAAATATATATACCAAGATTTTGCCATATTTTCTTCGTCAAAACAAGCTATAGCCTTAAATGTAGAGGATTTTTTGTCCTCAGACCATCCAGAGGCAGGTCAAATGGAGTAAGACACGTGTGAATAACAGTTTTGCTTCCTTACGATTTTCACATGCAGAAGCTGACAGGATGACTATACACATGCTTGACATCCTACCAGTGTTTGTCATTTTCTCCTGTAACAAATCTTTGACACATAGCAGCCAATGTAGCAGTGTTTTCACGAAAGATGACTTGGTTATCATGGTACCATGAGAGCTTTCTATAAAAATGAAACTTGATTTAAGATATGGTTGGGCTGCACCAGCCCAGGAGACCTACCCCATGAAACTGTTTTCCTTCACATTTGTCAGGCTGGAGAGACTTGTGTGCCATTTGTTCACAGTCCACTAAACATTTATAATTTTTCATGGCAAGGTGAATGCTTTGAGTATAGAGGCTAACATTGCTGGGTAAGATAGACTACATAGATCTCTGGTAGATGGACAGCTTTAACCTATCACCAGATTCTGTGCTTTCTTACACAAGGAATAAGGAAAGTACTTTCTGGCCTGAAACACACTTGATGTGAAGCCCCAAGCACATTCAAATCAAAACCGGCTTCCATGGGTTTTGTGGAGACATGAAGATCAACCCTAGCCTGCATGGAAATATTTCTTGCAAACTCTTGATCAAAACTGAATCCACAGGTTTCACTTACCTTTAAAATTCCCCATACTGAATATTTCCTTTTTGTTAATTCTTTACCATGGAAAAAAGTATTAATCTATATCAACTATTACCTAATTATTTTGATTAGATTCTGAAAGTCAGGAAAATCTCATATAAGACACCAAAAGACTGCCAAAAAAGATCTTGATGTTCCAAAGAGAGCAGGTAACAAAGGTTATGAAGGCTAAAGCTCTGACACCCTAGCATTTTTCATATTCATTAAAAATAATATAGGCATGTGCCTGCTATACCTCACACCAAGGCAACATAACAGCATGCATAATCTTCTAGTAGCAAGATTAGCATTCAAAACACAAGATTATGTTTCAGAACACAAGACTGACACAAGACTAACATCTGAAATATCTTCAAACAAAAAAGAAGATCCTGATCAACCCCTGGTAATATAGGATAGATAAATGCTAAGCTGTCCTGCTATTTTTTCACATGTAGTTCCCATTTCCTTCCTCACAGAAGGGAATGGTTTCCAATGCAATATCCTGACAGTACATTTTTATACATTTGGTAAACATATGTGAATGTTAGGATCTCTGCAGGAAAGAAGGGAAATATTGAAAGGAAATATTGAAATGAATGACAGGTCTCTACCCATGAATCTAGCCTATGTTCAGAGATACACAGTGCAGGAAGGGTGGCTGCCAAATCCAGAACCTCTGTAATCAGTGTTTGGCACCTTCTACTGTGCAAGGATGAACTGTATCTGCAGAGACAGCTGCCTTTCAGTCCTTCCTGTGTTCCAGAGAAGGGGTTGTCATCAGGACAGATCTTCTCATTGATACATTTCAGGCTAGAGAATGTGGCCTGAAAGCTTTTACTAAATGCAAATGTAAAGCTCAGGAGCTTGGATCACACTAGCATGGATGCCAATAAAAATGTAAGCAAAAAAAAAAGCCCATTTCTTTTCTTCTTACACTCTTAATGTCTCAACTAACCCCTAAGCTAACCATCATCATACAACACACTGAGGAAACTTGCCAGTGTAAAGGCTCTTGGTTCCACCCATTCAGGCTAGTTGCACAGTTGGCAGAAAAGCCTGAGCAGATCATGCAGTGCATACTGTGCTGGTGATGAGGCTACATGCTCCTCAACAAAGCATTGGGAAGTTCATATATAAGAGTGTACTTTCCATTATTTAATACACTAGGCAGTACTTCCATTGTTTTTCACCCAAATTATAGCTAAGTGAAATGAATTGGACTCATGTATCAAGAACATTTATGTTCCTGTTTCATTGTGCTACTCTGGACAATGTACATATTGCAAAATTGGACATGTGTGTTCACACATGGAGAAGCAGGATTGAAACTCCTTTCAAACACTAGCAGGGGGGACTTTTAACATACAGATCACAGATATTAATGGGTAGACAGTCCTACAATCTAGCCTTTCCTAATGATAATAAAACTGGCGTTACTGCATTCATTTTATATGAAGAGAACACATATGAAATCAGCATGTTCAGGATGGCTTTCCTGTGCCTATAATATTACAGGCATTTGAGAACATCAATAAGAAACTGTTTTCTGAATTATTAATCTTCACTCCCTATGGCATTACATGACAGAGAAACAGGTTCTTAAAACTTACTGACTGTGAATGATTCACTTAAACCACTGCAGAGCCAAAAGTAACAAAGAGCAAATCACTTTCTAGCCAACATACCACCGTATCGTTGCTTGAGGAACTGAAACCAGCAGGAACACTGCAAGGACAGAAAGGGTAGCAGCCTCATCCTTCCAAGCCCAGCTCTCCTACAGGCAGGGAGACGGATATCACTTTTGTTCTGCTCTCTGTGAAACCAGATTAGTGCTCTCCGGAGCTGAACTTGTTAGAAAAGGGAAGACTACTCACTAAATCACATGCAGGAGCTGAATCACTTGCTGATGCCAGGTGGTGCAGAAGCTCAGCCGAAGAAAGCTCTGAACCTCTGCTCCAATATTTCATTAGAACATAAAATAAACAAACTTCCAAGGTAGCAAATGCTCTGACCTGACAGCTCAGAGAAAAAAAGATAAAACCAGTCCCTCTGCTTATGTCCGCACTGGGCAAACCTTTCCCGGGCCTACTCTTAGATCAAGCAGCTTTCAGAGCCACCTCTGGAGACAACAGCTTTGTGCGATATCACAGGATCCCTATAAAAAGTCTCTTTTCTTCCTGCCCTGAGGGGCCTGGCAGCATGTGTGCTTCTGACTCTCCTCAACAGTATCCTAGTTTGCCCTTCTGCTACAGAGTCTGTGCTGAGTGAATCAGCCCCACACAAGCTGTGCTTATGCACCAGAATATTTCCTATGTGGGATGCATGTTTGGGGAAGACATACTCTTAAAGAGGAACCAGAGTGCTGGATAAGCCCAGGTGAGGGACACACACAATCCTCCTTCTGCTTTCTTCCGCCTTAAAAACCAACCAGCCAACCGAACAAACACAACCCCCCCTAGCACTAGAAACAAACAGAATGGATGGTGTCTGCCAGATCTGCTTATATCAATACTAACAGCCATTCAGGACCTTGAGATTTTTGGTGCTCTGCATTCTGTCTGGGCTCTTCTCTTGCCAGCACAGTGAGTTTAATTGGCACACTACTGCATGCCAGGGGCCATGCTGCTAATCCACAAGAATGCGGCAAAGACAACAGAGTTAAGTCTTAACACTACAAGCAGCAGCTTGTATGCATTAGACGATTTACAGCCAACGTTGTCTGAGTGAAGGCTCATTTCTCACAGACCTGCGGCACACTCCTATTGCAGCAGGGAGCAAGCCATCCTACTGGATATAGTCACGTATGATCAGAGCAGTGCATGACTCAGTATAGACATACACAAGGACTTATATACCAGACAGTTCTTTAACACTGGGCAATAACATTACCCAGTTGTCTCTTATCACTGTTGTGAAATTCATCTGTAAAGACAGAGGCCCCTGTGGTAGTGGGAATCATGCCACACAGATGCTGCTCTATGCTGTTTCAATCCTTTTGTTGGTCTTTAAAGTGCCTTTGTTCCTCCACATGCTGCAGAAGAGAAATGAACAGCTGGTGATTGTCTCCAAGTTTATATCTAGCTTTTATTTAAAAATTTCACAGTGCCTCCAATCTTCCCAGCAGACTGAAACACAGAATGAAAAACCTTACTTACAATACACATTCCTCCTTTGCTTCTGTACCTGGCATTCTGAGTGCAGGTTGCTGGATTCCCTCTCTCCAACTTTATTCCTCAGTGTCCTTGCTTTCTTGCTAGATGCATTTAGAAAGCATCCAACTGGGCCACTAACAGATGGCCTGCTGTGACTTCAGGCACCTGTTGAGCCAGGTGTTGCCATATTGAAGCTATTACAGATAATTCAATCCATGCTATGATGCTTTTTGAGATGCTAATGATCACTCTGATTTAAAGTACAGCAGCATGAAGTTTTTAAAAGCCATATGCTATCACTGTTATATAGGTAAGGCCAACTATTCATTCAAGGCTGTAAATAGGCATACCTCAAAGGAAACCAATAGAATAAGATGATTTACATTAGCATGACCCATAGTCTGCAAGTAGATCTTTTACACTGCAATTTACTCCTGATTAATAGAAAATTATTAATCTGTGCAAGTGGCTGCTCTTATCTCCTGAAGTTTCATTTGACTACAAGAGGGAGCCCCCAGCTATCAGACAGCTCTATAAAATCTGCTGTCAGCAATTTCTAATACTGGATACACTGGAAAGCGTCACAACCCATTGCACAGGCATCTGATAGACCACTGCCACTTCTGAGTGACCCAGGAAATATCAGCTTTGTTCAGTGTGCCCTGTATGATAAAGCAAACGCTCCAGTGAAGGGAAAGAAATCCTTGTTTTTCCCAATGTGTGGATTGCGACTAGCCCTCACATACAATGTCATTAGTAGCCTCTAATAAGCCAATTCCAGCATTTAGCAGATTACCTTGGGGGGAAAGTTGATTGGGGAAGAGATCCTGCTGCCTTTTCCTCCAGTCCTGCTCTGTCCATTTCCCTGGAAAGTTCCTGGAATTTACCTGCCCCAAGATTCTGCAAGGTCATAGGGAAGCAAAAGAGTTTATCCATGTTGGGTTTAGACCTTAGCAAGTACAGCTGGTGCTCCGCAATCAAACATGACTGAGATAGAACTAGGACATTCTCTATAATTTTCTTTGCCATTCAGACACAGACAAGTTTGCCTATAAACTGAAGTATATGCCACAAGGTTTGACAGTTGCATGAGATTTACATGAGAAGCTGTCTTAAGAACACAATGATGTGTCGCACTGCACACTGTGTTGCATCGTTTTCAATTCCCTGAACATCATACGCAGCATTTAGATTACCATTTGGGAAAGAATTTGGAAGCCAGTAGAGATGCCTGGGGCCAGCAGCACTGACAGCAGGTGGTTTTAGCTAGCAGCCACTGCTTCTAACTATATCATATTTGCACTACAGCGTTCAATGGCTCTCTGTCAATGCTTCAAACTGGTTCATTACAAGGCAAAGGGGAGACACTGAATTTGCTGAGAAAACAAGGATATTTCAGTTGGTACTTAGTAGCCTCTGTCCTTGGTGTTACTAAATATGGAAAATTTTGACTCTTATGTCACAGTGTGGAAGGCCAGAAGTGGAAAAGAAAAATAATCCTCTAAATACACAATGAAAATAGGAATTTATGAAATTACTCAGACAAAACATTCAGATACCAGAGGGTCAGTGGGATTCACGTCTGCTTGTTTTGCTTTTGCTGTGGGATTTTTGTTAATCAGTCCTGCCGCCGTCCCACACGTGCAGAACGTGACGGAACAGCTTTTCCCAAGCAAGGAGCCCTTCAGCCAGCCCTCGTTTGGCAGCCATCGGTGTGTTACCAGGGTGGCCAGATTGTCATTACTGCCAGAGAGTAGGACTGACAGGGGCAGGGCTCACACCACCTCGCCATCACTTTCACTCTACGGTGACACAAACTGAAAACCTCTGCTCTCTCTCCCATGCCTCTGTCTCTACCTCTCACTCTGTTCCTGCTTGCTTTCAGTTGAACTTTCTGTTTAACTGGAGGTTTAGCCCTGGCACATTCTCCCAATTCCCATGCTTTTCAGGCAGAGAATACACTGAATCTACAGCATCCGACAACCTCCCCCACCCATGTCCCATTCATCCCTGTTATGAGAATCCTGATCAGCCCATTTAGGCCAGCCTTAACGATACTGAAATCACATCAGTGAAGCAGAGTCTGCACTGAAAATTTGGCCCTTTAAGAATATTAATTCAGTTAGAGAAAGGCAATCTTACAGAAAAAAAATTCCCAATTGTTAATTTTTGCTATAGCTGTGTTATGTTAGCTCATTGAAATTTAATTGCTAAAGGGTTATAAGAGCCTAGAAACAGACCTAGCATCTGTCTTTTTTTAATGTCTCAATTATCACCACAGTAATTTAATGGCACCGTGTTAGAGAATCACCATTGACATGCTAATGAATGGCACCATGTTCACTTACATTAGCTCTATTTTTAAGAGGTTATAGGTTGAAGACAGACATTTTATGCTTCAGATATCACTAAGGCAAGCCATATCACATTTATCTCATTTTGCTTTTACAACTGAAATTACGTATCTTAAAAATGTTCACTGAACAGTGAACTGCAAATGGGTTAAACTGTGGTCAATTACAATTTTGTACTTGCTTCTTTAGATCAAGATAAGTAACACAAATCCTTTCAACCCATTTATTACTTAATTTGTCTGTCAGCATTTACTGTTGAAATTCTCTTCAGTTTGTTTTGTGGGTTTTTCCACAAAAAGATATGTCCTTTACTATTAGCTTTTTAATTGAAGAGCCTTGCTTTATTATAAATGTTTTACACTATTCTCATTTTGCTGAACCAAGTTTACCTATCAATATTTTTCTTTCATTTATTCTGCAGAAACTCTGTTGCTAACTAAGAAGTCCCAAATCTATTGCATCTAAATGATCACAGCAATTTCCATAATAAGAGATGCAATGATATACACTGAGCTATTTATCTGCAAGCTTTTCAACACATCGTATATGAATTTCTATAGACAAGTAATAAGGGATTGAATTCACAAACACAATGGATCAGCCTTCTGAGATCAGCTAAGTGCTAGTGTTATCAGCAGAATTGATTTTGCATGGAAAGCTGCATCCTGACAATAAAGTGAAAGGATTTCTCTCTTCAGCAAAATTAGCACAAGACTGGAGAATAATCCTATAATATTTAATATTAGCATATATTTAAGAACCTTTTACAATTAATTTTATTCTATCATCATGCACATTTTCAGCAGTTCCACTGCATAGCATAGTTCTGCTGTGAACAGTTATAGAGGCAATGCTGCAAACAATTTAGGTGTAGGAATCAACTATGATGTTTCAGAACGTCTCTCAGCTCTCCTGGCTTTTCAGTCCCACTCATGTTGCCAGATACGCAGAAGTGTATGCTTGAAGTTGTATAATAAAAAATAAGTTTTCTAAGTATATTGTTGGCACCACAATTATTACAGAGAGTGTTTCTTTACAACACATCTCACAGAATAATATCTTCTCTGTTTAACCTACATGAAGAGAGGATGTAATTGCATCTCGGAGTCCTCAGCGCTTCAGCCAGTGGTCATTGCACCCCCTGGTGTTCACATCTCCCATAGCAGCAATCTAAAAAATTTATCATCTCTGCAGCTTTCTCTGATCTCTCTGCTTCTGGGTTTAAAAAAAAAAAAATAAAAAAAAATTACAAAAGCCTCTACATCCATGTACAGTTTTCAGTTCTTCTCCCGTGTGATGTTTACTTCGTTTGTGTTGGGATTGTTACCTCCAGCCCTGGGGGAGAAAGGGAGAATCCAAACCTGGGCTTTTCTGCAGGGGCAAGTCTAAGGGGTCTGGGACAGGCAATCAAATGCTGCTCTTAATTTCCCTGTCTCCCATCATCTTTCACAGAAAAATATGACACTATGTGGCTTTAATCTTCTCCTGCCTGAGATATTTCTCTGGCCAAGTGCCAGGCTGTTCCTTTGTGGCTGGGCTGCAGTCTTTAAGGAGAGCTGCCACTAATTAGCTTTGTAATCACAGTGAGAGAAGCAATGAAGGTGGAAGGAAAAAGTGGTCATTCCATTAACTCTTTCTTATCTGCAACCACAGGAGCTTATAAATTGCCTCCTAGTTACAATTATCAATTATCAAGCAGATTAAATTCCATCAGGCAACTTGTGACCTCTATTTCAGTGGAAATCCTACAGGTGCTTAGTTTATCACCCCATTTGCAGAAAAGCCTATACTCTGTCTGAACTGATCCAAGAACTTCACAAGGGAATTGTGGCAGACACTTTCTCTTCTCTCTCATACTGCTTTTTGTTAGTCAAAAGACATAATTTGCAGAATAACTTACAACTGAAAAATTAAGGGAAGGCTGCCTAGATGAGCTTAGGGCATAGACTAGTGAATATTTTTTTCTTTAGTACCTTGTTGATTGCTTGAAGGTGAGTTTGTAATACATTCAGTGGCTATAACCATGGTTTATATTTGCTCATGTTACTCTTTATTAACCCAGTGCAACTGTGAGGAGCTTGATATCAATCATTAGAGGGATTGCAGCTATGCTCACACAATTGAAGCCTGAAGGGACTTTAAAAGAAAAACTAATTATTGCAGGAGGAGTCCAGTCTATCTGTAGGTATATGTAACTGGAGACTTTGAGAGATAAGACAGAGAATAGCAGTGAATTAAACTGTGATCCATGTAATGTTGATCTAAAAAATGGTGGATGATACAGCCGATTGCAATTTCTTTAAGGGTCTTCCCACTCATGTTTTGCAGGGTTAGATTTACATTGGTACTCATGAATATTCACTATATAAACCTTCACAGTGACCAGGTTGAAGGTCCTCATACTGATTAATTGATGTCAACATGCAGTTCTAACTAGATAAGGAACCCTTCACCTCTAGGTGATTGGTATTTTACATAGGTCAAGAGGAACTGAAAATCAACCAGAACATTTCTAATTTGGATCAATAGTCTCATGAGCTAGAAGAAGTAAATCACTGTTGGATAGCTGAACAATGCCTGGTTAAATGAAGTTCAGGGCCTCCTTGTGTTCCAGACATGTGTTATACATGTCTAGTTAGGATATTTCAAAGCAAAACTTTAGCCAAAATCCAGGTAATATTTTTTCCACTGCAAATTTTTTTATAAGTATCTATAGTTTTTGTGAAGCAACATAACAAATGGGAAAAATAAACAGCATTATCCCAGAAACTGATTCTTTTTTTCACAGAAGGCAGTTGATAGCAGATACCTTCTGCAGAATCTCTATCAAGCATAGACTACTTTAGATAAGCACTAGAACTGAGTTTTTTGCAGGATCCAGGTTCACAGAAGTCACTTATTTAAAAAAAAAAAAAAGAAAGTAGGAAAAAAAAGAAAAAAAAAGGGAAAAAAAACCTAGACAAGCTCCCAGAGCATTCTCAAAAGCAGACTTGTTACAACAGTGCACCATAAATGGTCACAAACCCAAGAACTAAGCATGTAGAAGTTTCTTGAGTCACACCATGTATAACGTAACAAACAATGTCAGGAAGATAATCATACTTTCAATGTGAAATTGATTTTTAAAATATTTGATTCTATAGAAGAGACACACATGTGCTTTATTAAATTACAGCTAATTTTAAAATTTTCTAACTATGCATTTCTAGGACAGATTTTATAGTTCATCTTCTATGTCAAGAAAGTTAATTCTCATGTACAACTCTATGCAGTTATAAATTTCCTTTTAGTTTTTGTAGTAATCTATTAAAGTCTCTAGATCAGAAAACCTGGATGAATTATATATTCAAAGCAGTCGCTTTGTGATTTTGTGTCTTATAACCAGGCACTGCCAAAACACTCTTCAGAACGTTTGTCATAGTGCTTTTGAGAAAGGAGAGGGTCTGAGAAGACATAGAAAAAAAAAGAAAAAAAAAAAAGAAAACAGCAGCAAAGTATCTATATTTATCAGCGGCAGAAAGAAGTGTTGTTTTTAGTTCTCTGAAGATGTTAGGTATTTAAAAGACAGAAAGAAATTATTCTGACTTTACATTAATGCACAGTAAGGTTGCCTTTGGAATACCATATATTTTTTACTATTTTAGATTTGAATATTTCTTTTCAGTGGAATTGTACCACTGTACTCCAAAGACCTTAGACTGCTGTCTCCCACACTTTTCGGAGATGACAAATGCTTAACACTCCTTTCAATTTAGGGGTGAGTACATACAGGATTAAAAAGAAAGAGAGACTTAGTCTTGCACTTCCATTTGCAAAATACACACACGTTCTATTTCTCAACTTCATATCTAGCAAAGCCTGTCACAAATTTCATCTTTCATGGCCAGAGCTCATTATCATTTGCATAATCAGGTCTACTAAAAGAAGGTCTTCTCCTGCACATAAGCATGTTCCGCTCCCACTAGCTCCAGCAGGAATCGAGCTCCCATTTTAGAAGTCCCAGGTATCTCAATTCATCTGAGTGTTAGAGTCCTGAATATCACATCAATGATCAAAAGCTTGAATTCAACTCAACAGTTACCCTTTTCCTGTTTCCTTCTTTTGAGAGAATATATAATGGCTGTAATAATGTGCATTAGTAGGATTCATTCTGCAGGTTCTTGTCTATTCAAGAAGGATTTAGTACAAATTGTGTATTATGATTCTGTATGAATCCAGACTGCACATGTCTATGTTCTATAGTTAAATGAAAGTCCAAATCAAACTCAAAAATGTTTTCTTCCAAAAGGAGAAAGTACTACTCTGACAATGACAACCAGAGCACCAGCAGCCTAGCTGCAAACTTGGAGGCAGGTATGTATGCTTCGGACTGTTTTCATCTCCCTCTGCAACAGAGTGTGTTAGCAGTGCCCTCTGCTCCCCAGGACCAACACTCCAACACCACAACCTGATGCTGAGCAAAACCCACTCCAGTTCTCACAGTTAAAGAAAAGCCTCCTGCAAAACAGTTATAGGTATCAAACTTCACCAGTGCAGAACTCCTTGCCATTGACTCCTGGTCTGCAGCTCTGGTTCTTAGGATAACTGTACAACTCCCCTCACTAGGGAAGATTAATGCGTATTTACTTTTATAGTATCTCCGAGAGCAATCTAGTGCCAAAGGGTGAATTTTCCTCCCTGGGCAAGTGTTTTAATTAAAACAAGCCATGTAACATTCAAGCATTTAAAACGAAACTAAACCCAAAACATTAAACTAAAGCAATCGCCACTGCTAGCAGGTTGGCAGGGGGCTGTAACCTGTGGTGCTGCAAACCACGGTGCCTGCAGCAGCCCTACGGGCTTTGCAGTGGCCAGTACCTGGTCGGGCTGCCAGAGAGCAAGTACCAGCAATCTCATGCTTCATGGACAGCACTTCAGGGGACTGCTCTGATTGAAGCCAAATGCAGTTAAATTGGAGGTTCAGAGGTGGATGATTGCTGGACCAGACGATACAGGAGAGCTCTTAATGTCCACGAACATCCAAGCAGAGACAGCAAAATTTTAGCCCTTCAAGCACAAAAGGTTTCAAAAAACCGCAAGGGTTTAGGGTGTCTAATTTTCTGCACACCAAGGGCTTCTATTGATTTCACTGATAGATTTTTATGAAGAATTAAGGCTTGTATAAACAGGTATCACAAAAGAAACACATATTTCTTACTGCTGCTTTTCTGCCTTGTTGAAATGAATTTTGCTATTTCAAAGGGAATTTAGACCATGTAAAAAGCAGAATGCAAACAGAGGTAATGAGAGCACTACAAAAGAGAAACAATTATACATGATAAACTCTCTCGTGTTTTGAGCAGAAGTTCCGGGAACTTGAAAAGTTTAGATTAAATCCAGCTCATTAAGTCCAATAATTTAGGCAGAGTCAAATTTAACGATAAGTATGTAATTTTCTGCACTTGTTTTGCGTAGTGTTGAATACGTTTAAAGATTAGCAGTTTGCAAATTTAAACACTTCAGTTAAAACATATTTGTTATAATGCCACCACAAAAAGAATTGTGGGTAGTCTACACAGTTTGGTTTTGGACAGAGATTTGAACTCGTATGAAGAAAGCTCTCAGACTGCCTTGAAGAAGACTATAATCAATCTCTACTGTTCATCCAGTGGGCTTTGGAAGAGAGAGTAAAGCCTGAAGGATGCCAATATTTATATCTGAGAAATTCAATTTTATTTGACAGTGACACTAATCACAAAGAAAGAACAAAAAAACCCAAAACAAGCCAGCATACTTCAGTGGTTAATTTTTCTTTTCCCCTCTGTTGCATCTGCTCTATTAAATTTAATGAAGCTCTCCCTAAGCTTTTCAAAGCAATGAGCTTTGAAGAAAGAAAGAGGGGAAACAGCAATGCATAAGGAAGAATTTTCCTAAACAAGCTAGTGGGAAATACATTAAAAAATTCCAGCATAGACAAGTTCATGCACAGTAACAGTCATATAGAAAAGCCTACATTGTTCTAATCAGATGGTGTTTCTCCTGCAGTCCATCTGGTAGAACACTATATTTAGGTCCCTTGGGGTAATTCCACCACATGCTCTTTTCTGTGAAACAGTTTATTAATTTTTTTCTTAATGTGTTTATTCCATGAGTCGTGTGATAGCCCCTACTGGTAGATTTGTGAATGTCACTGTGCCCTTGATTCAATAAAGGCCTCCCTACATTATAGCCATACTATGAAGCCAATCATTCTGCTTCACCGTGGAAGTCATCAGTTATTCCATGTAAGACTGGAATTATAGGCATTTTGCTCCTATATTTGACAGTTTCATGTTCCACATGAAAGCTCTGTAACAGTCAGACTCCTGGCAGTGTGACCACAATAATTCATTCTTACTGCGAAAAGGGGAATTTTCCTTGAGAAAAAATCTCCATGGTAATTTCTTACAGATAAACAAGCAGTCTCTTTTTCTATCCTTGCATTTAATGGTGATCTGTGTTCATGAACTATTTGACTCACATATATTCTCCATTTAATAAGGACGACTTGAGAAAAACATGCAGCTTTCCTAACAGACATGAATTAACACATGACTAGAGCATTCAGTGATCCAAATCCCAGGAAAAAGCAAGTGCGGCTCAGCCCTTCCAATGTTCATATTTGTTGAAAATATCATAGGAATCAGTGGAGTTAAACAGGGTTGAACTTACCCCAGTGACACTTCCTAGATCAGCTAAGTCTACGAGGCATTGCTTTGTGATAGCAGGTTTAGTTCACACCAATCCCATGGGTAACTAGTAATATAAAGAATATTGCCCTATCAGTTCTGTTTCATTACACTTATCTTTCCACCCCCACACAGTAATATAGTGAAGTGATGTACGATCATTGGTTGTCATTAGTAGGCTTCACTCATGCTGTCAGATCAAGCCAGAAGTGGGTGCAGAATAAGGAAAGTGTGCAGACTCGGTTCACATAAATGATGTACCATGTCTCTATCAAGGGTGGGTGCAAATGCAGGTGCTTGTGTTTCATTTGTTTCTTGAAAATCTTTATAAAATACCAGTATTTCTGTGATAGAATCCAGTGAATAGAAGTGATGAACATAAAGTGATTATAAGAACACAGTTGAACCCAGCTGATGCAAATTTATTGGAATACCAGCAGATTCAAGACAGAAGTACTCATCTAAATCTATACAACTGGTCATTATCTACAGATCGGAATGAAACTGTTTTATCTTTCACCGGGCAGCAGTGGAAAGAGGCAAAATTTCTGTGGGTTATACTTAACTCATTCTGCAGCATGAACTAGCAAACTCCATTCCCAGTATTCAA
Organism: Haliaeetus leucocephalus; assembly: GCF_000737465.1. NCBI lineage: Eukaryota > Metazoa > Chordata > Aves > Accipitriformes > Accipitridae > Haliaeetus > Haliaeetus leucocephalus. The sequence continues at coordinate 1,175,874 of NW_010972698.1, read as the reverse complement.
AATATACTTGTTTAGCTTATGCAAATTGCCCTGGAAGGCTAGTACCCCAGACAGCTATATTTTAGGTGAAAACAGCTGATATTATGTTATGTGAAGACAGGCTTATTCTGCACAAAAGGTTTTGAATATTCTTAAAATACAAGCATTGACTTCTCCTTAAAAATTGAATACAGCGACTTTGAGAAGTTTTATGGAACATTGCTAGTTCTATTCATTTCTGCTATAATTTGTAATTACAAATTTTGTAATTTGTAAATTACAGTAAAAATAACAAAAGTGTAAAATTTCTCAAGTCTTTATAATGGATTATTTCAGTAGAAGTTAGAATACTGACAGAAGCACTTTTAAAGGGGCTGCATGTTGGCATATGGATAGTGAGGCAGAAGACAGAGATTATTCTTGAAGTCATCCCTGACCCAGGTACACTTTAAAAATAATAAAAGATTATGATTTCATCTTGGACCAGCTGATATTTTTACAGAAACACAGACACATTTTTGGGCACGTGAATTATTGCCAGGTCTGAAATAGAAACAGCTATCCAAACTGATGAAGGGTTTATGTGCCAAAAGATTGCCAGCCTTTTTCAACCACATTACATGCTAATTTATACCTTTATTTGCACCCCATTTATACCCTTAGATCATCATAAACAACTATCCTGTTATAATGATTCATCTTTGTATAGATCTGGCATCAGACATCTTGTGGATAGACAGCAGGCTACTTGATCTATTTACATGGGCTTTCAGGATTATGCAGAACCTCACTCTTTTTTTTTTTTTTTCTTTTGGAAAGGGGGATACAGAGGAAATAAGCCTTTCCAACACATCATGTTTAGAAAAAGAACCTTCCAAATGTAAACCAAGCGTTGCTGATCCAGTACTGTCTTCCTCAGTTTGCCAAGAGACAATCAATGCAGACGAATGGATGCAGACAATCACATGTTAACTCCGCCAGTGCTCAGTCTGGTGGATCATGACCCAGCTTCAGTCTGGAAACTGTGCAGCCACATCAGTGTGGCTCCCTGCCCGCTGAATTTAGCATGCCTTATTAATTCAGACACAGCACTGTACTGTGCTATGCACAGTGGTTGGTGGGCTCCCAAATCACTGTTAACAAGCAGCACGAATACACGGCTGTCTGTAACCATCTCTGTAGTCACACCTGGAACAAAATAATGTAACTGAGAGTAGCAGCACTAGGTCACAGCACAGTTTAATTTAGCTCAGTATCTTGCCTCCAACAGTGGTTAACTGAGATTGCAAGGAAAGAGGATGAGAACGGGGCAAGCATCTATAACATTTCCTCCATAAACTCTCACACCTGCAAGGACAAGAGCTCTTCTTTAATGCCTACTAATCCACCCACTAGTGACATTTCAAATGGCTGATTTAGTATTGCTCAGGTGGAATGCAGCAATAGATACAAACTGGTGTCACTGTGGAACACTGAATGTTCTTAAGCAGTTATAAATGCATTAAGGTACTAAATGTACTAAAGGCAAGTGCCATATTTTTTCTGACAAAGAGACGAAGCTTGAAATAATTACAGCTAAAACATACTTCCTGGCTATATATTGGCTTCAGACTTTTGCATGCAGGACTTTGCCTGTGGGGAGGAAAAAGTCTTCATAGTATGTTCTGGCATCCTGTTCTTCATTAAGACAGTATGCACACCTTCTAAAGGGCAGCATGTCTGAGAAATTCAAAGCATTTAATCACTCAGCTCTGAGAAGGGCTTTCTCTGTAAGCTTCATGTCTAATTAAACTAGACCATTCCACCTTATAGACAGAAAAATAAAAAATATTAAGCTGTGACCTATACACAAAGAAAAAAAAACAACCACAATGTTAAGTTGATACCAAGTTGAATTTAAAAAATAAAAAAAGAAATTACATTTTTACATGTTAACCATCAGAATAAAAAAAACCCCAACCATGGAAAAGAAGAAAAAACAGTCTGTAGCTCAACTTGTATAAATTGTCATGTGTTTGCCATATTCCCAATATATAACATACCTACTTCTTATGTAGTTAAGTGCTTTTCTAAGCTCTTCAAAAGGAAAAGTTGTCATGTGCGAACTAAGACATATGGGCGACCTGATCTCTTGCCTAAGTTCACCATGTATATTGGAGACAGATCTCTGAACTGAATCCAAGTTTGCCCCATCATCCAATTCAGAGCTCTTTCCACAAAGTTACACTGTCCACTGTCCATTACATTTTTTAACAGCAAATATTGCATCAGTTCCTGGAAATTCATCAACGTACTTGTCCACTAAAAAGCATGTTTTGCAAAGGCTGGGTACACAGCTCAGCGTAGCTACCTTGACTTCCACATTACTGCAACTGGGATACACCAGTTCAGCTCTATGTGAACCTCTTGTAACATTGCTTAAATGGAGTAGAGATTGCTCTGTGAATAACAGCAAGGTCAGTCTCTTGTATCTAGTTAGTGATAACTTCTGCATACTAACTGGGTGAATGCCAGTAAAGAATCAGCAAGCCTACTCTGGTAGAGAGTCAGTAAAAGTAATTCAGATGAAATCTGCATCTGTGCCTTTTTAAAATCAGTTAAAATTTGTTGCTAGACTTTTCATTTTACTCAGTAGTGAATAGTAGGGTGGTAAATGCTGTCTTAATTTGTATTCACAGAGGTCTTCATCCTCTGAAATACTCTCAGTCCCCACTGCAATTGCTGAGCCTTTTACAAGGTCTAGGCCCTGATCTTCTGAAGTGCAGGCGTACGTACATCAGCCTCATTTCAGCTGCTGTCCAAAGGCAGCTTGCTAGAGTCACTGTTGTCATCACTGTTGTATGGTTCATAACAGATAACTAGAGAAAACGACTGCATGGCTTTTAAGGATACTGAATATCCAAAAGCTAAAATAAACCACCTTAATTACCAGAGGCTGGGGGAACACAACAGACCGGTTAACTAAACTCGGATTAGTGGAATGAAAACTCTGATGTTTAGTACTCATTCCATACGGGTTAGATCTCAACTTTAATCTGATTTGTATGCAAGGGAATGGAAACAAGATCACATCCAGATGTACACATCAGCAAATACCATAAAGCACCTAACACTTTTGGGTGTCCCTTTCCATAGCATGGAGCTGACATACACCCTGATGAATGCCTCTGCCTTTTCCTGTCTTCATGCAAACCCACAAGTGCCCCATATGGAAACGGAAGAGCAGCAGAGAAAGTGGTGATCTCACTCATCTGTGATTGTCAATGGTCTGGCAGAGGTAGAGCCGAGGTCCCTGCCCATTCATTCCTCCATTCTTGCACTATTCTTCTATGCCTCTGTGCCACTGCTTATGCTCAAGAAAAAAAATTCAGAGGAATTCCTTGTCCCATTACGTGGATGCACAGTAACAGAAGTTCTCTATGAGAGGTAACAGCTGTTCTTTCTCTCCTGCTCCACAATAATGGCTTTCAGATAGCCCCAATAAACAATGTTCTTTATTCTTTTTCATGCCGAAGCTCACGCTGCACAAACATTAGTTGTATTGATGGGAACTGACATAACCATTCAAGTCAAAGTACAACGGCAAATCTTTCAGTGCTTCTGGGTTCAGCAATTGGTAAGCATAAATCTAGAGCTTTTGGTGCAAATCTCTTAGCCATCTGTTCTGTAAGGGTAGACTCAAATTTATGGACACATTCAAAGTGCATAGTGTGAAAACAAGGAAGTATAAGCATGACCTCACCATTTCATAAATGTTCACAAATCTTTCTCCCATTTGAATTTCGCACTTCATACTTTTTTTGGCTAAGACAAAAACTGTTGACTACATGTCTGCTTCTCTGTTGGTTGCTTTCTTGATTTGGCTGTCTTTATCAAACTTCAAAACTGAAAATAAACTCAATGTGCTTATCTTGTTGACATTTAGACTACATCAGAGAAAACTTTATGTGATAGCAAGTTTACCAACCCTATAGACACTGTCTATATCTATCTGCAGGCTTAGAAGAAGTAGCCTGAAGTAACAAAGACAACCAACAGTCACAGTAGCATTGGACAATTACTCCACAGTGAATACTTCATTCAATACACTTTTTTCAGTTTATATTTTCTGCTTCCATTTGTGCCTAGGAGACATTTTCCCTCCAAATATCTGGCATTTGTCCTTTTGTCCAATATGTATGAATTTCCTTGGCTGGCTGGCAGCATTTCTTCCAGTGCGCCTTTGTGAAGGTTTGGACCCAAAATGGGGCCACAAGCATTCCCCCTTTACAGGCAACTTCTTTTTATTTAGCTATACCTGCTACACATAATTTGTTTAAAATAATTCTTGGCTAAAGGTTTATTCCAAATTTCATGTACTTCTGATCCTGTGTGTAATGCATCTTCTATGCACTCATCTGTCTTTTCTGCTTTTGATTATAAAAGCTCAAAGTTAAAGAATGAATAGAAAGAAAAAAATTCTGCACACTTCTTTTAAAAATCAGAACAAAAGGTTCGACTCTTCATACACAAAATCACATGGAGAACCAGGTGGTGAAATGATCCTGCTTAGTTGCCTTAAACCTAGTGAAAAGTCAAAGCAGGTAGTTCCTACATCAGGAACAAATAAAGGAAAGTTTTTGCACTCTTTCCTCACCTCTTTTGCACCCACTATATAGCCATGAAAGCTGTGAGAATAGTCAAAGTAGGGTATAAGCTACACTTTGGCCTGAGACTTTGGTGAAGAGAGGCCAGGCTCTGAGACTGAGTACTTGAGGCACCTTCTGCACATCAGACAGAGGAGTAGTTCCCTTCTTTTGCACCATAAGAAGTGTCCTGGCTCTGCTTTTATTTTGGTACTTTCAGAAGCTACATGCGATCTCTCAGTGTCACAGTGATGCTTAAGTTCTGAGATTTCAAAGCTATTTCATTTTCTAAAAGAAAAGACATGAAGAGATCTACTGTGCTCAGATTCTGCTCATTGAAAAAAAAGGCTCTTTCAACATTGATCTTTCAAAAAAGTAAAAAAAAACAACCACAGATGCTCTGTGCAATTAATTAGAAAACAGAAATGTAGCTTTGTCAAATAATCCATGTTTTCTTGCTTCCAGGAATCCTGTTAAACGGACTTGTTGTATTGATGTGATTTGTGGTGATGGAACAGATTTCAGCAATGTGAAACTGCTGTTATGTGCGAAGTATAATCTCATCTCTAGAAAAGCAGAGGCTCCCTATCTCCAAAGCTATCTATTCAAAACCTTTTCATGGTTTGGCCTTCATTCTGTAATAATACTAGCAGCAATGTTGTCCTGTTCCTAAAATAATAATTAAAAAATCCCTTATTCTTTTATAAAATGTCATGAACTTTTCATTTTAATTTCCAAAATTACCCCAGAGCACCAAATGACAGTTACAACTAAATTAAAGCAATGCTTGCAGCAAAATCGCAGATATGCATTTCTTTCTTTACAGGCTGAACAATCACATTGGGGGGGGGGAGAGTACATATGTATATACTAACACACACACACAAAGGCAAATATACATGCACAGCATACTGAAGGTTGAAGTGATGTCTCCATTTTACCTGGAAAGAGATCAATATTCTAAAAATTACTTTTTATATGTTTACGTACAGCACTACATGACAAACAGAAATAACTGATTTATTCATTGTGAAATACAACTAAATTTTGAGGTTACAAGTCTGGCAAGCATATATTCTACACCCAAAGCAGTTTTGTCTAAGGTTTCCTGAGGTATATCTATCTGAAAATTACCTTTTGTATTCTGCCCCTCAGCATGATAGCTTAGATTTCAGCAGAGGACAACTGGAGGACATCACAGTAGAAATTATTCTATTATGCCAGCTGCTAAAACAAATGGCAACACTGAATTACAGTATACAGTACTAAAAAGGAACATTTTACTAGCATGAACTTGTCTAACAATATTTTGTGAATGTCAAAGCCACAAGGACACCCAAGACGTAAGAGGAATTAAACAGAAGTTTTACATGCTGAGCAGTGAAACACAGCAATGCTATATTCTTATCTGCTCCTCAGATGAAATACCTTTCCTATTTGGTCCTTTTATTCTGCCTGCTCCCATTTTCACATTGTCACAAACATATGAGTTAACTTGTACATATATGGCTTATCAGGCTAGCTCGTAGAACTTGGTATCCCAATAGTCCTTTCGGCAATATGTGATTGACAGAACACAAAGGACACTGAGCTCAACTTCCACTGAAGTTAGTGAGAGTAGCTATCTATCTGTCTTTGAAAGTCTGGGGTAAATGACTTCCAACCTTTTCGTAAGTTCCTCCACAAACAATGGTGATCTTATTCTGGAATGCCTCATTTGAGGCAAACGCTTCATCAGGTTTTGCAGTGTTGACTACCTTGCTTTGAGTAGACAGGCTAGCTTTATTTGTTCAGGCAAAAGTATGGTAGTAAGTTTAACAGCTTCTTTCTCTTGCCTCCACCTACATGTGGGATCACACTGCTGCAACATGACCTAGCAATGTTTTTCAGTTGTGTTGCATTTTCTTTCACAGATTTCCAGCAGTTCTCCATTGCTTTGAACTTCAGCACAGAAAGCCCAAGGTACCTCTGTGTCTGAATCTTCGTAGTGCAAATGGATGTACAAGATGCAAGACTTGAAGACACAGAAGAGGCAATACAGAGAATCTCCTCTACTCAACTACTGCTGAAGCTCCAATGACTATAAAGCCTCATTCCACAGAACTGAAACATTCATGTGAATTACTTAACTATTGTCTCTCATCATCTCTTCTGTTGTGGGAGTCTAGAATGGATCATACTAACTTACCATACAGTTGCACCAGTGTCTCTCTGAATCTTTCTATGTAGACTTATTAACAATATGAAGAAAATCCTCTTTTATTAATTTTGTGGTATCTGATGCAAAGATTGAAAGGGTGTATTAAGCAAGTTTTCAAAATTCCTATGTTTTAATGTATCACAAATTGAGATAAAGCAGCCTTTTTCCAGACCTAAATTATACCTAGAGTTCTGCAGAAATTGGACTATTAGGACATCCTGTCCAGTTAGTCAGGGATGTGCAAGTGGAGCCTAACAGAATTAAACCTTGATGAAGGGGAAATATATGTGGTAAAATATCTCAGATTATCAGACAATTAGGTGATTTCACTGGCTAACAGGAAACAGAGCTTTGAAGAGTGTGTTCCAGAGTTATTTTCAACAAAGTGATGAAATAGTTATAAATATAAAATACCAAGAATAAAGACATATCAAAATGCTTTTTATTTAATGGAGGATGGCTAGCCACGAGGCAAGTCTATCTGCACAGTATACTTTGGGCAGATAACAGCAAACACTATCCATGTTTCAAGAAGCCTATAGTTCCATTAACCCAACACTGAGATAGTATGCGCTGCATCTCAGCAGGAATGGAATGGCCTCAAGTTAAGGACCTGTATGTAAAAATCCAAGCATATATGATGGGAATTACAATTTACGCAAAGAAACATCTGACTTTTTGTTACACATCCATTTTGCTATTGGATTCTCAAAAGGAGTTTCCTGATCTGCTTTATTTTTCATAAACATCTGAGGCACCCTGAATCTTTTAATCAAATAGACTTCCGTGATCACAATATTCTGAAGCTCTGCCACATAGCAAAGTAATTTCTACTGCCTTGGTTTTACTGCACATAGATTACAAGCTTGTAAGAGGTTCATGCATCTTTTCTAATGAAGTCAGCAATGCAGTCCAGTTATAAATCTCTAGTCCTTGCTAAGCTTTTCTTGAGACAACAGTTAGTAAAGAATCATCCTCTGAGATTAAGATTCTCTTGGCGTGCATTTGCCCATGTCACATAAAACAAACTATGCATCTGAGATGGACAGCTGGATGCCTGCCACCCATGAATGGAAAAGGTCAGCTAACTCTTATGGCTTATAGAAAGGATAGGTACGGAGTAAGAGCAGAGCTTTGTTCTATAATTTCCAACATATGTGTTGGGAAATCAGCTGGAGGAAGCTGGGGCTAGAATCAACAGGGGACTAGCATGCAGGGTCATCTTAGCTCCTTGTAATCATTAAGGTCTGCATTATGTACGTAGCAATCTGACATCTTGGCTAAGAAAATTCCCCCTTTACTAATTGCTGCAGGCCAGATCTAGTAATGGATTCAAGTCACCTGAGCTAGTCACAGCTTTATGTCTGTTGTACTTGTGTAGACTAAGGTGCGGTAAGTTCTTTTAGGCACTGAGGTATCTTTTATGTGGAGAGTTAAACTCCTCAAACAACATCCAAAATCCAAAAGTTGGAAGCTGCTGGAATCTAGCAAATAAAGAAAGGCTCTTGACAGAAGTGATTGCACAGATGGTAAGAGACAGGAGAAGAAAGCTTTCACTCAGTGCTACAAGAAGTCATACCTTCTCCTTGGAAGCTCTGCCTATCCTGCCCCACAGGCAGAAGTATACATTTTTCTTTCAAAACATCAAGGAAACCTTACTAAATATAGTTCTGTCCTGAGAAGCCATGGTTTTAAATCGTTGGACAAGGAAAACAAATTCAAACCTCCCACTTCCTGGACAAATCCTCTAGCGACTATACCAGTACATGGAAGGAGGGTAGCAGTTCTTCCTTAGGGTGCAAATGAAAGAATGACCGCTTGGAGCTCAAGTCTGTGATCCTTTACTAGATGCACTCTGAGAATCTCCACCTCCATGGGGATTTAAGCAGGGCACTGGCCGACTTTCTGGCCAATCAATCCCAAGAAATGTGAAGTAGTTCTCAGCATGACTGTAGACATATTAAGAACTTAATGGGAAGGTGCTTTAGGTATCTACAGAGTCAGTTATGCCATAGTGTACAGGATCATGTCTTTGAACTTAAATATGTTGATTCCTCCAAATTCTCTTTGTGGATCTGGCTTAGCTTCTGAGTCCCTCTTTCATGAAATAGGATATATGTTGCCATACTTCCAGCTTGGCCAGAGTACTGAAGTGGAACTTACATTTTAACAGACTAACATTTTATTCACAAAACTGTGACTCTCAATATGATAGTGTGTGATAAAACTGAATTTTAAAATGTATCTAATTAATACCATTGGGTTAAACATAATAATTAAAATAATTATATTATTTACCATGACTGACTATAAACTTAATTATTTTCCACAATCCATATCAGTGTTTCAGTTGCTCATAAGGCATAGTCAGGTAGGCTAATTTGACACCACCTTTGCTGTTTTGTGTCACTCGTAGTAATTAACCTTTTAACATCTGCAGCTGTTTCCTCTTGTGTGGTTAATGCACATCTAAAGTGTCCAACATGCGCTATTTCCCCAAAGTGCTATGTTACTTCAACTTGGCCACAGGCCAGCTTCTGAATATCCTCCTTTACCTTTCACTTAGAATTTCTGATCGCTACTGCAAAAGAGCAAAGGTAGTAAGCAGCTCCACATGGGAGAATTAAAAAAGCAACATTGCATAGCCCACTTACAGATATCTGCAAAGGTGTTAAAAAAATAGAGCTTTGAAAATTGTCCAGGGAAAATCTGGCCCAGCAAAACCTCTGAAAACCTTGACCTTTGATGTTCTTTAGGAATTGCTATTAAGTTATTCCAGTTCTATCTTACACTCCATGCTGTAAAAAAGGGGATAGTCTAATCATCAGATTAAATACTTTATTTTTCAAAAAAGGGTGTAATCCAAAACCCACATCAAGGCTAAAGGAACCCTTTTTAATTATTTCACTAGTCTTTGGATCAAGTTCACTTGCTTTCAGGAGGATTTTAAAATTGAAATGGATTATTTCTCTTTGCCCAGGGGTTGGGTTATATGAGGATGAAGCATGGCATGATAACTGATTACTAGAGCAGTCTAGGAGTGAAATATGAAGTGCTAGCTGGATTAGTTGATGAGTTCTTTATTGCTTCTTTTTTATGTGAAGGAAAAAAGATTTCTGTAAAATTATATCCAGCTAGATTTTACAAATGATAATGGTGACAAAACTTTTCAGTGATATGGGATGCCTTAATCATCTCCTGATTAGTCAGGGAATATTTATGTTAAATAAAATAATCTAGCAATAAAAGGAATCAGCCTTCCATTCCCCTGAGATTCTCTACTGCCTACCACACTAGGTTTGCTCCTGTGAAGCTTTACCCATCTTCAGAGTCAGAAAGAAAGGGTCTGCTGATTCTTCTGAAAGCTCAAGGGCTTTCCTGTTCCAAAGTTTGAGAAGAGGACTCATGGAGTTACTATGGAAGCTATTACAAAGCAAAACAGTTTTTAAACATTTGAACTGCAATTTAGTATTCTGCTCAGAGGTTTCACTGAACAGAATCTCTTTCACCTCCCCAAATGTATCACAGCATCATACCCTCTTCTCAGGATGGTGCAATTTGACAGGCACCTCTATGTGGTCTTTCCTAGACCAGTCCATCTTGGTGCACAATGATACATGAGGGGAAGAAACCCATCAGTCTAAGAATCAATGTCAATGAATAATTATAAATATGCACACAATAAGAAATGAGCTCATAAAACCAACATTCACAAGTGGCATGCCTCGCTTACGGACCACACACTGGCTTCAAAATGGTGCCTATGCTCTTCCCAAGTACAAGCAGTAACTCTGTAAAGAAACCCACGTACAAATACATGCATTTTAGACTTCAGTGGCAGTCCCACTGGCACTGAAGGCAAAGTTTGCATAAACTTAATTAGCACAGACCCATAATGGACGAGATATCCACTACTAAAAATAAGCACGTGAACAAGTGGCAGGTCATATTAATGAAGTATGCAGAATTTTAGACATGAAACATATAAACTCTCAGAAGCTACGTAAAATTAAGAAATTGACAGTCTAGGAAAAAAAAGTGTGTTTTGACTGAAGAGCTGCAAGATCCTGAATACCATCAGTTGCACAGCTTTCCCCTCCATTCTGCACAAATTTGTCAATGGATTAACTTCCAGGGGCAGTGAGCATGGTAAACATTCATCAAAGACTACATAATGCTATAGATTTTAAGGAACTCATAAATTCAAGGCCACAGGGGACTTTTATGGTTAGTATTTGACTTCCTACTTAACAGACCATTTAATTTCACCTAACCACCCCTGCACTGAAGAAAATTCTCTGCAATATAAAGTTGAAGCTACAGACCTTAAAAACTAAGACCGAGGCTCTCATGTTGAGGTTTTTATACCAAGAGATGTAAGTGTTCCACATTTTTCAGCATGGTTTCATTTTTCATGCAAGAACAGATAAACTTTAAATTTGAGAGGAAAATCTGCAAACCTACCCCCAGAGAAACAATTAAGAACAACCTTATGTTCTATTACATGGTAAAGGACGGAGATATCAGAATTTAATTCCACAGCAAAATACAATGCAGGGTTATAGCAAATAAGAATTCTAAGAAGCAATTTTAGATTAATCTAGGTCTTTTAGGCTTAGTTAATGAACTTATTTTGCATTATTTGTAACTGCTGTGAAAAAGCTGCCCCAAGGTTACTTTCCCTCTTCGTTCTTGTTTCTCTTCCTCAAAGAGATTTTTAGGTGTTTTTAAGGCAAAAATAGGACCTCCCGCCAGATCTGTCATCCTATTATACCCTCACAGGAACACATCTATATATCCTTCAATATGTCACTATTCATAAATCTGAGTAGCTGAAGATCAGGTTGTCACAACAGAATACATTGAACAGGGCATTTTTTGGAGGAGGGGGTGTATACTTATACATATATTTAGAGGTATGAGGCCAAGATAGTTCTAGACACAAAACATTTATTCTCTGAGAAGGGATAAATTTAAGTATGACCTTTCATTTTCATTTGACCTTTCAAAAGACATGATTAAACTCTATCTCCTGGCATTGTAATTGATTTTCCCCAAAGGACCATTTATCAGAGAATAAACTGGGTTTGGACCTTGAAGTGTATATTTTGCAGCTTTTACATATCAATTGGTATTTTAAAAGAAGGCCTCTATTCCAAAAGCACTTCTGAGAATACTGGAAAAAAATAAAAATAAAAATAACTCATGCAGAGTCCCTGCTTTTTGTCAATACATCATTCCAGTAAAGCCTGCTGGTTGAAAGATTAACTGTTGAGAAGAGGTAGATTCAACTAACAAGTTGTCTTGGCAAAAAAGAAGTCCAAGAAGATCTTGGTTAAATCAGTGCACAAGGAGATGACAGTTCATATAAAATTTGGGCTTTAACAACAAAGGTACAAACCCTCTTTCCTCTCTGTCAGAGCAGGTGGAATACACTTCACAATATCCTACCAAGCTCACTGATGCATGGAAACCTTTTCTTTCCCTCCAACACACAGTCCCATAACATAAAGGCATACACAGCTATATCCCAGTTAAAAGTCTCTAATAACATAAAGATCAAATGTTTGATTTTAATTGATGTCTGGGGATTACCATGCACACCAGCGTGGCCGTGGAGACACTTACACCTGTTCTTAGCTCCAGTGTAACTTCCTCAAACTGCTGTGAGATTCCTTGTGTTTAGAATTGTAGACACCCTGTTTAGGCACAGGAAAAAGTGCTCATAGATTCCAACCTTGACCCAGAATTCCTTAAGTCTGAATGTTTTAATTCATTCCTTTTAATGCTGTTTTTAAACAGAGTACTTACATTGGAGGGAATCACATAATTTTCATAAGCAGTCCAATGCTAGAATGTACAGAATCAGACACAGGATTCACTAGTTCTACAAACAAGACTTAGTACTCTAGACGCATTAAGAATAACTTCATTGTTGCAACTACAAAGGAATGTAAGTTAACCAGAAAGTAATTACCTACGCGGTGCAGCAGAGGTAAAGTGATATTTAGATTTAACATTAATCTTAATTGAATTATACATCTGCTGTGGGAAAAAATAACTCCCTTAAACTCAAATCATGTTCTCCCAAATGTGATTATATATAACACATTTGTGTATTCTCAGACAATCATAAAGCAAATATTATTTCATCACAAGGCAGAGTTACTAGGATTATTTACTGTAACAAAATACAAGAGCATACAGATAAACAAAGGATTCGTGGACAAATGCTAACCCTCTGTAGTGACCTTTACTTGATTCCAAGACTAACAAGAGGATTCAGGAAGTGAGCCAACACAATGTTTGAGCACATCCTTAGCCCCGAGCTTATGAGTTGTCTCAGCGTTATGCTTAAGAGTTTTGTCAGAGCCAGGCACTATACAAGCTGTAGATTCTCCTTTGGAGATAAGTGATATCAAGGTGTCAGTTTGATAAACCATTCATTTAAGAAGCTTTCAGGGCAATAATATATACACCTTTGGTATCTGACCCTCCCTTTTGGAGGGGGCTACTTAAGTCCATTGACTTCTGGGTAATAAGAGAACCAAAGCTTCATGTCATGCCAGGACTCCAGATCAGCACTGATGGCTGCCTGTCAGAAGCTACTCATAGCTTCTTGCAATCCTCTCAGATTCAGTGTCATGCATGCAGTAGAAAAAAATCAGAGCGTAGAAGGAAATATACAGTACCGACGGACTTGTGGAGATGCGTAGCACATCAGATTAGGGAATATTCAATGGTTAAATAAAACTTCAGTTTTCTCCAGGAGATCTTACAGCAGTGTCAGCTTTGGTACTCTCATTAACAGAAGGAAAAGCCAAGTTGCTGGAGTACAAGTGACCTGCTGATGGCTATCCAGCAGACTTGAGGCAAAGCCTGGAGCAGGGCCTGTGCAAGAGTGCAATAAACTACACTGAATCTCTGACAAGTGCACTAAAGGGGGAAGGTTATAAACTGAGGAGAAAAATCTCAAAAGACTCTACTTACAGAACAGCATTGGTTTGAGGCAGATTAGTTTTAAAACCACATAGCAACTGAGATGAAAAACACACTTTAAAACTTGCCTTGCTTTCCAAATGAATGATGGGTATAATTTACTGTTCAAATGCACATGGGAAGGGATTACTTTATTGGTACACTGGCCTGCCACTGTATGCATTTCACTTGTAGGAGCCCTTAGGCACTGTTCAGAGTTGGGGACAGCTCTGATTTAGCAGTCACCAACTGGCAATAGGGACAGCTGCACCAGAGCTGATTCTCAAGCACAAATGCTTGTGCCGATTAAGCTAATTGAGGTTAACTTCTTCTAACTCAATATGCAAAAAGCTCTATCTTGCCTGGCTTCAGCCAGGGGATATCATGACAACAGCTACTCCAGTAACTGCCCAGTATCCTAGGAAAGATGGCATTAAAATCAAGCAAGAGAAATGAATTGTGTGGAAGATAGGATGACAAGATGACTTGATCCCTAGAGATGTACAAATAAATTTGCAAGAATGTTAAAAAAAACACTGATTTGAAGGGAATGTGTTTCAGGAGCCCCTTGTTCCAATAAATTCAAACCTTAACTCTGTTTCTCCATCTGGCACAGTAATTTACAGGGTGATTTGAGAATTAATGTGCAGATTTTTGAGTGTTTAGAAAAGTCAACATTTCAACATAAGGGGTTTTCAACTAACTATAGCAGAACTGGATCTCTACTATAATTAAATGTCCCTGATCAAAGGAAAACATAAAACACCATCTTCAAAGTCAGAATGATAAGAGGTTATCAGTAATGTGCACCATACCTTTCTAGTTTAGATGAGAACAGCAGTTTTGTCTTGGTACTCTGTCACCTCTTACATAAAACGATGTCATCAACTATTTGTCCAAACAAGGAAGTGCTCTTCAAACCATGTCTTCACAGATGTCATATCACTGTTCTTACTATACACACCCACCAAAACAGAATATGAAATAATTGCCAGAAAATGAAAAATTACTGTAGAAGTATGACAAAGGTACTGGCAAGATACAACACTGTGAATCTCACACTTGCAGTGAAGTAAGAAACCCAGAAGAAATAGGAGATAAGCAGTAACAGTTCTATACTGAGATTGGATTATGAATGAATTGAGGTTTTTCATTCTAACAAGCATGCTAAATTCAGTGAGTACAAGTGTACAAAATTATACCACTTCTTAGAGAAAAACTTAACCAAATAGCACATCTGATGGGAGAAAGTAATATCTAAAAAGACGACCACATATTCAGTTGATTCAAGTTAGTAGAGCCCTGACAGAGTCAGTGCAGCTGCACTGATTTATACCGGCTGAGCATCAGTCTAGCATATCATCTAAACCAGCACATTGAATCTTTGCAGAAAGCCACTAGCATTCAATAAGACTGATGACATGTCTTCCCCACCTCAAAGTAGGGATCTGGAGAGTATAAGCTCAACGTGATACTAGAGATCTTGCAAATACAAGGCACAGGATGAAGCCAAAAGCCTCCAGGTTC
Organism: Haliaeetus leucocephalus; assembly: GCF_000737465.1. NCBI lineage: Eukaryota > Metazoa > Chordata > Aves > Accipitriformes > Accipitridae > Haliaeetus > Haliaeetus leucocephalus. The sequence goes on along the minus strand of NW_010972698.1, from coordinate 1,160,565 downwards.
TAAATACAAATAGTCAATTACTAATGGAATGTAACCTTGAGAGCTGGCTAGAATTGGTTTTAGGGCATAACAAAGAGAAAAAAGAAGCAGTATCGAGCATATGTAAAATGACTTATATGGTAAAAAAACAAAGGTGTTGATAAGAAGTTACAAATGTGAGTCACAACCTTCATAAGAACAGAAGTGAAGTATTCCAGCATCATCCCCCAGGGTTAAGGACACCACAACTGATCATTGCTGGTGCTTACCTGCAGAAGGTCCTTGCACAACTTTGGTGGAGAAAGTGCTGCTTTCTGATTTTCCAATCACCGTATTTTCCTACTTCAACTTTTCATATGTAATGTATTATATTTACTAAGTAATTGGGTAGAGTAAATTAGAATTTTAGAGAGCAGTGTGTATATAGATTCGTGAGTTTTCTGTTCCAACTTTATCTCATGACAACGTGATTAATATCAGCACACCAAGTCAGAGTAAACCTTATAAATATTTAATCTTTGTCCTTATAAATGCATTAATAAAGTAGCAGTAATAGGTGTAAGAATGCTGCAATACTCCACCTCTCTGCTATTATTATTTTAGATTTTTTTGTAAAATAATGTATCGCAGAAAATATTTTTTAACACATGTTGTAAAGAAAGCAAATAATGTTAGATAAATCTGGAGAAATTTAGAGCAACTAGCAGCAAACTCATCATCTTGTAGGATTCCCCTGCACCAGAGGGCAGGAATCTGAACTCAATGATCTGTGAAGTTCTGTATGTGCAGACAGTCTTTTAGAAAGTTAGAATTCTAGTTTAAAGTTCCTTTTTTCAATCCTCCACAGACTTTTATTCCCACTCTTAATTTGTATGCTGCGGTTTGACATGTGGGCAAGGATGTTTAACTAGTGGGCTAAGGTGAGAACAGACTGCCACCAACAAAAGAACCCTGGACCATAGTGAGACAAATGTGGTTCAATAATTTAAGTGTAAAGATGTACAGCCAACACCTTCAGCAGCATATTGACTTTTAACTCCTTTTAGCTAAATTGGCTTCAAAGGCAGTTGTGTTTCTAAACAACTTTGTGAACCTGGGCCTTTCATTGCGGACTGCAGTTGTTTCCACCAAGATCCCTTAGCTGGTCAGCAATAGAGGGAGCAGGTGTAGGTTCCCCAGATCAGTGAGCAGTACATGAACCAACCTGTAAAATATAACCTTCTGTTCTTCTTCCTCCCTCATCCCAAAAAGAAACTGACAGAAGAAGCTTCTTTCATCTTGCTTCTAAGCTGTCCATTGCAGCCATTCAGTACATGAGAAAACATTCTATCCTTTCAAACTTAAAAACACGATACCTTTTGTTAGCCTATTATCATTTGGTGTATGTCATACTTCAGTGAAATTGGTTTAGTCTTATAGAGGCTAATGAGACATAGCGAGCCTGTTGATTACAATACTAACATATTGACGACAGCAGTACAAGCATGAATATCCCTAAAAGTTCTCTGGTGCTTGTCCTAGACATCAGCAAGTCATACAAGTTAGCTGTTCACTGCAGCATTTTGGCATTTGATTTTTTTAAAAAATAGTCGTCTTCTGCATCAGACACTCTTCTCCTAGGAGAAACACACATGGGAAAAAACCCTGCACGCTTTGATATTAAGAAGTAGCAGGGAACATTCAGCTGTTCACACTGCTCACTTGGTTTCACATTTCTGTACTCGCTTTCCTCCAAAGCAAGAGTTTCTTCTGCGCTAGAGGATTTGATACATTGTTCTGCACTGCTGCACTCTGGATAGGGAGGAATGCTTTAAAACTATGGACTAATGTCCATAGGCAGCTGGGGAGCCATCCTTCCCTTTACAGAATCTTTGCACACAGATCCCGTTTGGGGAAGATGTGTGGCACAACCCTCAAGGCTGCCAGTATGCATAACCCTCCTGTGACGTATAATCAAAGCACCAGTGTCCCTCAGCAAATATTATACACTGCCTTAGTGTTCCAGGCTCTGAAATTCAGCTTTAACTCTGACATCTACTCTCCCCTGAGCTGGCTTGATACAGCACTTGAGTCACACAGAGGCAGACAAAAATGACCTTGTGAATAAGAATCTACTATGCTAACTTTCTAGTTAGAAAAACTCCACTGCCATTTGCCTTCCAACCCAAATATTACTCCATGGTTTCCCATTGCGGCTGAACCTGCACTCAAAGCTCTTGCCCAGGAGGCAGACTGATCTGCACAAAGTTACTGGGACTTACCCATGTGGAGCAGAGGAGGGAACTTCCTTCGGGTGCTAGTGGTTCCTCTGGCACCATAAAGCAGGAGATGAGGAGATTCTTCCTCTGATCTCGAGAACTTTGTTCCTCACCTTATCCTATCTTCATTCTGTCTGCCATAAAATTACTATCCTCACTATTGTGCTGAATCAAAAAATAACTGCAGTAGGTATAGTGACTGTATTGTCATTCTGCAAAATAAGAGTTAAACGCATTCATCCTAGCAAGCATATGAATTTCTTATGATGTGAAAAGCAGGGAGGCAGGTGATATTCAAAGTGTTAGACACAACAAATAGTGCATTTTTAAAGAATTAAGTCTATTCTTCAGTTACGTTGTCACATGGGACTGAAGGTCAAGTACATACAACCACCTGATCAGTGAAATAATCCTCCAGAAGTACCTTGCCTGCAGAGACTTATTATTCTGAAACAGAAATTTTTAAAGTGGAAAAAAAATCCAGAGCCCTAACTTTTTCAGAGATTAATTCTATAAATATAACGTCATTCAAAGCCAATCAGAAAAATAAAATATTTCAGCTATTCTGAACATATTCTATTTCTGGATTTCAGATATTCATATCACTAGGGTAGCACTGTGGATATGTTTTAGCTGATACATTAAACCAATATTGTTTAAAAATTCAAAAGACTGTAAAAGCCTGCATGTGTCTGCTGCCTGTGTGAATAAGTTTGAAGTTGCTACAGTAGAATGACTGCTGAAGTTGACAGTTATGTCTGGAAACTGAAGATACTGTGCCGTGGTCTGCTTTTCACTTCCTTGAGGAATACTGCGTAAAGCATACTTGATGCAAGTTAAGGAGATGAGGGATCATTTTGTATATGTGAATCTTGTTCTTGCAAGATCCCTTCTGCTTGTTCAAGTTATTTTAATGAAAAATTCTGCTTAACTAAACTTCTGTGGCACTGCAGCTGCACACATGTTGAAACTGTCCTTCAGGGCAGCTCCCAGTCAGGAGTAACCCCAGCTGTCCTAAAATACCAAGACTTGGCAGAGAAACGATTTAGCTTCTAATCATGTGGTAGACAGACCCAAATCTACTGTGCAAGTATCAGTTAAATCAAAGCAGACACATTTCACATTGTCTGATACAAAAATTCCTACAGAATTGCTGTCAGAGTCCCATCATTTTCTATTACATTGCTAAACCACCACCAAGATAAAAAGCACTTGAAAAATTGTGAAGGATGCAACATTCTTCCGATAAATTTCTTACAGTTCTTATAAGGCTTTTTTCTTCTCAGAACACAAATCAAATAAAAGGGGCACTGAAGTTAGAAAAGAACATTCACTTAGTTTTCTGATTTGCCGAGAACAGCAATTGATAAGAAAAATGGCTGCACCACCCTCTTTGAAACAGGACAATGAAAGGCCTGATCCAAATTCACTGAGTTTCTCCAGGGCTTAGAGACGGCCCAAAGAGTATGGAGAAGAGAAAGCAAATGGAGATTCTGGATATTTGTGCAATTCTTTTCAGCAAATCCTCATTGCATTTTTTGATGAAACTCTTTCAATTACCAGGAGCACAAGTACATCAGAAGGTAGAGCAGTATCTATTTAAAATGACATGTTGCAAGGTATAAACAAGGTGATTCAGATTGAATGGGTTTACTTTAACAAACAACTGGCACCAGCTGAGAATCAAGTACAAAAAATGTGCTGTAGAGTCAATTAAGAATCAATTTGCAAATTACCATCATTTTATGAACCGTATTTAACGGCTCAAGTAACAGCAATACAATTTCCAGAAATACTATTTTTTGGATGTCTGTATTCCAGGAATATTACACAGGCAATGCCTCCCATCACATATGGAAACCACTTCAGATAAGAGACTCTGCCATCATTACAAACCAAACCACTCCCAACTCGGGCAGGCATGACCTTTTAAAAGGGTACCTGCGTGTCACCTCGCTATTAAGTACTGTATCCATAATCTGCCCACCATTCTGCAATCTAAAAATATTGCCTAAGGCATTTGTTTCCTTTTCTAGTCCCATAATTGCAGTCAGTTTCTGCAGCAGATTCTGACATTCTCTTGTTTGCTGGCTGAACTCATTCTGTCGTGAAAGGTCAGAAAGCAAACTGCTTCAGAATGTCAATAGGTGTTTAAAGTATTCTACCTCTGCCTGAATTTCTCATGTGCTACACCATCAAGTGTTGATTTAGAGGTCATTAACTTTAAGGTAGGCAACTTGAGCCCATAAAGGAAAAAATTTCTCTTTACTTACCTTCTTCAATGAAAATTTGAGTCCAGGTCACATCGACCATTAGCAGCTATTCAGAGTAAGATGAAGACTATTGCTCTTCTTCAATCCCCCTTAACAGTTCCATGACGTGTATTTAATGACCGTGATATTTAATGTATTTATGTTTCAGGAGGCTGGCTTGTTTAACAAATGAGGATGTTGCACTACCGATCTATTTAATCTGACTTTCCCCTAGTTTTCCACAGTGGTGCAAAGGAACTCTATTACAAGTAGAAATAAATCATATCTAATGCTATATAACATTTTCATTTGTGTATTTCAAAGAAGCTTTGAAAATATAGTTCAGGATCATTATTTCTAGTAAGAAAGAAGAAACTTGTCAAAAGCTGGCCAGTTTGCTAGTACCGAAGCCAGGAACATAATGCAGGTCGAGTGGATGGGGTCAGACTCGGCTGCCCAAGAGTAGACTAATATAGGCCAAATGAGGGGTGAATGTATAATTGCAACATGGTAGAAAACCAGTGAATTTGTGAGGAAATCAGAAGTTAAGGAAGTATTTGTGACTCTCTGACCTATAACTACATAAAATTTTGAATAAAAAGTTAGTTTCTACAAACCTTTCCCTTATTTGATATAATAAAAAATAAGAGGAAAATTAATGTTAAATTTAGACCATAATTGAAACTTAATATTTATTAAGCTTAACCCTGCATTCCCCAAATTGAAATTCTTTGTTGACCAAGATTTCTTAAGCTTTTTGTTTGCATTTTACTTTAGGTTTCCTTCCCCTTTAAAAAGAGAAGAACAATGAGAAACAATGTTATTTTTCTCATAGTTTTAGACTTGTGATAGTGTTGTCTTTAACATTTCTTTGAAGTTCAATAATCTTTGATGGAACTGAGTTTTGAGAGCTCATTTTGAATCCACTCTATTCATCCGAATAGCTGCAGAAAAATTATACCATGCAGCAGATCACCTATAAAGCCCATACATTTAAAAATTTAGTTTGAAAAAAGAAACCTACCAGAAAAATCCCACTGAGAATATCATGAGACAGTGGGGGAGCTGTATACATATTATTTTAAAGCTAGTGAGCTTATTTTCTCTAGAAGTAGTGAGCTCTCTACATTGTTTCTCTTCTTTTTTCCAGTATGAATGAATAACAAAATGAAACATTTGTTTTCATGTTCTTAATTACTTAGTGCATGTTTGCTCTTAAACACTAGCTTCAAAGAGGCTGAATAAGACCCAGTTTTGCAGAAACAAACAAGCACCAAATGCCATGATCAAATAGAGTAAATTTCAACTCAAGAGGGCTTCCTGTTTGCAAAGTGAGGAGCAACTGAAAATGGAGTTTACAGTGAAGCTGTATTTCCAGCACAACTTTCTATTTGATAGGTAAATTATAGATCTCTCGATGTACACTGCAGTAGTTTAATTGAAAACAAACAAGAAAGCTAGCTAGTCTCTGAAAAACAAGCCGGAAATTGAAAAATGAAGTAAACTCTGAACACTGCTTCAGTTTGCCATGCAGTGGCTGTTGCTTTTATCCAGCAGCATGCAATTTAAACATTTTGCTTATTTCCTGTTTGTTTTCTTTGCAAGAACAGATAGACAGAACTGACTATTAGCCTCCTTCTCTATTAGTATGCCATATGCATGCTGTGCTCCAGCTGTCACGTAAAAAATGCATAAGGCTAAATTAAAAACTGCTGCAAAGACTTTTGGTGGTAATCAGATAACTCTCTATGTAAAATATGATTTAAAATGATAATATTTTCCACACATTTCATATCAGTAATATAGCTGAAGGATAAAAGAATACTACATTTTGATAATTATCCTTTACAGACATTCTGTGTCATGCTATAAATGAACTGTATATCTCAACAGCATTTAAAAGTGCAAGTACTGAGTCATAGCTTCAGCTGGTACAAACAGTAGTGTATCCAGCAATTTTCACCAGCTTGAGTGTCATGATCAAATGAGAACAGCTTTTCTCTTTGGAAGGAAAACAAACCCTTGAAAAATAGTTATCAGACTACTCAATAAATGCAGTGAACTGAACTATGATGTTCAGACAAAATCAAACCAATTACCAAGTGGAAATGGCGGAGTAAAACCCTCAGTAGTTTTTGGGAGATCATGATGCCAGGATGGATTGTTGCTTTGGTCACAAGAAGGGAAGAGCAGAAGGAAATGGAAGCTGGCAAATTTAAAGTGCACGTTGTAGTTGATATGGCCATGAACTCCAGAAAGTTCTCAGTCAAAAAGCGAGTAGAGTTTCTGGAAGCTAGCTGACCTCAGACAGAAGATGAATCTTACAGCTGCGGCGGTATAACAAGACTCTCCTACATGCGTTACTCTTCTTCACGCAAATGCAGTTTAACTGGCTTAGTCACAACCTTGCCAAACCTCCTGTCCACAGCAGGGGGACAATGAAAGAAGTATGTCAGCACTGTCGGACTCCTTTTTCTGTATGTCTCCAATGTTCCATTGAGGGCATGGGTGGTTGCCTCACTTTCTGCATATGACCTTGTCTGAAATGTCCCAACACTGCTTCTCAGTGTCCCTAGGATGTTTTGTGGGAATGTCCTAGCAGCAGTGCTAGTGACACCTGAGGTTATTCTTTTCAGGTAACCTAACGGTAGAAGTTGCATTCTTCTTCCACAGTCAGTAATGCAAGTTTTCAAAGAAGCACTATGTCACAGTGCTGCAAAAGCAGGGAAGAACAGCAACAATAAGGATCAGACCCTGTGCAATCAGACCCACTACTGTGTACAGCAATGGGTCCAGCTCTTTGGGCTCCCTATAGCTTGATTTCACTGACTGTAAAGGGCTTTGTGTTTAGTAATTTGCAGACACAGAATGCCATTTTATTACTGTTATTGGATCCCCAAAGTCCAATAGTGGACTTGGGACAACAGATCTCGTAAAATACTACTCTGTGAGGGATTTATAGAATCCTTCCTTTGCAGATAAGGAGATGATAACCTCGTCCCAGAATTTCTTTGGCTTTGTTTTTACACATGGGAAAGAAACCCATCAAAACTACTGTTCAGCTGAACACATTTATTTTTTTAAAGCAAAAAAATATTATTTTGGACCATCTGTATATCTGCACAGAGGTTAATAATTGTCAAGTCAGAAAATAATGGACACATCTAGATAATAATTTTAATTAAAAACAGTTCTTGGACTACTGCATAGTGAAGTCTGACAATTCTTCCCTCCAACTACAGGAAGTAAATTTCTAAATATATGATTATTCAACTTATTATAAGAAAAGATAAGTATTGTGAATCAACCAGCTATCAGAAATGGATCAGAATCAAGAAATTCCTGTGCTGTGCATAATGAAACATTACTATGTAATTTTAAAAAGACATATGAAATTAATTTTATATTGAGTAATAGGGTAGCTTCATCATGCATTTTATAATAACAGATATTAAAATATCTATCTTGTCCACAAGCTGTACTTTCAGACTCAAGAAAAAGGTCCACATCATTCTGAGAACTACACATATATAACACACATAGAAACTAAACCATAGGTGGTTTAAATATGTGAGTGTAATAAAGCAGTGTTGGAACATTAATCATTTCTGAGACACAAATGCACTGATAACTCAAAACTTCTCTGGATTACTGAAGATATTCACACCAGCAAACTCCATCTAGATGTATTTCACCAGTGCAAGAAAAATTTTTGTCGGACTTTCCCTGGTAATTAAAACGTGTGGCATTTCAACAACACAAGAGCTATTTTATATTGTCAAGTCTTATCTAACCTAGAGTACAGCACTGGTGCGACAGAATGAACTGAATAGTGTGCTGTCAAGAAAAATCTATAAAATACCTCTATTGCACATAATACTGTGGGAATTCTCTGTTATAACTATCCAATGTTTTAGATGCCACTACAAATAGGATGAGCCCCTAAACATATCCAATTTAAAACAAGGGATACATTGACCCTTCTGCCTGTCCACTCTTCTCAGTTAACAGACAATATAGAGTTACATGAGCTTCCTCGGTATCTGCTTTTCCTTTTTGTATTGAATCCTATGATCAAGAATGAAATTTTAAACACTTTTACTCAAGTGTGTTGATTCAATACATGGTGATATGTTCCACAAGTCTCGAGTTGAGCCTTCAGTGCCAATGCAGACTGAATTTGTACTGTATGGGATGGATAGCTGACATACCTGAGGAATGTAGCTAGTGTACTGTGGAATTGTACAGCATATGCGGACAACAAAGATACTCAATGGCCATTTAGGAAAAGCTTCAAGATTTCTCAAAAATCACTGGTTCAGCACTGAAAGCAATAGATTACTTCTCTGTTGCTAAATCATTAAAGACACTGGGTTAATGAATCTGTAATGAAATAGAAGATCAGCATTTTATATTAAACAGAAAGCATTTAAATTTGCCTTGAAAGCAACAGACAGGAGTATGTGGGACAGAAAAAGAGTACTTCACAGTAATTTTAACCCGAGCAATTGATCTGGACAAACACAACTCCAACATTCAGACTTGAAAAATTCAAATTGGTCAGACAGTCTTTTATTCCATCTAGTAGTTAAACTAACCTTGTTAAGTGTTTGGAGGAACCATTATGTGTCTATTACGTAGGTCAAACTTCCTTCTAAACTGTGTTAAAAATAAGTATGTCATTTCCTTGACCTGATCAACTTTGGCAGCTCTTTTCAGGGGAAAGACCAATTTAGGGAAGTTTGCTGAGTGAAGGAACACAGCTGCTTTTTGCAATAGGAACTCAGATGAAACAGGAACATGGCATCAGTCCTACAAGCAAACCTGTCCCTTTCACATCAGTGACTGACATGCCAATTTCTAGGTCTCTAGGGACCGTATGATTTGCTCCCTTGTAGTCTGGTAGCTGGTTTTGTTTTGTTTTTGTTTGGTTGAAGGTTTTTTTGACCTTTCAATTCACCAGAAAATGAAATCAATCATTGCAATAATATGCTGCTCCTTTTCCTTTCACTGGGTGCACTCCTAGGTTTCTTTCTGCAATATGTCCTAGATTCATCCCATTATTACATTTCTAAGGGAAGTTTTAATTTCTTATTCACCTGTGTAATGTGACATGCAGGATAACATAGCCATCTAACTTATACATCTTAGAGACTACATTAGCTCTCAGTGGTATCTGAAGCAGTCCAGTCCAGGTAAATTTGCTCTGCTACTTGGCCAGGTCCTAAACTGTGTGCAGTACCTCAGCTCTTATTTCACATGGGAATGAAGTTCAGACCTGTTCTTTCAGATCCATCAATGTTTCTTGCCTTCTTTCATTGCATAGAAGGAAAAAAAATGGGAATTCTAGGAACAATGTTCCCTTTTCCTCCTCACCCAGGATTCTACATTTGGCAAGATGACAAGAAAGAGCTGGCAGCTGCTGCGTACTTGGTGGTTAGTCAAGCCATCTATATCATCACAAAAAGGAAGGAGTTCCTAGAACCTCAAACTGCCTTTCCTTACAGAGCATAAGGAGGAATTACCTCAAACTAAAATATCAGCAGAAAGAAAAAGCTTCAGAACGAATCAGTAAAATGAACAGTAACAAATTTCTTTTACTGATTCAACAGTTCAATTTTTCTAAACCCTCCTGTATTCACTGAAGTTTGCTACATATGGCGACTACCTTTCATCTTAGTTTCCTTTCTACATCCAGGAACTCTTCTTTCTAATACAAACATCAGACCTTTTTCCCCGTCTCCTATCATTCTTTCTGATGCTCTGTAACTTTTTTCGTTCTCTGAAACTGCTTGTAATTTTCAGGCTTCAATTAATCATATAAGTAGTAGCAGCAACTATTTTATTCATTTTGCTTGAAAAGACAAATCATGGAATATAATGATGCTGATTTATCTTTTTTAATTAAAAATAAGAAGCTTGGAAAACAATGCCTACCCGTAGTAGTGCGGTATTGAAAAATGTAAGTAATTTAATTTTTCCTACTGTTTGTTCTACTGCTGCTACACAAGTATTCTTTCCAGCCATCAGCTCTCATATCTAAATTCTAATTCCAGATGTATAACTAGAAGCCACAGAAATGCAGCTGAATTACTTCATCTCTAGGAAAAGATAAGTAATGTGATTACACTGTATGTACATATGATTATTAAGCAAATAGTTGTATGGTATAAGACCAAGAACCAAAAAATTACCCAAAGTGTCTCATTACACAGTATAATTTCTCCAGATGCCCGATTCAAAGTCCATAAAATGTTGTCAATTTTCTAGGTCTTAGAATATGTTTCATATACAGATTGTTATTAATTGAATAAACAAGTTTGCCATGCTGCATCTTCACTGTGCTTTGTTGAATGAAGAGTCACTTTGCAGATTTTCATTTCATCTTGTTTCTTTGCAGTAAGTCAAGAGGATTGCAAATAAAACCATATCTCTAGTGTTTTTTTTTTTAACTTGGAAAACACACAAAAATAAAATCTTTGCATTTCAATAAAACTTGATGAAGTAAGACTTCTAAAAGATCTGACTGACATAGTTTTATGCAAGAACTCCAGAAAAAATTATATATGGATAATGTAGGTAATAGGAAATAGAGGAAAATCTTTAGATAGACTGCAAAGAAACAAATTAAAATATATTCTACATAGCTCACAATGGAAACAATGACAGAGAAATAAACACTTTGTTGCATTTCACAAAACCCTCCAGTTACAGGGAATTTTATATTTATTAAACCAAACAAAATCAAGAAATACTATATTCAATTCCTTAAGAAAAACAATTGGTTTATAGCAAGTAGAGGGACTATTGGAAAAAATTGAAAATATAAGAGACAAATTAAAATGAAGACATGAATTTCTGCTGTACTCTTCATTTTTTTAACAAAAAAAGTGTTAACACTTCTACAAAGAAATTTCAGGCCAATACCTTCCGTTCCCTGAGGCAGCACTAACTATGTCACATTATTTTTAGCAATTTCTTCATGGAAAGTCTTTTTCCAGGATGGAAGATAACCAAAAAGAACATTAACAGAGCTTCATCCTGGTGTCTAACTCATGACCTCTGGCCCCAACCCATACACTACAACATATTCAGGTTTGAGCATAAGTAGTTCCATTAAGCTTAAGAACTTCTTGTATAAGAGCCTAATGCCAAAGTTAGGGAATATTTCTGGCTCCTTCAGCTAACATCATAGAATGACTTCAAATCAGAGCAATGCATACATTTTGGAACAAGTGCTACTAGATCCCTGGTTTCATTAAATCACATCTTATTCCACTAAGTAAAAACATTAAAAACTAATGATATAATCTCTGTCACAATAAGACCACAGTACAAGATGACCCATTTCCAAACAGGAGACTGGATGGCAAACAAATGTATGCAACTCTTCTGTGGGCATATCAATTTCCCAATATTATGAATAGTAGTCTCAATTATTATTAATCATCTGACATTCTCCTTAATCGCTGGCTAATTCTTTATGAGCATTTTGCAGGAATGTTTTTTCTTAAAAAATGTTCAAAGGAGCAGTCTCCTATGGACATCACATACTTTGTATTGGGGAACTGCACAGGGAATAGCATGGTAATTAATAAACAAGAAAGGATATTTTTAAAATTAGCATCATCGAACATCAGACATGGAACAAAGTGTTTGATTTTGAGGTTCTACTTAATGGGATTCTTCATAACAACAAAAATACATGTCAGACTGTAAAATATTCATTGAATACTTAAGTTTCTCAAAGCCAAAAAGATGTTATGAAACTGAACAGCCATCCACGCATCAATAATCATAGTATCCATGGGATACTGTTGAGCATATCTAATGTTAAAGACTATGTGTTTTAAATTTGCTGGTAGTGAATTAATTACATCTATTGTAATTAATGTATCTTGTTAATTCATAACGGGCAAAGATATCTTTAGTGAACTTATGAATTTGTCTGTTCTGACATAAAGGTAACTCAAACAAAATACAGAAAGAAAACCAAGCAACTAGAACACATAAATAAATATGGCAGGGGAAGAATTTTCTTCAGTTTCCAGCACGCTTGAGTTACAGCTTTGGTGCTCAGCATGTGATATTGAAATATGAGATTTAACAATTCACTGAGATAAAAGGGCAATTCACAGTTCCTAGAATTACCTCCATTATAAAACACCACCACCCTACTTATTTCTGCACATAATTTGTTCTTAAGGTTTGCTACCAACATGATAGGTATTCCTGTAGATAGATAATACTCAGCTGACAAAAGGGTGAAGTATTACTGAGAGTTTACTCGTAAACAGCTATAATTCTGGTAAATGGGTCTTATGGGTGTTGTGGATAGCCCAATAATTCTAATAATTTTCTTATTACCAACTGCTCCTTGCCTTCACACTAGCTGGATCACTAACATTTGTTTTCAGTCTCTAGAAGTGACAATGAAGAGGAAAGACTATATCGACAGCTGACAGAAATGAACATGATAATAAAGGTAAATTAATATATTAGTTAAAATAAGAGCACTGCTGTTATTGATATGATACATTTTGTTACTTTAAATAACAAGTCAGATACCATTCTGAGAGCACTCTGAACATCCAGAATGTTAATAACTATAGACAGGAAGTTGTAGAGTTCTGACATTTTCATTTATAATCATATTTCATGGGCTGACAGTAGGATTTGGTTACACTCATTCAGAATCTTATTTGAAAACAGCCCTATTTTCAAGAAAGAGCAGGATAACCTACAAGACAGAAGTGGAAAATGCAGGATGTTTGAACTGATCTTGAACAAACCTTGGGATGTCGGATATACCAATGGCCTTGGCCTATTAAATGCTAAGCCTGAAGTTGATTTAAGCCAAAAAAATATAGAGTCAGTGAGTATAGAGACAGCATTCCAACACAGACAGAGGAAACAATAAAAGTACTAAATAAAAAAGAGTCAGTAGACGAGGAACTGTTCCATACAGGCAGGAATTTTAGATGGCACATAATGGAAACATGGCTAAGAGGAAAATCATGGCCTGGAAACCATCCCCAGTACACTAAAAAAGGACACTAAAAACAGTTCTCCCCAATGCTATTAGCAGCATGGGATCCTCTGTGATCTTTTCCTCATCCATAGTAGTCCACGTGTCTCTTGAATGACATAAAATGTTTCTCTAGTGAGGCCCCATCCATAACCTAGCAATGCCAGTAGAAAATTTCCAGTTAACTTCAGCAGGCTTCAGATCCAGCCCTATGTGTAGAAAGGTTTATTCTGAACTGAGAGTTGCAAAATACACCAAGACTCATGGTGATTATTCTTCATTTTGCCAAGGCTTCAGATTTCCTATATGGGCCCAAGCAGGCCTTGAAGTCAACTTTAACAGGCCAAATCCCCTTCCCATTTGGAACAGTAAGAAAAAAAGCGTGAACAGCCCCAGCCTCTAATCCCATTGATAGTAACAATTTCAACTGCTGAGGGATTTTTTCTCTTCCTCATGTCATGCTGCTACTTAGGGCACATGCATAATGTTTTCTTTTATTTTGGTTAGTGCTTATTACTAATGTATGTAACATGTGGTAGCCTGTTATAAATTCAATTAAATGTTAATGTAAACATCTGCTCAACTTCAACTGTATACTGGTATGTCAGGCCAACAACTAAAATTGTTACCCTATGAGTTGCTTTTACATTATGCACCCCTCCAAGGAGAGCGAGACAAGGAAAGGAACCTGTTAAATTGACACTGGGCAGCCTCAAACTTCTCTAAATCATTGACACTATAAAAGATATCTGTATCAAAGCAATTCAGATTAAAGGTACAACATTTACAACATTTCTTGCATGGCTCTGGAGTACCAATAACTATTAAAAGCAATAATAACCTCAAAGACAGTGCAATGGGATGTATCACAGTATGTGGACACAGGAGAGTGAAGCCACTTGTATGGGCAGGAATGGTTACACTCACTAGACATGTTCAGCTTGTAAAAAAAATGACATAATTCTCAGACAAAATCACAGGTCACCTTCGGGAAGCAGCATCTGAGAAAGGCACATAAATAATAGTTTCAGCTGTTACAGCACATATAAGCAGAAACAGAGATGGCCAAACAAGGAACAGCAATCTTGGACTGTGAAGTGTTTTTTAAATATGTCCCTCAATTTGAGAGAAGCTAGTAATCATTAGAGAAAATATGCTGTGTTCTACCATACACCAAAGCAAATATCACCATCCTCTGAATGCAATTTCAATGCTTGATTTCAGCCAAACCATCTAAAAATTAATCAGAACTTTAAAAAGTAGAAAAATATTCACCTGGACTAGTCATAGAGGGATGATAAGAATACCATTAGTCACATCAAACACAAGAGCCATCCACAACTACCTGGCATGCTGGAAAGCAAGAAGGGTTTCCACTACACAGTGTAGTCTGTGAAAACAAGTTGAAAATTAAATTACTGACAGATGCATACGCACTGGCTGACTTACATGATCAATGTAATCCTACAGCTCCCATGGAGGCACTACCCTTCTGTTAGGTGAGCAGCTGTAGGACACAGACATACAGGGCTCTCTAACAGTTCTAGACTGCACAATGCCACACTGCCTCAGAGGTCCTCATGCTAGCTCAGAAGCAGCTAAATACCCACCTGACACTGTAAAGAATCACTAACGCACCCCAGAAGCTTTATATCCACAGGCATTGTAATACTGTGTTGAACTCTAAAGCTCCAAAAGTCTTGCTATCAAAAAGCTATGTGTGAGAGGTTTGTTTCTCCTAGGTACTTGACAAAGTGGCTGGAAGGTCCAACAGCAAAAGTCAGCTCGGAGGTTTAATCCTATTTTTCCCTCCTTCTCTATTACTGTGCCTTTCATTGGCAATCTCAATTAGAAGTGGTACCATGCAGTTCTACTAATTATTGCCCTGCCTAATTCTTGTTAAGTCCGATGCAAGTTAAGATTGTGGAGAAGTTGGTGAATCAAAAGAACCTGTGGGTTGTCATGGTATCTGCTCACCTATTGTCACTGTAGCATGTAGACTAACAAGGTGGAACAGGTCAGGATAGATAGTAAACTAATGGCAATGGACAGCAAACTAAAATAAGCATTTTAGGTTTCACAGACTATAACATTTAGAACACTATCATAACTGTACTAATTGTCTCACTCTTGAGATGCTAAAATGGAACACCAGTGGTCTCTAATGGCAATGCTATGGAGGTTGGTGAAAATGTTGGTGGAATGTCTTGAGGACTTCTAAACTAATTGGATTAGTGCTTATATAATTAGTAGGATTACTCTGACTCTGAACATTAATAGGATTTTTCCTTATCAATTCCAAGCTTAAAAGTTATGAAACTGCATGTGTCTATATACCTCTCCCAAGAACTGCGTGAATCATGACAGTACCCAGACTCATAATTGTAAAGCGGTTTCTCTGAAGGCTCCCTTCTGAATATATTTATCTGGTGTTTTGCAACATCCTCTGAATAAAAATATGCACCCAAACACATAAAAGTTTTCCAATGTCTTATGTACACCTTTATCCATTCTAAAATGAATTTTCCAACCACATACATACTTTACTGAAACAGGGCTTTCACCCAACGCATAATACCAAGTTCTCTCCAAGTTGCATTTAAGATTACTCAATTTTTTTTTGCCCTTCAACCAATTCCCAATCCATTAAGCTGCTCTACTTTTCTCTTTTCTGCAACTATTTAACTTGGACGTTAACCTTTGTGGCTGGCCACAGTCTCTTAAACACATTTCTTTGCAATATACTTTCCTAGATTGTCAGAAACATTTTTCTTAGAGAAATATGGGGGGAAAACTAATAAGCCTTAGTATGGCATCTTTGCTGCCATTTTTAGCTTTTGGCCTCCCATGAAGCTCTCACATGAAATCTTTGATAAAGTAAAAAGAATATTTTGGACAAAGTACATTATTAAATCAATGGAATAAATCCACATTTGTGCGTGACTTTATTTACAACATCTCTTTAGATGGCAATTTATATGGACCAAGCAGACCAACACACACACGCAGAGTATGGTAACTCTGACTACTTTCTTAGAGGAATCATCATTAAAACCTTTCGAATGGATGTCTGTTTTAGGAACCTATGTCCTCTGCCAACGTGTCCAGGGACAAAGCAAACCCATCAGTATCAGGCTACTCTTCTTCCACCAGATAAGATTCTGGGCTCCTCATCCACTCCCCTTCCTGCCAAGAATCTTCTAGAGATTCTTTCAGACCCTCCTTTAGAAACACTTCCAATGGATGGACCAAGTCTGTTCTCCTTTTCAGTCATCACATGCCCAAGCAGCAATTTCTGATTATATCTTCATTATAAAGGTGCATGATTTACTATGGGAGTTTGAAACCTGAGAATAAATTAACCCACACATTGTGCAAAACCTGTAAAAGTTAAGAAAGGATGAACATAACCCAATCCTTTGAAATAGAGGGTCTTCTTTTTTTCTTAAAAAACAAAACCAAAAACAATTACTGAAATATCCTATTACACCTTCTGATCAAGACTGTGGATGAGAAAACAATTGTTCCAAAATGTTAAACGCAGGTTGATCCAACCGATGCTTTTTTCTTTTTTTTCCTTTTTTATTAATTTAAATCACATGATTTATTCACACATTGTTAATTCTGTACATTCTTCCTATTGTCTAAATCACTAGTAACAGATATTCAGGCAATATCACCTTAATGTCATGGCTGTTACTAATAATTCAGATTCTTCACATAGAATTGTTTTCTGCTAGAAGTGTCGTATGTTGCATATGCCTCTGCATAGAAAAAAAAACCCACATCTTAGCCTGGTAAGCTATGTTATGCTGAGAACACTATCAACCAAACACAGAAAACTCCAGGCTATGTAAATCATTCTATCTCCAGCATACTGAAGTGTTTCAGGCAGTTTATCTTGCTCTACAGTCTTGCACTTTTCATGGATTGCAAACTTGGCATCCACAGTTTCAGTAATTTTGAAATCCTACCACTGGTGGTCAAATACAACTCCCTGAATGAGTTTGAGGCTTCTGTCTCCCCCAAAATCAATACATACAAAAATGAATGTGTTAACATTTATAAGAAAGTAATTTTCACTTTCAGTGATGAAAACCATTGTGCAGATGTTGAATTGCAACCAAATGAGTAGTTTTACTGTAACCACTGAGACTGTTTATGTGAACCTGATTCACTTTTTTTCCTGGTTAGAACTGACTTAGTTAAAAAATTCAATTTAGAATTCAAATTAGAATCATACTACCGGTAACATATTGTTACATATTTAATCAAGTTGATTATGAATATTAGCTAAGAGTCTGAAACACCAGAAACATCAAAGTAATTCTACAAAACTCAAACTTATGACAGAAAATATTTCAGACTGATTTAAAACACCTTCCTTTATAACATTTGTTTAAAAACTTAGCTGGACTCCTGGGAAAATAGAAAAAAGATAATAAGCCCATACTTATCATCTTAGATCCACCTCAAGCAGCCTAAAAGCTGAAATGCTAGGGAAGTCAGCAATCTTGTCTTATTCCTGTAGAATATGTCATGCTAATTGTTTAGAAGAGTAATGAATGCAGTGAGGGAAATCTCTCTTCTTTTTTTTACTTCTATCAATAGCAGCATCAATTCTTTTAAGTCTTTCAAGAATATTTGTGAGATACTTATAGGGACAAATCACATACAGCAACTCATCTGTGCTTCTGCTAACAATATGCTTTCTTCTTTAACCTAATCCTTACACTTTTTACATTGCTCTTTGGTGACTGAATAGTTCTAATCACAGAGACCCAAGCATGATCATGGAGTTAACTCATGTAGCTTTTCCCACATCAGTTAATTGCTGTTGAAGTGATTCCAAATTTCTTGCCCCTTCTTTTTTCTCCACTTGTGCTCTTTTGCAGAAATTTTTCAAATATTTAAATCTGAACTCTACACAGTCTTTCAGAAACAACCTTTTTTCAATTTGCAAGGTTGTGCAGCCATTCTTTCTGGTGAAAGGGAGGAGTAGAAATGATTTCTTAAAGGCTGCTTGACCTCAGCAATAAGACCACCATAGAAATTAAAGTTAGCTTGCTGGCACAGGACAATATTTCTGTGCTTTGGTTGTGGCCTTAAAAGCAAAAAGAATGTGATCCAATCATTCAAATTACATAAACAGCAGCTGAAGTTTGTCTGAGATTTTCATATTTGCCATAATTAGGCTCCAAAGCTCATAATTTATGCTTTAGTTAAGATCCACAATGCACTGCTATGAACATTTGATGTGAAATTAATGAATGAATAAGCAAAATCCCAACCCCAAGCTCTCAGCATAGCAGACTCCCTGGAGATTTTCTTTATGAAGCATCAATGAAGCATAAATCTCAGCTTAAGTTTTTTTCTGTCTTTTGTGTTCCTTGGTTTTCTCCATAGTATAATTTAAGACTTGAGTAAACAGCATGTGGAGAGGTTTAGAGGCTGCTGCTCAGGTTAGCAAAGGTTGAACAGGTGCCCAGATTCAATTCAACTGGGGGTTTTTATATGCCTTGCACTGGGCAGATGCTGGGTTTTTTTCATTACAGAGTATGTGGACAAGTCACAAGAATTACTAGTTGGAAAAACACACTCCCCCGCAGAAGAGGATAAAGGAAAAAGGAAATACTTTGTTTCAGTCCAGGAAGATGAGGTGACTACCCAAAAATTCAGAAAGAAAAAAAAAAATCAACTTTAGGGAGAAGTTTTACAATTTGTTCCTTGAAAACCATGCTTTTGGGTAGCTGCTGCTTTGTTTTATGCAGCTGTTCACACAGCTTGGGGAGTTGGAAATTTATTGAAAGTCAACAATTAGTGACTCTAGCTTTATATTAGCTCAGGTCTCCAGCTTGCTCCTCCACTTCCTGGGCACTTCATAGTGACTATATATTGGGTATAATCACATGCAAGGCAACAAGCTCTCCAGTCAGAAAGCTAAGGCTTGATGAGACTCACTTACGCTGAATTTCCACTCCTAAGTGTGGATAGGGGCACCTGGCTTGAGCATCTTGGCTCTGTGAATACAAACCAGCAGTTAGGCACAGTTACCAAAGGCAATACAGTAACAGTCTCCAAGGGAGAAAAGGCTGCCAGGAACCAGACCTAACAAGCCTGTTTGTCAGATCTGTAACAAACAAAGTTTCAGCTCAAACAATATGTCCCATTACAATCCTCTCAATTTAGCATGCTCTTCAGAAGAACCCCACTGAGAGAAAGTCTTGATCAGCTCCAGCTCTTACTGTTCAATACTTAGCAGTATAGCAGTCTTCTTGTGTCTTAGGAACAGCATTCCCAGATGAGCCGGTTTACGGCGTATAGACAATATAAAGAAGCAAACACCTCAATTGGACCTCCTACAACTTAAAGACTGACAAATATTGCCCAGTGAAATCCATAAAGGACCTGGGTTGGAAAGTAACCTGTACCACTTACTAGCAAGGCAAAGCCCTTTTTGGAGGCTGCTACTGTTTTCCAGCTGTGATGGGTTAACCCTGGCTGGATGCCAGGTGCCCACCAAAGCCAGTCTATCACTCCCCCTCCTCAGCTGGACAGGGGAGAGAAAAAAATATAACAAAGATCTTGTGGGTCAAGATAAGGACAGGAGAGATCACTCACCAATTGCCGTCATGGGCAAAACAGACTCAACTTGGGGAAAATTAACTCAATTTATTACAAATCAACCAGAGTAGGGTAATAAGAAATAAAACCAAATCTCAGAACACCTTCTCTCCACCCCTCCCTTCTTCCCGGGCACAACTTCACTCCCGGATTTCTCTACCAAACCCCCCCAGCGGCACAGGGGGACAGGGATGGGGTTTACTGTCATCACACGTTATTTTCTGCCACTTCATCCTCCTCAGGGGGAGGACTCATCACACTCTTCCCCTGCTCCACCGTGGGGTCCCTCCCACGGGAGACAGTCCTCCACGAACTTCTCCAACGTGGGCCCTTCCCACAGGCTGCAGTCCTTCAGGCACAGACTGCTCCAGCGTGGGTCCCCCGCAGGGTCACAAGTCCTGCCAGAAAACCTGCTCCAGCGTGGGCTCCTCTCTCCACAGATCCGCAGGTCCTGCCAGGACCCTGCTCCAGCGCGGGCTTCCCATGGGGTCACAGCCTCCTTCGGGCATCCCCCTGCTCTGCCGTGGGGTCCTCCCTGGGCTGCAGGTGGAGATCTGCTCCCCCGTGGACCTCCCTGGGCTGCAGGGGGACAGCCTGCCTCACCATGGTCTTCCCCATGGGCTGCAGGGGAATCTCTGCTCCGGCGCCTGGAGCATCTCCTCCTCCTCCTTCTTCACTGACCTGGGGGTCTGCAGGGTTGTTTCTCTTACATGTTCTCACTCCTTTCTCCGGCAGCTGTTTCTCTCTGTCCCAACTTTTTTTTTTCCTTCTTAAAAATGTTATCACAGAGGCGTTACCACTATCACTGATGGGCTCGGCCTTGGCCGGTGGCAGGTCCGTCTTAGAGCCAGCTGGTATTGGCTCTGTTGGACATGGGGGAAGCTTCCAGCAGCTTCTTACAGAAGCCACCCCTGTAACCCCCCACCACTACCAAAACCTTGCCACACAAAGCCAATGCTCCAGCCAGGCTACATTTCTCAGTGAGTTAAAAAAGGCACATTCTAGCAAGGCAAAAAGTAGTTTGCAAGTGTGATGCACTATAAGTTAAAGGGCCTGCAGGAAGAGGCTTACACAATTCTTATCCCTACAATCAACTTATTATCTCAAATCTTCTCATAATTTTACAGTCAGGATAAAAGTAATTTTTTCAGGCAACACTGTACAGAAGAAGCATATGATTCAAAGGATGCATTCAAAGACAGGCATGAAGAACATACTCTCATTTACAAGACAAAACAAAGAGAGATCCATGCGGCTTCCCTGTATTTGCCCCTTAGATTTTTCATTTTCTCAATGTGCATTTCAATCCATCTCTTTAGTACTATTGTGGCCACAGATAAAACCTACCCTGCTTGTATGTGCTTGGTAAAAAAAAATAAATAAAATGAAGCCAAATGTATTATTGACACTTTAACATTTTCCCTTTTGATGTATTTTTTATCATATCTCTGTAAATAAAGGCATTTTAAAATTCATTTATTGTTCTTCTCATGTGTTTCTGGCTGAAAAATCTGACTTGAAAATTGAGTTTTCTAGTTTATTTTTAAGTAGATCCAAAGCAAATCAGTGTTGGTTCATGCATTTTGTCCACTGAGAAATTGAATTGACTTGAGCAGGAACACATTAAAAAGTAACATGAAAAGAATACAGGAAAAGAGAAAAAAATGATGTGATAATTACCACAGATATATATTGACCCTATTATTAATCTTTAATGTTACTCACAAGACTGAGTAGCAAGATCATTAGGAAGAACATAACTTTATTTGTAACAATTATTTTGCACTTGTTTGCAGCAAAGGCATGACAAAGTAACATGGATTTTGTACACCTGTCTTATGGTTTAGGTGATTAAATACTGGGAAGGCACTAAGAACAGATGGATTACAAACAGTTATAAAAATACATATTTGTTCTTGTATTAAAGTGGACGTTCTAAAATTTGAACCTTAAGTACTAGTTACATATTTCATCTCACTACAGGCTGGAAACAATTCATCATCATGTGGAAAAAATCCATGACTTGTAAGTTTGCATAATATTCTGGTTTCATTTCTATTACTTCTGGCGTTGCTTCATAGAGAAAGGTAACAATGTTTAGTAATAGCAGTAAAGTCTTTGGAAAAAACTATCCCAACAATCATATCTCAACTCATTTCCTCTTGTTCCTTATCCTAGCAGAATTCAGTGATTTCATAATTTTGAAAATGCAAGTTCCTGTGTCCTTTTTCATCAAAGTTTCTGTTGGAGCACTGAACCATTCAAAAGCACAAACCATTTGAGAATTTCACCAAATAACAGATTTGATTCACAAGTGAAAACAATATATGAAATTCAATAGAACATTTACTTGTTTCAAACTAGCTGTTTTAAAAAGTTCCTTGGGCACTCCCTAAGGCAAATTCAGTGTACAGTTTAAACATGTCCACTACTGAGTTTCATATAGATTTCAGCACACATCCTGTAAGTACCACAGGTTATTGGTATGGTCACAATTTCCATTTTAAATAATCATATTAAATACTACTGCTTAGATTAACTGGTTTGGCTAACTTGTACTATCTCCAGGTATAAGAGATTCATAGATCCATAACACTATCTAATTATGCTGAAAAATAGGTGTGAAAATATTGCCACTGAATCACTAGCAAACAGATGACTCTCCTCAATTGACAGCAACTTATTTTAGGGAAAGCACGCTGAAAGTAAACTGTCCTGGACTGAAGATCTTGTGATGTCCTAGGAACATCACCCATACTCACACCCTACACTTGAGATGAAAAGAAATTTTATACATTATTAACTTTTAAAAAAATTTTCTATATTTGAGGGGAGTCACTTTTTAAGATTTAAATTAATCCACTTTTCAGAGTTTCTCCATCATACAGCAGAGTTCCTGATTCTAGATCTGTGCAGTAAGGAATGGTGTTATGTTACTGGGAACCAATTTGAAGTGTTCTGCTGTTGCAAATTGACATGACAATGACAGAACAGCAATATTGTGGAAATAAATAAATGCAATAAAAATATAAAATTCATGAAGATATCTTTTATAACACCTTCATTCCTCATATATTAAGGAAATCCAGACATTTTTACATGGCAATGTGGCATATCTGAATAATGAATAAAAGTAGGAATTTTTTTGAAACTGGACTTATACAACTGAACAGAGATATGCTACAACATACAGGTTTATTTTTTCTCCCTTAGATTCTACACAACAGTGTATCCTTGGCATAGTGCCATCACTTAAAATCAAATGCATGATGTGTAGCCTTAATGCTTTTAAAAACATTTCTAAAAGAGCACAAATGAAAAGATTCCATGTCTTCTGTACTGTACAAATGAAAAGACTTCACAGTACAGCAGAGCAGAGTTAAAAGCAACACAAGGACACTGCTGGAGCTATAAGCAATAATAAGATGTGCAGTATAATCATCACGTAGACAAATTGTTTACATACGGAAGAAAGGAAAGCTGCCAGAAAAATCCCTTAATATTCTTAGCTACTTTTCTTAACCAGCTCTCACCTGGTTTTGATCATGTTCAAACATCTGTCCTTGACATGGAGTAGCAGATGATATTTGAAATTCTGTCATATAAAATAAGTTTGCCATAATAAAACCCTAATTAGTCTTTTTTAGGTTTTAATTGTCAATTTGCCCCTCAGGCCTCCAGGATCACATGTTACTCTAAACTTCATAATAGTTTTTAACACACAGTCTCATATTAATTTTTTCTTTCAATTAAATTCAACAGCATTTTAATTCACTTCTCAGAACATAACATTTTTTAAAATACTACTTACTTTCCTAGCTGGTCATTCATACTTTAATAATTAACAACTGTCAGCTATGATATATTTTTGTTAACTTTTATTATTTTAATCTTTTCTTCAATAATTAAAGTGCCTTTCAAATTACAATTGCTGTATTTTAATTCCACTTGCAGAAAATATTGATGTAAATTTTGTTTCATGCTGAAGATACTTTCTGTGACTACCTGCAAATGCAAAGAGAAAGAAAGCTCTTCAAAGAGAAAAATAATTGCACATATAGATTGTGTTATGCCTCTCCAAAAATCTCTGGATAGGCTACCTCAGGAGTCATGTATTTACTCATTTCCTTTTGTCCCCTATCCTGGAAGAATATAGTGACCTCACTTATATAGAAAATGCAAGTTTCTGTGGCATTTATGAACCAAGTTTCTTTCAGAGAACTGAAGGCCAGTTATCCGCTAGATCAGCTAGATTCAATGTCATGTAATCCATTTGTAATGTATTACATTACAAAATTACATAACAGAGGACAAGACCCCAGCTGCTCTATGCCAGGTATGATTTTTGGATCCTTATGTGGAAGTTTTTTTCTCTTCATAGGTACACTTTGCCATAGGCTGATAAGCCACTCAGATTTCAAATTCAGTAGATATCACCACGTCTGAAGATGAAAAATAGCCAACATTCCTTCTCCAAATCTCAAGATTCAAAATGCAGTAATGTTCTGGTTTCAGCTGGGATGTAGTTAACTGTCTTCCTAGTAGCTGGTACAGTGCTATGTTTTGAGGTCAGTATGTGAAGAATGTTGATAACACTGATGTTTTCAGTTGTTGCTCAGTAGTGTTTAGACTACAGTCAAGGATTTTTCAGCTTCTCATGCCCAGCCAGGGCACCTGACCCAAACTGGCCAACAGTGTATTCCATACCATGGGACGTCCCATCTAGTTTAGGAACTGGGAAGTGGGGGGCAGGGAATCGCTGCTCGGGGACTGGCTGGGGGTCGGTCGGCAGGGGGTGAGCAATTGCCCCGCACATCATTTGTACATTCCAATCCTTTTATTACTACTGTTGTCATTTTATTAGTGTTATCATTATCATTATTAGTTTCTTCTTTTCTGTTCTGTTAAACTGTTCTTATCTCAACCCAGGAGTTTTACTTCTTTTCCTGATTTTCTCCCCCATCCCACTGGGTGTGGAGGGAGTGAGTGAGCAGCTGCATGGTGCTTAGTTGCTGGCTGGGGTTAAACCATGACAGGTAATCATAAAAAGAATGATTACCAGAATCCTCATGATGAAGGCCAACCTTCAAGCACTTGGAATTCAGCTGATGTAATGGAATATAAATTTAGCATAAGGTAGTCAGGTTGTGTTGTATTCAGAGTGTTAAATACTTTGGAATGACCCCAGGAATGCATCATCAGAGAATGTAAGATAAAGAACATTACTGTGACGTAGGAGTGGCTCTAGAAAAGGAAATTATGACACCCTGAGCTTCAACAAGCTGTAACTGCTGAGAGGCCATGAGAATGACTTTCAGCTAGACCACAGTGCAACAGGGTAGGCTTCAGAAGAGGAACGAGATAGCTGCTGTTGTTACATCTCCACCTACTATGAATGAATTCAATATCCCAGCTGAGGCTAAGAAAACCATGGGTTTCAGTTTTTATATCCTGCAAACTCAAAAGACGTGATTAAATCTTTTCATTTACAGCTATTATCTGTAACAGTTGCACTATTTGTTCTTGCAATGGTTATAAGATTTTGAGCAGCACACTGGTCACTAGGAAATCCAACTATGTTTCAGATAAAATTGTGTTGGTTTATGAGCTCCAGGACATATAAGCCAGTGCTACGCCTTGGCATTTTTACTCACAGAGCCAGACTTTCTTACTTTTCTTAAATTATCTTTTAACCTTGATATTCTGCAAACTATATATGAACACCTGAGTTTACAAGTGCAGAACTGTAGCTTGAGGACTTGTGGTATATTTACTTCATCACAGGGTAATTCTGCCAAGTGAGTCAGGAGATTCAATACAATCTATTCAAGGAGAACAACCAATCCAAGCAGTGTTTTTCACCAAGTAAAAACTAGTATTCATCAACAAAAATAGAATGTGTGTTTAGTCTGGTCAAAATTATTTCCATGCACACCTACGCCAGCTCAGTTCCCTTTCTTTATCCTGACAATCAACTCAGTTATATCTATGGAATGCTGTAGTAAACCAGAAGGAGCTGGCTCCAGACTCACTTCCCACAGCTGTTGGACATCACTATGTTTAGAGTGTGTCTATTATGAAATTCAAGGGCAGAAGGACAATTTATGTAGACGTACTGGTGCTGGCTTTAAATAACCTATCTTTGCTGCAGACAAGAGTGTTGCTATGGTAGCATTAGAGTCAGTGCAGGCCACAAAACCTGCCTGAGTTCAGGGATCTAGTGTCCGCTAAACTCCTTGTTGCCATGGCTGCACTGCTATAAGTACTACCTAATTTAGCAAGTTATAATCAGAGTCTGTGCATTGCAATCTGTTTTTTGAATTGTTCTATAGGCCTATTCTTAGATTGAGAGGACAAATTATAGGAAATAGTTCTTCCTACCATTCCCCAATATTCCTAAATGAGATGTTGGTTGGGAAACAAGATGAAAGTGTCATGATCTCCCCAAAAATAAACAAACATCGTTCATACAGCTAACACAATTACAAGTTTAGCATAATTCTTAATAGAAGTGCTATCTGACCATAAGCAGAAAAAGCCACTGATGTTTACTTCCCTCCATCTGCATTTCATCTAGATTCACACATTCACCATGACAATTGGTATTACCATGTCTCCTGACCAGTGCCTAAACTCAGCTGATTTCAGTGAAACAAGTATCAAGATTTAGTGTGTAGGAAAAGAGGAAAGTTTTCCTTACTTTAAATATCCAAAAAAACAAATAACTCTATAGTGAAGCCAAGAACAAGATATGCCACATTCCACGGGATCTAAGAAGGAAATAAAGATAAACTCTGAAAACTATTTTTCATTTTGTTTGGTTTTAGTTAGAAAACCTCAAACTCAACATGCCAGCTAATATATGGAATTTGCCATCAAGTTCGGTATATTATCAAAACATCGAGACTGATATAAAGCAGGCAAGATCTGTAGTTTTTCAGACTGTAAACAATAGGAAAAAGGGGGGAAACGAGAAGAATGTCAATACTCTTCCCTACCAGAAGGTGATGATAAAATTCACCAGATAAGATTCAGATCTATTACACGCTATGACAGCATCAAATTTAGTTAACCTTCCCCCAGTTTTTACTCCCAAGTATTCACAGCACTACTGTCACTATTAGTAATATTAGCCACTCCTGAGTGCACTGAGTGACTTTGGTTTTTCACTGAGACAGGAATAGTATTTTCTTTGATACCTTCTAGCAAAGTTTAAGATGCAATGCACTGTGCTTATACAGTGCTGTATCTGTTTAGG
Source organism: Haliaeetus leucocephalus (assembly GCF_000737465.1). NCBI lineage: Eukaryota > Metazoa > Chordata > Aves > Accipitriformes > Accipitridae > Haliaeetus > Haliaeetus leucocephalus. The sequence continues at coordinate 1,133,166 of NW_010972698.1, read as the reverse complement.
GAGTTAAACAATGGCTCTGCTGCTAGAAAAATCTTCATGAATAATGGGAGTCTCAGTCTTTCTGATTGATGAGATTTGAGTTTGAGATTAAATTACTTTCCTTAATTACCCCAAATCACTCCACTAAAAATAGTTTGTAACCAAAACTTTTATCCTTTTCTCTACTTTTTCCTTCCTCTCCCTAAAGGATCATAGTTCTAAATCTGAGGAAAATAATTCCTAATCTAAATGTTTACAAAATACTATTTGCTTAAAAATAATGTGCAATTGTTTTTAAACATTTCCTTTTTATGAATATCAAGATAACCAACTTTAAAATACATGTGTTCCTAGCATTACCTATGATGTAGAGAATACAAGCTCCTCAAATTTTCTCTTCTTGTTAAAGTTCAGTCAAAAATTCTGCATGACAAATCACTGCGGAACTGCCACTTCCATTTCTAAGTCAAAATGCAGTGTATGGGGAAAGTCAGGTTAATCCTTTTAGAAGAGAGCTGGTCAGTATTTTCTGTTCATGTCATAAATGCACTTGTTTCCATTAATTATGCTTCCTCCCTTGCTTAAGCATCATGACTATAACTTTGCTATATATAGTATGCTTAACAAGCATGAAATGTCTTTGTAGGGCACCATGAAGGTCACTTTCCCACTTGTACAGTTGACTATGTACTTAGATGTAATAGAACTAACATAACAGTAGCTTCTGAAGTCACAGTCTTCTATGAAAAGGAAAACCTTGTATTTGACCCAGACTCCCTCTTTGCATTTGGGATAATTATACCTTTTCTTTTTATAACCTATCTTTCTGATGCCTCTCTCATTTACTGGACCATGTACTATGGCAAAGTTTCATCTGTGTTGCTCTTGTTGGACAAGAAAACAGTCTCAGCTTCCTTACCCTAACACTGATGCTCAAAATCAATAAAATGTATTCAATGCTGTCTACATTTATAACCTAATGCCACAGATTATTACATTGGAACCCTAAAACACAGCATTATAAAACACATCAGTTTATCCTTCCCACTAAACAATATGAGATTTCTTTTTCTTTACCAAAACTGGCAGGTAGAATTCTTAGATCGAACATTCTTTGATGTATCCACAGATTCTGAAGCAACCGCACACTTTTCGCTTAACTCAAAGTCATTCTGGAAAAATAGATCAGTGTTTAAAAATAAGAGATATAAAGGTGAGCTTACTTCAAGTTTGAGGTAGCAAAATTTAGAGGCTAGCTCAAGAGGAGCTGAGAAAAAGGATATCCGCATCTTAATTCTTACTCTGCTACTGCTTGAAAAGTGGTAAGAGAAGGCTGACTTTTCATGTGTTCTCTAATTTCCTCCATGCAATTCTCTCCACTTTCAAAGCTATATTCCAAGACACTGACTTCCTTGACAAAGCCTTAGGCTATCTAATAGTAAAAATCGTTGTATTAAAACAAGGTTTCGTTATTAAAAATTTCCTAGAATGACAACTAAGAGCTTCCTATTTCTTACACAAATAAACACATATTGGAGTTAATATGACTACTACTAATCTAAGTGGATGTAACACACAGACGCCGCACGTAGTTAATAAAGAACAATCTCTGAATGTATCCATTTCTGAAGTAGAAAGGCTTATTCTGAAGGCAGCAGGAAAGCCTAGACAAAGGAGAGGCAGCCGCAGAGCAAATGCAAAGGTAAACTGGAAATCAGCAACAACATTTCACTCCATAAATGTAACCACTGTTAAAAAATGAAGTTCCCTAAATTATTTTCAAAAAGTCAATTATAAGCTTATAATACACAGGAACACTGGATAGAATTAAATTAGTGTAAGACTGTAGCAGGCTCAGAACTAGAAAGATATGTTATTCCTTTTTTCTATTTCACAACTGATATTGCTAAGCAGGTTGAGTAAGAATTTCTACCCCGATTTACTGATTTCACCTTAATTTGGCTAAGTTACAATAATAGACATATGAAAATAAAGAAATACAGCTCTCCTCCTGCCTCATGCCATGTGAATAGGTAAGTACCAGTGTACAAAAATACATGCTTGCTTCCAAGACATTTACTTTTGGTTGTCCTTACAATAATGACTAAAAGAAAGTAGGGGATAATAGTCCTTCTGTCCTTTTGTAAAATTAGAAGGAAGCCCACATTTGTCATTTCTTCTCTTAAAAACAGCTGTTAGGTCTCCTAAACCAGATCTAGCAAAAGCTAGCCCAGCAAAGCTTTACTGATTTCCATCTGTTGGAAGGTTTTGTTCCTCATAAAAGTCGCTTCCGAACGGGGTGGTTTGATGGTATATTGAAGGTCTTTTAAAGTCCAGCTTTCAAGCAAGTGCCTGATGAGAAAGCCCAGGGTACAGAAAGGAAGGAAAAAAATCCTGACTGTTGTACTAACCTCGCTGTCTCTGCTCCTGATGCTCTCATTCACCATTGAACAGTTGGTAGAGGGTGTTTCACATTACATGGTGTGGCTTCCCAGTAGGTACAGTCCCCTGCTGTGCTCAGCAGGGATGAAGACAGGTTTGGCATGCACCCTGCGCTTTAGGGCTCTGAGGATCTTTCTCACTTATCCCACCAGTATAAAACCAGTTCTTCTGCTGGGAATGGAAAATAACAGGAATACAGCCATCCCTACCCTCTGCTCTGAAGCCAGTCTATTGCAGTCCTAGTGGTGACCAAGGGATCTCATTAAAATGAGATATCTGCAGCTACATTCCTATCTTTTTCTCACACAAAGCCAGAACCCAAAAGCAGTATACAAAGCAATGAGGTGTAAAAATGTAAATATTATGTGATATAAATAAATTATAACAAGATGGTGAGCAATATTTATCACATCCTCACCTTGCATAAGGGTTGTGATTGTGCCTCTTTCCAGTGAATATCACATACCCAAATGATGTGGAAAATAGGATGCAGTTTATGAAATGAAACTGAAAATCTTCCTGATGGTGACCTGTGAGAGGCCCTACAGTTTGCTATGACTTTTCAAGTTTGCACTTGTTATCTAGCTACATATTCTCTGTATAAAGGATAAGTCTTTCCTCTTTAGAAGTGACAAGGATAGAGGAGGAAGTCCATAAATCAATGAGGTACAAGACTTATCTCAATCCAGTCATGTATGGATTAAATAGGACTACTAGAACAAAGATTGTCTCATTTTCAAGGTCTTTTCTTATAGTAAATCTAAGCAAACATGAATTAGATTTCCCCAAAGTAAAGCTGCAAACAGAGATAAGCTTTTTCATGCTCTGTTTCCTTTGTTCCTTCAAAGCATACCTGGATTTTATTATTTAACAGAATATTCAAGATAACTCAATAAAAAGTTAATGTAATTATTTTGCTAGTTTTATCCTTTGTGGTAAAGTTTCTGATGCATATTGTATTGTATGTTTTCCTAAAGCTCTTTTGATGAGTTCCAGTATGTAATTACCATGACACAAGGGACTGATAGCTCCATTACAGGTTACTGGCTCTGCCACAGGTAATCTGGCAAAGCAAAATCATATAAAGCAGCCTTAGCTAGCCTGCTTACTGGACAAAATTAATTCTTGCTCAAAGTAGTTCTTCTCAGTCAGAATCAATGAGTACTCTAAATACTGGATTCAGATAACAGTAGGACAAAATGTATAAATGGAGCAAACTCTTTGTAAAAAGATAGAAAATACAGCAGCACTGTCTTATTATCTAGCCTTATTCCTCGTGATAGCCCATTCTTTCACTTCCATACCAAACTTGCACAATCTATTTATACTAGTTTATGGAAACGCAATATACCTGGCTATGAGTGTCTTTTCCTAATTACACCATTGTAGTTCTTCCCCTCAAGATGCATTATTCTCTTGTTTTGGGACCCAGAATAAAGGCTACTTAAGATAAATGGAAAGATTGCCACAGACGTCAATATGCTTTGTATCAGGCCATTGGTAAAGCCACCTTGTTGGGAAAATGGAAAAAGAAAGGTATCCTTTTTTTTATGTTTATATCTGTTGTTAAGCATTGTGTAAGTACTTGCACCAACATTGTCATGAAAATGAAGAAGACCGATGTGAAATATTATACTTTGGGAACAATAATATCTGGTTCTATCCCAAGAGCTGAGGCATGTTGTAGATCACGTTTAAATCTAATTGAAGAAAGAACTGCTAATGGTGATGGATGTTGATGTTCATTCACATTAACTACCAGAAAGGAAGAAGAAGTGAATTTTAGTTTCGAATGGAGGGAATCAATATAGTGAGAGAATCAGAATTACAAAGCACATTGTGCCCAATACAATGGTGCAGATGAGTACAAACCTTGACTGTAAATTCAGATGAGCAGGGATCAACTCTGGGCTTATAAAGAGCTTAGCAAAGGGATCTCTGTGCGTGAAGAAACTCCTAGGGGCTCTCACGAAACAACCAACCATCTGTAGGTGTTGGAAAAGGAAAGCAGCCGCCACAGACACCACACGCCCTTCTACACATACTAGCAGAAACTGGGCAGGTTATTTTAGGCAAACAGTATATTTATGCCTAGCACCAGTGAGGTTTGTCTGCTCTCTGAACAGACTTGTTACAGATCCTGTATTGCTGGCATGGCCAACTCAGGAACCGAAGAGTGGCTCACAGTGTCACGGTGCAATCCCATGCCCATTACAGTTGAGTCACTGATGGGCATCAATCTATTCCTCTCTGCCAGCCAGGTATGGGAGTTTAGAAACAGATAACTAAGTCTCAGAGGTGAGGCTTTGAGAATAACATGTTGAGGTGCTGTAGCATCAAGGAACCTTACCACTCCTTCCTGAAAGATAAAAACAAACTAAGAATCTTGCACTTCAAAAAAGAGAATTCCTAGAGGGCGGCAAAATGTATATATGCATGTAACAGTGAACATTTGGGGGAGTTAAAAAGCTATCTGAATTAGATATTGTTCACCAGTTCATTGATGATGTTTCCTCTTTTGCATTTTCATGTTATAATACCTAAGAATTAAAGCTATCTTGCAGAAAGATGTCAATTACAGTTGCTTTTACCTTTTTTGGGAAATTATTAATCCAATTCTTCATAAACTGGCATATAGCCTGCAAATTAATATCTCACATTTTGCCAGAAAACAACGCAATGTTCATCACCATTGCCTTTCACTTGCACAAGTGTTTCTTCCCTAGTATGCAGTCTTCTCATTAGACTAGTACACTGGTCAAAAGCCATCCTATATAAGGAAATCCACAGGTGCAGGCCTGTTTAAACCAAAGCAGTAGAGCTAATTATGATAAATGCTACAATTCATTACCTCAAAACCAAAACCCCAAACCAATGTGGAAGAACTGATGCTCTAAATTCTCCTTAGGTTTGGTCAAAGGAAGAAGAAGTTTTCATCAGAAAACACCTTATCTAAGCTATCTAAAGGATATCTTGATCTTTTTAAAAAAAAATCAACAGCAAATTCAAACAACCAACCAACAACAAAACCTATATATAAACTAAAAAATAAAAATATTCAATCAAAAATATGGTTGGATTTGCAGCAGTGACACCTCTGGCTTAATTTCCTCCCTCTGGGGCATGTTCTCAGGTGGTATAAAATATCTTCAACAGCCGCCAGACAGCAATAACAACCATTAGGCAAATGAAGAGCTTTTCTGAGAATATCGGCCCTTATGAAAGACCATTCATTTCTCTCTGCTATCTAGTTCTCCATCATTCACTCCTATGGCAGTTGTCATACCACCCTGCTCAGCTGCAACTTCATCTTTCCATTTTATTGCATATGCCTTGCAAATATCATTCCTGCCAACACCTTTGACTTATATTAACTGTAAAATAAAGACTGAAAAAGTGGCTATAGTGGTTTCTGGACTCGATCATATTATTGTATTAGACAGCTGCATGTTTCCTTATAACAAGATGCATTTTTAAAGAAGTGAAGGAAACTTTTTATGAATAGCAATACCATGGCCTGTTTGTTTTTGTGATTTCACATACGTAATTACTGTAGGTTAGCATTATGTTAGCAAGTAGTAAACTAGATGTTGATTCCCTAAATAGGAAAAAAGTATGGCTTTACAGTCTCCAGGAACTTGGAACTTTTATATTTAGTTTTAATGACAGTTTCATTTGTAGCATGAATGATACAGTGCCTGGATATGTGGGTGTGTATGTTGTGGGGTTCCCACTCTAACCCTGGTACCAGTGGGAGACACTTGCACATGACAAAGCTATGTCTTACTCATTTTGCTCAGGCTCTCCTGTTGCATATTATGCGCTATGAAAAACATGTTTTCAAATGATCAGCTATTATGAAGACAAAAATGGGTCAAGATTTAGCTTTCTCAGTAATATATTACAGTTAACTATAGGCTTTATCAACATTTAATCCCGGGGGTAGCAAGTTTTCCTCCAGAATGGGAAGTTATTCATTAACTGAATCTAATAATTAATACAGATATCATTAAGAAGAAAATAATGTTGGCTGTTGAATTCCACAAAAGACTGCATACAGCATAGCTTATAAATTGTCTCCATAAGAACATGTTTATAGCATGAAGAATATTTCACCAATACTGCACAAATTCTGAAATGCTCACGCAAGATTGACCAGATACCCCTCCCAAAAATATAGAGCACAACATTATGACCACTTCTAGGTTGTTACAGTATTGGCATTTCTATTAAGGAATTCCATTTTGCCAGAACACTCTAAGTATTTTGCTAGTGTTCAAAATTCAGGAAGCCAACTACAGAACAGTTCTCTCCCACTAAACAATTTTGAATCATTAATGCACATTTGAGCATAAACTAAACAATTTGTAATTTATTTACTGACAAAGGAAACTTCCCTGTTATGCATTACTCTGGGAGGAGAAGAGTAGCAGGAATATGCTTTAGCAGTGCAAACTCGTCATGATAGTTCTGCCTTAAGCAAAGGTCTAACATTTGCCTTCAAATTATGGTCAGGATGCTTTCTTGGCTGAAAAACTGAAGCAGAAATGATTGGATTGTAAAGATTCTTGAAGGGATATGATGTGAAACATCTCTCTCTCTTAAAAGGAAAAACATTATTGCACATTTAAACACTGGTATTTGCATTGAGACAGTTGTTTCCTTTGAGGACTCTTAACTGAATATTGTCTTTTGCTGCTCCTATAACACAGGCATAATCTGCTTTCCATCTTAAAATGGAGATGTAGCAAGTTTCTCTTTAAATAATTCATCTAGGTAATTCCCATCCAAGTTTCTGGGTAACAAAGTCAGGTTAACCAATGCCATATTAGCCTTGGGCTAACATTTAATTGTAACTCACCACACATTCTACGTCTGTCTGCCTCTCCATTTATCTTTCTGGAAAAATAAAATATATCCTGTGTCACCAGTGTACAGAACATATGGCATGATGATTGATACTCCACGGCATGCAGTTATTGTACGATGTATACTGTCCTCTGCTGAAAAGAGGAGCACTTCCATCAGACTGCAGCAGCATGTAACTTTCTTGTTTGATTTTGTGGAAACACTTTGGTTTTCGTACCTGTATGCAGGATTGTAAAAGTGTTTTGGCAACAATATGAGGTATGTTTCCAAACCCTGAAAAAGTAAAAATTAATTTCTTTCTCCTGAACTTTTTGAAAATTCTTGTTCCTCTTCTCAGACCTTCAGGTTATTAGCTGCTACTGCTGCCTGTGATGATGTAGCCCAAACATACCAGATTAATCAACATCCTGAACCTGAAGACAAATGAGAATGAAAACAAGCTAATTGCAAAACAGTTGTAGGTCACAACCACTTCAGTTATGATCCTGATTCACTGGAACTGGCAAGTATATCTCCATCAACTCTCTCTTCAGGACTCCAACAGTATGTTTAGTTTTGTGCATGAACTGTTATTGATGTGTGATATTTTAGGGAAGCAAGCACAGCAAGATATAGCAAGTCACATTTGACTTCTCATAGACATGTCTTTTTATCATTTCTCCTACACTCCACCAATGAAATTTCTTGTCACGATTTAAAATAAAAAATTCAGAGCTCAGATGGCCACAGTTTCTTAGGTGCAGTGCTGAAGAATGATTAGTATGCATCTGTCTTTACAGAAATTCAAATACAGATTATATCTGCTGCCTCCTGTAAGAAAACTATTTATGTACAAGAGCATGCCATGACATGGCATTTGCTTTTCAAATATCATATTTCAACAAAAGTTTTTTTATATATTGTACACAATTACCAAGGAATATCTCAAAGTTCAGTGCATCAGCAACACAAGAAGATGGCCTTTTTATTTATAGGTGTGTGATTGTATACTTTAATACCAGATATGATCAATCTTACTGTAAAGGAAGTACACTATGTTTTATTAAGGACTTCTGGAGAACATAATTCTCACAGTAAGCGAAAGCATAAATAAATATTCTTGCAAGTGATATATAAATTATTCTAAGTGAGCAGCAGCATGTCAGTCAAGGTTGATCAAATTCTTTACAACATAGCCTTATGAAAAGAAAAATGTTAGATTTGGGTCCAAATATGGAAATTTTCATGACTGATATTTGTGGCACTTTGGGGATCAATGAACCTTTTGTCAAAACCTGAAGGGAAGTTTTTACTGCAGGACAGGGAACTTTTTTTGGCAATTCATGTTTGTTCATGCTATCAGCCTGAATTATATTAGTACCTGGAGAGCCCAACTGAAATCAGCCCTCATTATAACAGGTGCTATATTTATACATAGCAAGAGATGCACGACTCATTATCTTACTATCAAAATTGTCCAAGTGCTAGAGAGGAAAAGGGGTAAATGGCAGTCAAGGCCATGTGTTATTCCAGGTTCAGACACTGACTTGACACCTGGTTCACACTTCTTCCTATACTGTGCTCCACCCTCTGGCAGCTAAATCTATTTGAAGAAAAATGGCATCACAAAGAAAATTTATGCAAGTATATGTTCTTCCAGGAAAGTCTTCTAACGTCAAGGATGCTGAAAAAACCTCCACACATTACCCTAGGAGCAAGCTCAAAAAAATATGGTCTTCAAAGCGTAAAATAGTAAAGAAACAGAATGTTTCCAATTCTCATCAAGATAAAAGTATATCCAGAGTATATATATGACACACACCAGTAAAGAATATCTGAATACTGTAAGAAAATTACCTGATGATTCATTCTCCATTCCTCTCAGATCCAGTAAAGCAGTCTCTTAAAGAAATAGGCAGACAATGCTGCCTATTATTTTCAGTGAAAGTTAGGAGTCTGTACACTTTCAAAAAGATTCTTGGACAAATTTTGTTTCCAGTTATAATAATTTAAATCCAGAGTAACTTAACTGGTATCTACAGAGCTGTTCAAATTTACACAGATGTCACTAAGAAGAATTTGGTTCTGTGTTCCACGTACACTGATTTAAGAGGTTTCCTTTGTAAAACACAGTATAGATGACTACAAGTATTTCAGGGACACTCTGGTGTATTATTCTGTATGGCAATTCCATCTAACTTGAAATAAAGTAATTAAATATGCTCTAGCATATTGCTGCAAAATTGATCACCACTTTCTTGTGAATAGCCATGCATTTATATATAAAGATGAATGTTCCTTTCTAGAAACGGATCATTTCCAGATTAATGGGTAAATTACTGTTCCTTGGAAATTAATACAACTAGGGCTACTTCTGCAGCAGCTTAAATATTCACAAATGAATTTGAAATATTTTTGTCTTTTTTCTGTCGATTGCCTCCTTCTCTGGTAAAAAAAAGAAAGTCATGAATAATGAACAAATTGTGTTGTCACTTCTGTGGGAAAAGTAACTTATAAAGTTACTATGTGGTGTTGTAAACCCCAACATTACAACTGCATTTAATAAAAAAATCATGAATCAAACCACCCCTTATGATGAGATGCTGTATTTTTAACAAACAGTATCAAGCAGGCTACTTTCATTTCTTTGTTTGAACCTCTAAAGATTAATTCCTTCAATTTTCTTCCAAGAAGCATATGGGCTAGGACCTTTAAAGAAAAAGTTGACATCTTCACATAATCACAGAGTGGGACCATGACAAAAACCTAGATATAGCAAGAATTTCAACAGGAGGTTAAAGTGGTATCTTGAGAGCTGAATCTTACCTTAAGTTAGCTGCTTGCCATTTCATCAATCATGGCCACTATTCATATATAGTTTACCTCCACTCTCTCCCCCTCACTCCTTTGAAACATGTTTTGATAGCTTGACAGGAAAAGTGCTCCCTAAGTTGGTCCCAAAATTTTCTGGGACATTAGCAATACTAAGTAAGAATGCAGGTCTTACCCAGATCTGCTTACAAGTCTTAAGCCCTATTATTTTATACAGTTTACCATAAGTAAAGATTGTCTAGTTAGACAGTAGTATAAAGCAATTCATTTTTGAAATCTCTTCTTTTTTTTTTCCTATTACTTAGGATAACTATGAAGTACCATGGAAATACAGCATCAGTATGGTGTTGTATTTGCGAGCATCTACAGGTTTAACAGGAAAAACTGACAATTAAAGGGAATGTGTGAACACTGCTTATGTGAGTTTTATTAAATAAAAATATCTGGATCATTAAGCAATTAACCTATTCTTCCTGTTCTAAGAGAGGAAATCACTAATGATTTATCTAGTTTCAGAAGCTAGAAGGGAAAGGAGAGAAAGGCTATTTTTAATGGCTAAGGAAAACTGACAGTTGGGAATCAATAAGGAAATGACAAAAAGCTCAGTGGACCCTGGTGGCTCACCAGGATAGTATGATAAAACTTCCCTGGTTTCTAAAGCCAGCTATATGCAAGTGTTGCATGTGAGTGGTGACAAGATAAGCCAAATTTAACTTCCCAGTCTCAGTGGTCAATACTCACATGGATACATATGGAATGAAAAACAGCATAATACTTAAGCAGAACTTGAATTAACACTTGTGGACCTAAGTGACCCTAAAGCAGTTAATATTCTCTATTAAATAATAAAGCACTGAATCTACTTCTGTGATTCTTTTATCAAGAGACACAGTTATGCTAGGCAGTGACATATGCAACTACTTCTCACGTGACCAGCACAAACCTGTGATTCCCAAACCCCTTCTCAAAGAGTGCAGCATCAGGTATCACCTCGCCAAAAATCTGGCATAGCAAGAAAGTGCAAACACTTTGTGGTATAGTGTCAACCTTGGGAAAAATTTACAAGAAAAAAAGTTGTTTCTTGGCACGTTCCACCAACTCCCTCCTGAAGAATTGCAACCTCTGATGTTTCTTAATTTTCAGGCTTCCTGCCAAACGCATGATTTAAGGGACTGAAAATACACCTGTGGTTCACTCTGATCTGATAATGCCACATGATTATTACCAATGAATATATAGCTTCATTGTGAACAAAGAGAAAAAAATCACATCCAGCAGACTCATTCCACATATGAAACATGATTAAAATGGTATTGCTGTTTGAGACAGTGTAACATTTATTCACTACATAAACAAGGCTTCATTCATTAACAACAAAGGCAATTCTTTTAAATGTGCAGTATTTACATAATTTTGCTGATTTTGCAAGTTTCTGAAACATGTCATTGTAGAATCATAAAATACTTTGGGTTGGAAGGGACCTTTAAAGGTCAGCTAGTCCATCCCCACCTGCAATGAGCAGGGACATCTTTAACTAGATCACGTTGCTCAGAGCCCCGTCCAACCGGACCTTGAATGTTTCCAGGGATGGGGCATCTACCACCTCTCTGGGCAACATGTGCCAGTGTTTCACCACCCTGATTGTAAAAAATTTCTGCCTTATATCTAGTCTAAATCTACCCTCTTTTAGTTTAAAACCATCACCCCTTGTCCTATTGCTACAGACCCTATTAAAAAGTCTGTCCCCATCTTTCTTACAAGCCCCCTTTAAGTACTGGAAGGCTGCTGTAAGGTCTCCCCAGAGCCTTCCCTTCTCCAGGCTGAACAACCCCAACCCTCTCAGCCTTTCTTCATAGGAGAGGTGTTCCATACCTCTGATCATTTTTGTGGCCGTCCTCTGGACCTGCTCCAACAGGTCCATGTCTTTCCTGTGCTGAGGACTCCAGAGCTGAACACAGTACTCCAGGTGGGGTCTCACCAGAGTGGAGTAGAGGGGCAGAATCACCTCCCTCAACCTGCTGGCCACGCTTCTTTTGATGGAGCCCAGGATACAGTTGGCTTTCTGGGCTGCAAGAGCACATTGCCAGCTCATGTCCAGATTTTCATCCAGCAGCACCCCCAAGTCCTTCTCTGCTGGCCTGCTCTCAATCCCTTCATCCTCCAGCCTGTATTGATACCTGGGGGTTGCCCTGACCCAGGTGCAGAACGTTGCACCTGGCCTCATTGAACTTCATGAGGTTCACATGGACCCACTTCTTGAACTTGTCCAGGGCCCTCTGACATGTCAACCTTACCACTCAGCTTGGTGTCATCTGCACACTTGCTTAGGGTGCACTCGATCCGCCTGTCTATGTCATTGATGAAGATATTG